>NW_022198383.1:2552435-3042886 GCF_009176525.2 Contarinia nasturtii | reverse complement strand
ACCTATGACTCACTTCGATCGTTCAAAGAATGAATCAAAGCCAAGCCCAAAAACAAAACAAGAAAATCTAACACCAGTAATTTTCATGCATGACATTACAAAACTAACGAAAATCAAATTCGTTTGGGACAATGTTGTCGAAGAGCTCAAATTTCGAGAGATAAAGATAACAGCAAATGGGTTATTTTCTTATAAAATTTATGTTTGTTGGCTGAAATATTGTAAAGCAAGCGAAAAATCAGCTATTATGTTCATTGCTTCTGTGCGATACTTGCATGGTGCGAGATGTTACATGTGTATGTGTTTTATTTGATTAAATAAAATTTAGCTAATTTATCAAGTAATTAATAGCTAGAAACTTCGACTTGGTTTTTGCGTTTACCGACTTCAATTTATGAATAAACATAAAGTAATTTCAAGTCACGAATCGCAAGCACATCGAAGGCACATTTACCATGAAAAACTTGCCACGAATAGAAAATCTAAGCATAGATAATATGAGGCGTACTCGATTAGTTCTCTCAAGAAATGTTCGCATTTGATTAGCGATTCAGTTGAAAGACAAAGTAGTATAGTTAAAAGTCATTATAATTTTCAGTTCTCCCCCATTCCAAAAAAGATGAAGTTATGGCTTTGAATTTCGCATCATGTATATTTGAAAACTTATTTGTTATCATATGTAGTCGAGGGCAAATTGATAAAAGTGAAAATGGTGGCGGTGGCGACAATGGAGGTAGTGGTACAGCCGACAGATTTTGTCGGTTTTCTCATCAGCAAGGGAAAATTAACTACGGAAATTTAACAACTTAAATCAATGCGAAAGCGTTGCCAGTTTTACCGAATGGCATGCGATTCTTGTCAACTTGCTTGATATGTAATTATTGCATGAAAACAATTCCACATGGAATTCGGCTCATTTTCATTCATGATGCTCATTTTGGTTTTTTGTCGTCATGATTTTGTGTCAGGTTTATGGAATTTACAGTAGCACGCATCCAATTTTGAAGCGTTAATGTGATCAATTAGAACACACGCAATTTCACCATATATATACAATTTCAGCAACTTTCGTCGTTGATGTTCAAAGACATTGTTTAAATACACTCAACTTGACAATTGGTTCTTGACGAGCTGTATAAATTGTGCATGTATATGTGTCATAATATGTGTGAGTTAAGATCTCTTGGTTGCATTACTTGGTGACACGGTTGGATCTGATTTCTTGGCTGAGTTTGTTGTTTCAGAAACAAAAAACACTTGGCTGAATCAATATTGTACATGTTATCGACACATTAGATTTAATTGCCGACTCAAATTACATACGATTTCTTTTTATTCGTTCGCCGAAAAATTGAATGCAGCATGGCGAAAATGATACAGTAATTTCATCTCGTTTGGAATGCTGGCTCAAATAAGCAAGACACGCTCAAATGCACACATTAATGTTATGCGCAAGTAAAATTTAATAAGGGCTCAATTTCATTTTTGATATGCGATTGCACACGCAATTTGCGAAAAATCATTGCACATTTTATATGTGAGCGCACACACACATATCTGCAACCAAAATCGAAGCATATTATGCAACAAAACATAATCATTCGGTAAGCAGTAAAAGGTAAATGGCCTCGCATCATTTTTATGAAAATGCCACATCCTTTTTCATTCAAATACACTTAACCGTTGTGTATGTCTGTGCGCTTGCCATTATGCAAATTAACGACTCCAATTCGACTATGCGTTCACTTAATTAATTTGATTTAGATGAGTAATGAACTACTTTATGCCGGGTTGTAATTTCATCGAAGTAACTACTTTTAAATTGACTATGAAATGTTAGAATTGATATTTCACTCTTCCCCAAAATGTAAAAGTCAAATAATCAAATAGTTTTCGGCGCACAAAGTTTGCATTGAAAACTTTGTCACCATCACCATTTATGATAATAAATGCCACTTTGTTGGAAGTGACATGTTGTTTCAAGTTTTGTGCGCGTTAATTTTCCATTGATGAAACAAACAAATAAAAGTCATTTACACAATTTTACTCCCCAGTGGAATGGAACAGTCTAGCCTAATCGATTTTTAATGCATCAAAATACTCCGCATCGATAAATATATATATTGTTTGGTGTGACACAAACAGAAAACTAGCAGTAAATAATCCATTAGTTTAGTCGATTTTATAGGTTCACATTTGACTCAATGGAGATTGGACAAACGAGCCCGCAAAAACAACAGCCAAAAACTTTTTTTTGGCTAATTACGATTACAGCTCGATTCACTCATTAGTATCGAATGTGTGTGTGTGTGTTCCATAAAATATTTATTCCGTTCACGTGCAGCTTTTATATTCGATTTTTTTTCGGGAGGAAATAACACTTACACAGAGACAAAATGGTGACCAGAGCAAAATTGCGGGAAATATATATATATCTTGGTCGTTCATCTGACACGTGTAATGAATAAATATATGGGAAGCAATGAGATAGTGTTGGGCATTAACATGGATTTTGGTCAGATAAGACCGAAAGTTAGATAGAGATGTGCTTTTTGAACCGCACACTAAATATGGAGAGTATGTGCACTCGATTATTTGCATAATTTGCACCCTGTCGAGCGACAGAGTGTGAGAGAGTTTCTGACATTGTGGCATTTTCAGTGTTTGAACCCTCCCCTCGTCGCTCGCATAAAACTTCAAAGTGTACTTAAAATAATATAATGTTCGGTTTGCCTATTATATGAAAATGTCTGAAAAGTTTTTTACATCGCATCAACAATTTAAATTGAATGAAGGAAAATTGAACGAAAAACCACATGATTATGCTTTAAAAATTTTGGCACTCCGACATAAAGCCCATTAAATTGGATTGTTCGGACCGCAATTTTCGCCTCGCATAAAAATTGATTATACGATATCTATCTCGCTCAAACTCACTCTATTCCATGCGTCATATTTGTTCGCTTCATTTGAGCAGCAAATTTGAAATGAATTCATTTCGTGAAATTATCCGATTGCATTTGGCACCATTCATTTGTTGCAAAACCATCATTAAGCATTCGATTAATTATAAATTTAGACGAGTGGAAGACAAAAAAAAAATATATATGGCCGTTTAGAGTGAGAGATAGAGAGGGAGAGAGCCGTTCGGTTTTTTATTAGAAAATAGTCATTAATTATAATTCGATTTAGTGCAAATCATGCACGAAAATCATGCCACATATTTAAAATAAAGCCACTCCATGCGACACTAAATGTGTTTTGCAAACTTTGGTGTGTGCGAGCGTGCGTGCGCGCGTGTGTGTGTTATTCGCAAACAATAAAAAAGTGTGACGCGGTTGGGTTTGCATGAATTATTTGCCAACGAGGCAACTTTTTGCCGTTTTAACAATGTTTTTTGCGAGTGGCTACATATTCATGCATTCATAACCAGAGAAATATCGACAGAGAAATACGATGTGAAATATGGAGACAGCGAAGAGATTATCGAGATGTAATCGTCCAACAAATAGAACAAACGCAGCACGCGGTACAGTAGCAGCAACAGCGTCAACAAAAAAACATTTAACAAACAAACACACACACAAAATATTGAAACATTCATTCGAGTGGAATGATAACGATCGAGGATTGTACCAACTGAAGCCAGCTAATTATAATTCACACATTCTCATAATAATATCATAAACAACTTGGTGTTCCCTTCATTGCACCCGGCGGTGTCGTCGTCGTCGTCAATGACGGCAGCAACACCTCATGCAACTTTAGCACATCGCAGCACGATTGGTGTGTCTGTTGAAATTTTGCATCACTTGACTGCAACGCATACACATGAATCGGCGCGACAACATCAGACGCTGAATTCCAAAATGTAATTATGCAAATACGGCGCTTATAATTCGATTAATCTGTTGGAATGAGGGGAAAAAGCGCAGAGCGATAACAACACATGGTTTTGTATGAAATGAGAGTGGCGAAAAAAAAAATTGGGCAACGAAAAAACCAAATATGTCCATATGCCCTCGATTTTTTTTTAATCACTTGAGGTGTTGCATATAACGGTGTCAACATTTTCATAGCGGACTTTAATGGTTTGACTATTGAACAGCAATTTTGCTACTAATTTTTACAAAGTGTGTTCTTTTTTTTTCAAATTGATTTTTCATGTGCTGTTTTTCGCACTCGATTGAGCATACTCTGGAGCACTCTTTTTTCTCGTCTCCCTAGATATTGTGCATATTAATGTGATTTTTTTCTCTCTCTCTCTCTCTCACAACTTAATCTCTCTCTCACATCTGAATGGACATTTTACCGAACGGCATTTTGTTGTTTTTAATTGCATGACAAGCATTTGTACATCGATACGAAAGAAAAAAACATGCTCGACGACATCAACACACCATCACAATTAATGTTGAAAAAGTTTTCTTGAACTTGTGTTGTTGGCACATGATTGCATATTCGCAGAAAAAAATGTTGGAAAATAAAATAAAAGACGAAGTAATTGTCACCACTTAATCGAAAATGCAACAACAAAAAGTGGCGACTAGACTGAGAAATTGGAGTCATTTCTTGTTGTATATATGTCTTGGTTGATTGTATTTTCGTTCAATCGCGCACAATGACATTGTTCAGATTTTCTATTTGCCACGCAATTTGCGACAGCAAAAAAAATCATCATAATAATGCAGTTCATGTGTGGAGGAACAAAAAGTGAAGCAAAATTGAGGAAAAAACATGTTAAACAACTTGAGCATTGGCTCATTCATACAATGGATCGAATAAGCGATTGAAACTGTAAATCAAAAAACTGCGCTCCACCTCGGATTCGTTGTCGCGAAGTTTGCGTGCACTCAACACTTACACTTCCACTTGAAAATACATCAATCCACAATGAACAATACCTACACAATGACGAAAAAACCATTCAGATTGGAAGAGAGAGAGAACTGTCGTCAGATTGCACGACGTTTTCGTATCGGTTTGTGAAGAAGCGCTTTTTTATTCATAGAACCATATTGAGTGGTTCGTCGTGGCTCATCGCCTTCAACTCAATAACGAAAAATGCGAATGTACAAAGCAAAATGGCAAAAACGTGACAATGTATTTGTGTTTGAACTAAAAAAATGCGCATAATAATGTGGTCTTCGATAGTTCATCATACTCTCATATGGCTAGAAAAATGGTTTTCAGTTCGAAAGAGCAACATACACACGAGAGGAACATCGAACATATGAAATGAAAAATAAAACCAACAGCAACAACAACAAAATAAACTACAATCAGTTACATAGTGTTTGGCTATGAGGCCACAAAACGCAATTGCTATTTTTCTGTTTCATTTTCTCTCTTCAGTCTCGCTCTCGGCTCTTTTACATGATCATTGCGTATTTAGATTTGGTATTGACGGCCACGCGATGTAAATTATCGTACATATAGAGCAAAGCATTGGAAAGATAGCGATACAAACTAATAATTTATAGTGCGCTCTCGATGCCACAGAGAGCCAGTGCTGTGGTTGTGTGTTGTATTCCAATCCATGCTTTGATTCAATGCGACCGATAGAGAGACAAAAAAATCATGATGAATATAAAAATAAAGATAGAGAAAGAAAGAGATAGATAAAATGTAGTTGCCGAGAGAGGTGAACGAACTCTTCAGCAGAATTTCGTTCGTCAGAGTTGCTGGTGTTGTTGTTGTTGTTGGTGTGCCTATTTATGTCGGACGGCTTGTGTGTACAATCATTTTTCCTTTCTCTCTCCGCGCGCGCGTGTGTTTGTGTATGTATCAGCTCTCTATAGATTGCGCTTGTGGTTTTCTATATTTTACCGGAATATTTTTCAAAAGCACACATCACCGTATATATTTTGAGGTTGTGCTATGCGTTCGAAACTCGAATCAAAGAAAAACAAATGCTTGTGAGAAATGTGTTTCCTTTGCATCAATCGAAACGATTTTTCATTGTTCATTTTTTGCATCGATCGTATATCCTATGACCAAATTGATTATGTAAATAGATGCGTTCGCAAAATAACCTGCAGCAAAAATCATCACATCGTATACAACTTGTTAACACACATGAATGATGACACAAATATATATGCATATATATTTTTTGCATGTTGATTTCACAAATCAAAATAACAACACATCGATATGCAAGATTTGATTGTAAATTTGAAATTTCGAATAAAAAAACCGAATCGATGTTTGTTTATTCGCACGAATTTCATTGACATCAATCATCAGTTACACATTTAACAATAAAAATAAAGTCACACATAAAAATACATTTGAAATAAGTTCGTGCCGATTTCAGAATGATACGACCCCATGAAAACTGATATGAAATCGACGATGTAAAATGCATCAATGATGTCATCATCATTGTACAAGTACATACATTTGACCGGGAGATGTCAAAATTTACAACCTGTTTGGAACAAGGTTAATTCAAAAAAATAGTCGCCGAGAGACATTCGTTTAAAAAGTGGGAGGGAATTAATGCAATTGATATTATCGGGCTTTGCAATTATCAATTCATCTCTCGACACGCCAGATCTCTCGTTAATAAATGTTCAAATTGAATTTATGCATTTAATATTAAAGCCTTTTTGTATATGCTAACAAAAAAAGGTGCACCATGAACGGACAGAGAAAAAAAAAGACACACACACAAAAAAAGACAGCGAGAGAGAGAGACTAAACGAACGAACTTTTACCGTTATTGCACGTACGTTTTAAGCCATTGCAAGCATTGAACGTATGGGCTAGGTTTATCTTTTCCAGTTTCGAAGCGAACGTTCATACGTGTTATTCAACTTAATGAGCACACGACCTGCGGACGAGTGCGTTAAATAGCCGAATGCAATACGATCCAAATCCACCAATGTATAATACAGTTAGGCATTTAACACGAAGAGCAGAAGAGCAGCAATGGCAAAAGACGACATCGAGTTGAGTGTATAACGCCGCTTCTTCTCATATCGTTTCGTTCGCTTTTATCGAGAGAAAATGAGAAAAAGCAAATTTGTAGCTGTTAAGCGGAAGGCTTAGCACAATACGAACGACGACGTTTAATTATTGCCAACCGTTGCTGTCATGATATATGCCCAAAACATTCTTGAAGAACTTGGCAGAGCCAAAAGCACGCGCAAATTCACCAGGGAACTGATAGAACATGAGCAAGAAATAGAGAGAGAGAGAGAGAGAGAGAGAGAGAGAGCGAGAAAGAAATGTGGCAACAAAACGAAAAATCCACAAGAAAAATACAATAATAATAAATCGACGAGTTCTGTTTACTTCGCTGTAATCGTTTCGTTGCATTCACCGCATTCATCCGCGCACACACTGAATGAAAGCAATCATCTACTATAATTTCGAGAAAAAAAACCTTTTGCAAAAAAATAAATATATAAGTCAAGAGTAACATTAGTAATTAGCGTATAAATTGACACATATTTTTCATTTTCTTTTTCATATATCCGTTCTGTTTGACGTCCCAAACAAGATACGAATTCTCTCTTTTATACGGCCGCATACAGTACAAGTTGTCTATTGCTTGTGGGATTTGTCTATTTTTTTAATCGTTTTGTTTGTTTGATGTGTTTGTATGTGTCTATTGTACCATGATTCATGAGCGCTTATTATTTGGCGAGGCAAACGACTGAGCAGAATGAACAAATGACGAGGAAATTACTAGCGCAACCGAGTATACACAAAGCGTCGAAATGGCCAATCTGTAAATTCTGTCTGACAGTTAGAATTCTCCATTGTTCGACCGTTTGACGTTAAATGAGCAAAACGAATGCCATGAATGATATAAAACGAATGCTCTCTTCATTTCAACGAAATTCGGTTCAATAGCTTTACGGCAATTCATCCAAAATGAACACTTTTTTTGGGCCTGCACAATGTGCGAATAGTGACCGTAAAATTAGCTCGAATGTACCGCTACACATCGACGAAAACCAAATAAGAAGAAGAAGTAGAAAAAAAATGTGAAAGTTTTTTCTATTATCACGACATAAACAACTCATTTTATCGCTTTCCGTTGTCCGACGCGCTTTTATTCTTTGAACATAATTTGCAAATTGATGATTTGTAATCGATAAATATGTTAATAAAATTGTTCCACAATTTTCAGACGCGTTTTTGTTCGATGAAAAATGACCCGCTAACCAGATTTTCGAATTTTACGCTCAGAATCAATGGCGGCTGTTGCGTAGCAAAGCCCTTTGTGTAAGCATTCAAAATGGATTTTAACCATCTAAATAGCCAAACAACACCATTCTTATGGTATCGATATTTCAAATTGTTTATTCGATTTAATTGGATATGGATAGAAATCGAAAAGAAAAGACAAACGAAATAGAAGCAAAAACAATAGACGATTCCAATCGAGGGAAAGAGAATTGAAAAATGAATCTATCGAATCGAACCAAAAAAAGAAACCCGGCCCATCGAAATGATGAAATATTAAATTGATTGCTGCACAATCGACATCGCATCTCTTTGGTTGGGAAAGTATACGACATTAATAATATGACTGAAACCAATAATAAAATCATCTGTCAATTTCAAGCTTTAAGTGCTAACGAGATAATAATCACATCGTACAAGAATATACACTCGAAATTTGCACGAACGAACAATTAATTGAAGTAACAGCGCCGAACTGGGAAAAAGAGTTAATGGATTTGGCAAGCAGTTCTTTACATTCATTAATCTTATCGATTTTAATTAGCGACATTTCCGTTGATCAACCACACCAAACTTTTTCATACTGAAATTTTTTTGTCTCACCGCTGAAATGGAGTTTTTATGAAATATATTCACCGCTGTGGCCGGATACTAATCTCAATCGATGATATGCTCTCAATTGATTTGTTTCGGTAGATTCCGTCACAAATCGTGAGAAAAAATGGCGCTATCTCTGTTCGCTTTGTGAAAAAATGCTGTTTTACATACGAAAATACAGCGCAGTATAAAAAAATATACAGTCGGTTATTTACTCTACGATGTTCGTTGTTTCTTCTATACGAACGACCAGCCACGCAAATATCGGAGTGTTGTACGAGAAAAAAAACATCATGTTCAATAAAATGTGCGTGGTGTACGCTTCATTGGCCTTTTTTAGCCGAAAAACATTTTCGGTGGCTGCTGTTGCCGTTGTTATCGTTGTTTTTCGGTCGAAAATATTTAAAAAAAATTATACATGATATTCGAGCAAAAAATTTCCGATCAAATTTGGCCGGATATTGAGGGGTTGTGCCCAGATTGAAATGACAGAAAATCAGTTAATCAAGTCTGCATACTGATTGAAATCATGTGCGCAGTTCGCTGTCCGTGTCTCGATATTATTATTTCAGGCTTGTCGACAACACAGCACTTTTTTTCCCTCCCGTTTCGTTGCTTGTTGCTCATTGTGCGTCGTATTAAAAATCTCTGTGGGTGCTCATTTTTATTTTCTCATTGTTTTTCGAATTTTTTTTCAAATCAAAACAATGAGCTCCAATGGATTTCTCTCTCTCTCTTTCTCTCTCTCTCTCTCTCTCTCTTTTTGATTTGAAATGCCGCATTAACTAAAGCGCAGAAACTGAAAGAGGTAAAAAAACTCGCTCCACCAATCGCTCTTTAGGTTCGATTCGAGAAAAAAATTATATATATCGATGTTTTCATGCACCAATATTTGTCGATCGAATAATATTTTTTGTATTATTGGCTGTCTATATTTTCATCGATAATATTCTGTAGTCGCTTTATTTTCAATAACAGCGTTTCCATTTCGTATAATTTCTCTCTTCGTATCTTTGCTTTTTTGCCGTTTGTTTGAATAAAAGGACAAAATGATATATTAATATTATTTTTTACGCATATTTTCCTCCTCTCTTTCTCTCTCCATCACTTGGGCTAGAACACTTGGGTCTCTTTTTGATATCGTTTGGTGATATATTTTATTTCGTCGCAAAATTTTGGCCATTTTCATAAGGTTCGTCAACTGAAATTACTTTGAAATAAATATAAGCCGAGGATAGCTGTTGTCTCGACATTGCCATCGGCTGTTTGTGTTTAGACAAGTGAAATTTCTCTTTCAAAATGCAAACATTTGCTCTTATTATATTTTAATTATATTTCAGGCGACATTTACGCTGAAAAAAATTCCTCATCCAAGTTTCTCATTTTTGTGCATAGAAACAATCGAAATTCGTTTCTCAAATTCGTGGCCAGTTTCGAATCTCGAGACAGATGCACGTGAAGCATTTGCTACAGGAGATTACGTAAGGTGCTATTTGGCAATAATAAGCTTACGCTGAATTCCATTTCATCGGAATGCCGTTGATATATAGGTATTTAGCCAATCCGTGCACACTTTATCCGCCAGAATTGTCTGCATTCAATGTTTTTTTAAACGTCAAAATTGATGCATTTATGTCGATATCATGTTTGAAAAAGTCATAAATGCAGCAACAATGGATAAAAAAGAGCGACCACGGACAAAAAAGATTGACAGGAAAATATCAAATTAATCGGCAATTTGTAATTGGAAAATGTATGCACATTGTTTTTATTCGAATGTGCGATAATCGTCTGGTTAATGCACTTACACGATCACGTACATGATACATTGGTATTTCAAATATACCAAGTGGAAAAAAACCATGCACTTGCTGCGCTCGGCATGAAAAGCATGTACACAAAAAACCAGCACGCATACACGATAGAATGAGAGAAAAAGTGTGCAATTGGTTAGTTATTCGAATAATATTTCAATTCATTCCGAAATATCGTCGATGATTTTCAACCATCGATGTATTGCATGCGAGAGAAAAAAATTCAACATCTTGTCGAACGTATACATAATATTCGCATTAAATGAAAAAAAAATTCCATCGTGGCTCTCAAGTGCATGAGTTGTTGAAACTTTTTATTCGCTGATGGTTCATGTTCAACTTCAGTGCAAACATCAATGGCACAAAATCGATAATAAGTTAACAATGGTTTGAAGCGCGTATTTGGATTTCCGTGATTCGAATCGTACTTTCTCATAGCATGCGAACGAGAGAAGAAAAAAGCGGTCGGCTTCGGAGAAAAAGTCATCTCTGCGAGTTGAGTGACCGTTGGTCACTTCGCACTTATCGATGCCAATAAATGATTGTTTTTTTTCCGCTTTTTTATTATGTGTAATTCACGACGTGTGTTTTTTTCCCCTGAAAATCTGTGAACAACATGTTTTAATGTTTGTTTGATTAGTCATTTGTTTACACATAATAGCGACACCGGCTTGACCATTACTTTTTTCCCTTTCTCTGCTTCTCTCCCTCCCTTTCTGTCAGTTTCTCTCTTTTGCTCTTACATGAATATTCATGTAATGAAGTAGACTCATAAAAAAAACCCATGCGATAAATTCACACAATTCTATCGCGGTAAATTGAAAAGTGTGCGTTCCATACGGAACACAAGTCATTTGAATGAATAAAAAGAAGCAATAAAAACGACGAACCGAATTCTTATTTGGAGCGAAAGTCACGTCCGAAACACGATACATGGGCTGTTTTCTCTTTGAAGTTGAAAATTGAATTACAATTCGAATTGACTTTAAATGAGATGTTTCGAGAACAAAAACAACCATTTCGTGTTTTGTTAGAATGAATAAATACATACGTAAGAAAACGATAAAAGAAAATGAGCGTTGGTTGTTGGTCTAGGTTAGGCTATGCGAAAATCGTGATATGTATTTGTTCGTTTGATTGAGATGGCGTGTATCAAGATAATAGAAAAAGAGTGCGAGAGATGGCAAGATGAACAAATAAAAAGATCCCATGCGATTAATTTAAATATTAAATTGGTTTAATTTGTTTAACAATGCAAACACAGCGACAACGACGACAAAAGCATTTTCTGGCGCGTCGCGTTCGAGTAAACAAGTGATGACAAAATTGTATTTGTGCACATTCGATTATTCAAATCCATCTCTTTGCTTTTCGGTGTTGGGTGGCGTGGTTTTCCATTGCCTTATCACGACAATATTTCTTGAATGCCATTGCTGTCATTTGTCGCAATTGTCGCTGCTCTTGAGACACTTTACGCAATTCAACACACACACACACAAGACGCACTCGATCTCAGTACCAATGTGCAGCCTTATTTAATCCTTTACAAACAAGTTAAGTGTTTGGTAAACATTCATTTGCACTCGAAACTTTTTAATGGGCACATATGAAACGAATGAACGAGTGTAATTCGCGCATTCATCGCCAGTAAATTGAAAGCAATTCACAGCTAAAACAGCTCATCGATTGAAGAAGTTCTTGGTGCGCTAAACAAATGTAGCTTTTCTATTCAACGGGAAAGAAGTGCCTTTTTTCGATATTTCTATCATGTTGATGATGATGAATAAAAGAAAAATTGCGCTCGAAATTCTTTTCGCACTGTAAATGAACTTTTTCTAGGGCTTTTCAAGTGAGTGTGTGCTTTATTCAGAGAATGAATCGAGACGTATGTGTGTGTCATACTGTGATTTTAAACAGAGCACAGCATTAGCGTCATTCAAGCAGGTCTTTTTTCAAATCCATTCGAATACGAAACAAAACTGCGAATATATTTGAAATTGAATGAAAGATTCCATTTGTGTTTCCTGCAAAATTAATGTTAAATGTGATCTCTTGTTCATTGCAAAATTGGACGGAATACGATACAACACAGCAAGAGAATGGCACCACAGTCGAGAAACTAGAACATGTATTCGGTTCTAATGTATAATGGTACACTGCACAACATCGACGAAAATTTATGTGACTGCATTCTTTGCTACATTTCGGTTTTCTACTTCAATTAAGCTCCATTATACAACACATTAATTCAATTATGTATAAGTCATTAAGTGTTACAGTAATGGAATCTTGAAGTCAACGTATATGTTGTTTTTTTTTCTTCTTCTGCTGCTTGGCCGGCTTGTGTATGTGTGGTAAAAACGCTGAGTGCCGAAATCGACATGGCCAACAGGCAATGGAGTGTGTTGATTTAGTGAATTTCTCTTTTTTTTCTTGTGTAGATCATTTTCATTATCGGAGCAACGATGATGCATAAAGATGCGGTTAGTTTTTGTTCATTTAAGATGAAAACTTCTTCGAAGTACTCAGAAGAATTGCACGTTCAGAACGTAACTGCAAATAATCACACACAGAGAGAGAGAGAGAAAGACATCGTTTTCTCCCCATCATTAGGAGCAAAAGTTTTGACAACTTGATGCATCTCATGACAAGTGGACCGGAACGAGCGTCAATTTGTTTACACCCACTTGATAAAAATGTTCACATCACTTGAACATAAACATTTCGAACGGAAAAGTTTCCAACCAAAATCCATTCTCATCCGCAAAATGTGTGCTTCGAATAGTATTTTTCCACTTTTGTGCCATTGGATCATTGTCATCATTTGCAAACGTCAAAGTCCATCACAAACAGATACGATTGCCAAGTATTAAAATCCCACTTGATTTCATTTTTATTTTATAACTTTAACAGACCTCCAAAACTGTGTCCGTTTTTCGCAGAATTTCGCCGCGCATTCCAAGATTCGTTACATTATTCGACTTTTATCGTCGTTTGAATTTTGCATTCGCACATATTTTTCCCACTCGTACAGTTAATTAAATCGAGGTTAGAATAAAATGTATATGATAAACTTTTCGTCCACGTTTTCGGCCAACTTTATTACACTTCCAGTCTCTTGTGGCCACTTTGCTGATCTGACGGGAATATTTAATTCTGATATGAATTATATTATTACGTCTCCGTCGTCCCGTATGCTTTTTAATCATCACGTCATTTTTTCCTCGTTGAGTAATCGGAGTGAGGAGAAGTGGCAAGAAGAGAATTGGCATCGAGAAATTGTATGTGATGGCAATGTAGCAACGTGTTATTTTCAGATACTTGATTTGAATTCCGAAAATTTCATTCAGAACGATGAGAGAGAATATATTGAAGTCACGTTGTAAAAACTTTTTTTTCAGCTAAATTGTCTCGATGTGTCGGTGTGTGTTTGTGATGAAAATGAAGATGATTGTTGAAATGCTATCGTCAAATTAGCTGTGCCTGTAATTATACTTCATTATACGCTCATTTAGTTTCCATTTTCTTTTTGGCTTTCCGCTCTCTTGTTCGTTTTCATTTTGAGAATACAAAATTTCATTTGGTTGAACCACGTCAGCCAAACAGTATGTATATCGTATCGGTGTCAATGGAAATTACCGTCACAAAAAAAAAATCATTTTTTCACGAGAATCAAACATGACTGTAATACTTGGATGAGCACAACGAAATTGAATAGAAGAAAAACGCAATTTCATTCGTTAGGTAATTAAATTGATAAACAAATCACGACATTGCAATGACAATGGGTGAGCGAAAAAAAAGTCAAAAAATGAAAATGGACAAAAAAAATATAGAACAAATTCACATTTGCCTATTGTTCTTGGTCATGCATAAAATAAACACGAATCACTGTCTGCCCTCATGTTCAATCCAGCGGTCGCTTTTTTTTTATCACAAATTGCATTGTATTATCAGTGATACGAATCGTATTTGAAATTCAAAAGCGCGCAATTGTTTCGTATTTTGCTTCGAATGACATGAATATTATTGACATTTTGATTAAGATCCAGACGAATGAAAACATTTTTTTTCCTCGATTACTGAGAAACCGGAATAGAGAAATAACAAACAGACACTTTTTACCGATATGTGTTCAAATGGATCTTGAAAGGCGTAATTAACATTGTGCATTCTTGAATGCAGACCATGAAATCGTATTTATACAGAACTCAGTCTGGAGCGGCGCTCTTTGTTCATAAATATTTTATACTTAAATGAAAGCAGGTTAAATAAAAAATGTATTTCTGTAACTGTCGGTTTGAATTTACCAGAAATAAACAAATGTAAATTTTGACACGTGTTCCAATTTTGTTCTCAATACTAACATTTACCGAATAGCCCAAACATAAATTAAGACACAATGTAATTTTTAATGAAAATTCTTCGGTCACTTTCAGGTCTAAAATCGGACCAAAAACCAATACCAACTATTCAAATAAACCCCCAAAGCTAAAATGTTCGCTTCACAATTGGTTCGTGTTTTTGTTTTAATTCTCCGCAAGCTGTTTTCATAATTCAAAACTGTGAAAAGATGTTTATTATTGTGGATATTACAAAACGCCAACGAGTGTGTAGTACAAAAAGAGTGAAAGAGAGAGAGAGAGAGAGAGAGAGAGAGAGAGAGAGAGAGAGAGAGAGGAAGAGTAAAAGAAATAAAAAGAAAGTTTCCATCTCTTGAAATGGTTCAAAGTAATAGAACATCCGGCGGTCGCAACGCGACATTCTGTCCGAAACAAAACTCGTTCATTATATTATTGTCGCATGCAGTTAACTTTTGTTCTTTTCCTAGTTGATGTTGTGTTTGAGAGTGAAAAACTTTGTGTTTTTTCTCTCACCGAGAAGCTAGATTGGTATTAAACTCGTCATCAACAATATCATCGCCTCCGGCAGTCCAACATCATCCATACTGGCATCAAGACAATTTTGCAATGCTTTCAATCAATGAGCACGGAGCACGTTTTTAATGGGGAGAAAAACATTCATAAATCATTTAGTGTTAAAAACAAAAAGCGCAACCAGCGCACACCGCTCGCAATTCAAAATTCCTCACACAATTTTGTCTTTTATTCAAAAAAATAAAAGCGGCAGAAACGAGATGGATCATATCTATTTTTATGGCCATTTGGTTTGCATTGCGCAAACGGCACAACAACCATAAATTTTACCATTTTCTCATCCGAAAAGGTTATGTTTATGGTATATGAATGGGATCGATGACGCGTTCTGTATGCCGTATCTTTTTTTTTATTTGCTCGTTACATTCGCGAAATGTTGCATATAAACGTACGATAATTTGTGTATATTATGATTTTGAGATTGAATCGAATCACGCGACGGCAAAAAGGTTATCTTCCAAAAAAGACAATAACCAAGTGAATCTCTCTACATTTGCCAATTTAATTCGTTATTTTATTTAAAAGGCCCAAAACGACACAGAGAAATGGCGCAAGTCTCTCTTTTGTCGGTGTGTTACGTTTTAAAAGTTTCACCGGAAAAAATCGATTTCACCATCTGACACACAGATTCAGACCATATCAAAGATTTATAAAATAAATTGAATATTTTGTTATTGTACGAAAGAGAATGAAATACGAGCAACGAACGAACGAACAAAAAAAGTAAAGCGTCGTTGAACTTTGCATTTCATCATTTTTGTGTTGGTCGTCATTTAGTGTCGCACAGTTGAAACATTTATTCTCAAATTTTACTGTTTATCATTTAAATTTCGTAAATATTGTTATCATGATTGCGAGAGCGGATTGTGAACTGTTCACATAATTTATACAAATTGTGTGTGTGTGTACTTTTGACGATTATAGCATTGTTTTCGTGGCAAAATCGTGTACAATCACGTTGTGTGTGTGTGTGATGGATAAGTATATATAAATGCATTGGTGCAGCAAACAGTGCCACTGAAGTAATGAATAAATAGAGCGCATAATGGCATAAATACCAAAAGCAGTGACATTATCAACAGAATGAAAATACGAGCACAACAGTGGAAAGAGAAAAAAAAGATAGACAATCGAGTACATCAGAGCACATGCATTCACAAAATAAAATCAGAGATGCGCTGGCAATAAAAAGAATGAGCGTGAAAAAGAGTAAAAACCCAATAAATTGTATGAAAATTTATTTATGCAATTTAAGTGTTGTTGTTGTCATCTTCATTTTTATTGTTGCACCAACAAAAGCTAAGTACATGACGCGGGCGTACGCTCACCGATTCAATAAGGGGTTATTTCAGTGGCAAACGTATTAAATGAGCAAAAGATACCTTTATCTCGGTTGAAGCAGTTCATTCGGTGAACAGCATGAATAGCTGCATAAAACGCAAAGTCAACGGTACCAGTAGCTCAACGAGGAATTATTTTCACCTTTTTATTGGCAATATGTATCGAAAAAGTTTTACACACCGTAGCAACACGTAGATGCGGCACACTGCATCCATAAATCCTGTTTTCTTTCACTCTATCACACTCTCACACACACTGTTGTACGCGCTAAAAACTTTCATTCAATTTGTGTGCATGACTATGATGATGAGATGGTGTTGTTGTTGTCGGCTGCTGTAAAACGTACAAAAATACCGATGATGCATTACAGTGAAAATTGAAATTCATATAAAAATCACTCCGATCATTGGCTCACAAGATTTACAGTTTTGACCCGAATTTTATGCTCAACGACACTTTTATGGGCGCACCGCTTTTTTTCCGCGACAACACTTCATTCGGGCTTTATGCCAAACATGCACAAAAATCTATATTCATTGGCAAACAACAATGCAAACGCAAAGTGTCACGTGCTTCGTTGCCATTGATGACATTATGCAATAAACTTATTCACCCAAATGCTTGTCTATTTGTAGCATAAAATATTGATTAATAGACGTCATCAACAGATTTGTGTGAGTGTTGTCAAATATCTAAATAATTTTGTGGTTTTTCTAATGAATTCACAATGACATCGAAACATGTGATCCACGACTATTAAAATGAAAAGAAAACAAGTTTTCAAAACAGACATAAACAGAAGATATGCAAAATTAGCATTAAATCACATTGATTATGGTCGGTTTTCAGATGCAAATTCAATGAATCGAACGGATGACGCGAATACGTCTGGCATAACAAGAATCAGGTCTTTTGCATTTGCTTTTAAAAGATTAACATGCATACCATGCAAAATATAATAAATAAAATGTAATCTCTGGTGAGCTCCAGTCAAGTTTTATGTGGCCAGGGAATTCTGGAAACTATGATATATTATTTGCGATTTTTTCGTTTTTGTTTGAACAAAACATTGGTGGAGCGGAAACGAGATAGAGCAATAGCAAGTGTAAGAGAGAAACTCTTTACCACGAAACAATCAATAAATCGAACCAAACAAAAGCAAACAAGAGATTTAAAAAAATGAGAGAATCGCGCATACAAAATTAATCGAAATTCCAAGCAGATGGCGGATAAAGTTAGTTTGCGATTAATCGCAGTGGAAACAGATAAAAGATAAATTTATTATCGAATATTTTATTGTTCAAGAAGCGAATAATAATCTAATTAAAATAACACCCAATGTTGTGAAAACGTAATTTCGCTGGCAAATGTCAGTCACATCTGATTATATCCTGTTGTTGTTTTTTCTCTATTAAATTTGGTTTGCCATTTGTGCGGTTGTAAATTTGAATTTATCAGCAAAAAGGGACCTAATTAAGCTGATTACAGTTCCGATTCATGCAACTGTTGTGTTTAGATGCATTTACTGAGCACTGAATTTATGTTTGGCGCAATTAAGCGGGAAAAAAGTCAATTTTAAATGTTATTGGAGCCAACATTCGCATCAAATTTAAATTGTAAATTGATTTAAACAGCCATAATTCGCATATTTTTTCCCGTTTATTCTTCCTGCATTTAGTGGGGCGCGTGATGATGATGACGCCACATATAAACATATGGTCCATGTTTTTATTGGATCTTTTTTCTCTCTCACACACACACTTGATTCGCATATCTAAATCAAAATACAATTTGATTACATTTATTCAAATGCAGTTCAAACCAAACCGCAATGATTCGCATGGTTGTTTACAAACGAACACACAACAAAAATTGTATCATTTGAACAACATCATAATTTTTTTTTTATTTCACTTTTAATAAATGAAATAAAAAAAATAGTACGTTTGTGTAAAATGTGCGCATATATTTCGCTACGTTCGACGGCGGGTGGTGAGCTTGTTTGTTTGCAAGTGCATTTCCTATTATTATTTTGTTCACTCAATCATATGATTTACATTTTATTTTACATTTTTTCTTATATACTTCTCGGATGCATGTTTAATTCGATGATGTTTGCTGTTGTGTGTGTGTGTGCGTTTATTTGTTTTGCACGTATTCAATGTGAGAGCTTCTCTCGCTCATGCTGATTTAATTTCGATTTATACTAAACATGCACGTAAAAATTGGAATATACATTTTGCAATGAACAAACGAAATAAAGCACATCTAATCATAATCAACAAAACTCAACGAGAGAATGAACGGGAATAGAAGAGAGAGAGAGAGAGAGAGAGAGAGAGAGCGAGAGAGAGAATATGTGGAAGAGTAAAACGGAGCATGCAATGTTGATGCAAACAAACTAGCAGCACCTCAATAGGGCACAGCCACAAAAAAGTGGCGGAAGAGGGAGAGCATAAAAGTAATTTCAGTTGAATTTTTTTTATGTGCAAAGTTGTAATTTATTTTCACTTGCAAATGTGATGACTGAGAGCATAGTGGTGTTGTTCAAGTGAACGAAATAAATAAAATGTTCTTATTAAAGATGCATTCCACAACCGGTCGGAATCTATACATAGAGCAATATGCCACACATACCATTCAGCCAATATTGCACCATTCACATAAACGAATGAATTTGTTTTCACGTTCAATTTTTCTACAAGCAGCAGCAACAGCACGAGCAACGCCAACAGTCACATGAATTTTAATAAATTGCTCATTCGCATTCGCAACTTTTTTTTTCTTTCGTTAAAGCATAACCATTTACCATGGGTTAGAATTGGCTGTGTGACACGTTTTATAATTATTTCAAAGCAAGAAGCTAGATCCATTGCATTCGACGTTCATCTACATCAGTTGATTACAACTGTTTGTGTTTCGTTGCACATTAAATAGTTGCAAGGCGAACACATTAATTACTGTATCCACTTTTTCCGAATGGAACACCTTGAACTTTTCTGAATGACATCTGCAAAAGTAGTGTGTGACCGATACCAATATACACCACAAAATCAAATGACTCTTCAATAAATGTGTCTGTCAACAAAAATGGATTAAACCACAATCAAGCGATTCGTTAGTTTGTTCGATGACTTTTTCGATGCAATGTCTTTTCCATGTAATCAATGGTTTGGGTTTAATCCATGTTGTACACACATAACAAATATGCTGGTTCAATATGCTCGGATGTTCGAATGTGATGAGAAAAAGTTCAAACTAGAAAATTAGATTAAAAATGTGTAAGCGAAAAGCGGTAGCAAATGACCAACGGGAAGACAGCGACAATGTTTCAAGCATTCAAAGCTTTGCTCGACCCCAAACAAAAAAAACACCACACGAAAGTGTTTAAAAATGCATCAACGGCTGCAACAACAGTAGCACCTAGTTGCCACCTTAACAAACAAACAGTTTACAGTCGGACATCGGCCACTTTGTAAATTATAAATGAGCAAATTCGAAAAGCTTTTCATACGTTTCGAATCACGTACGGGCTATATATTGTTTTTGCTACAAAATGTGGAAAAATGGCAATTGTTCAAATCGAGAGTAAATAAGCGTTTATTTGTATGTACATTTTCAATGATGTTTGACAATTCAATCGTTTTTGAAATGAAATAAACGTCGTGTAAATCTCATGCAGCCAAATGACTATGTTCAACAAAACTCTGATAAATTGTAATAAATTTGTTAAATTATTGGATTTTGATTCATTTGAATTTTCGCATAAATTACCAAAATGATGGAAAAAAATGGCCGCTACAAATCGTTTGACTCCAGAGAAAAAAATAATTCATATGCACAATAAAAACGGATGGAGGTGTATGCATTTGACTGGAAATTCTTGAATAGCAATTTTGAATGAAAAAAGGAATTGGTGATCGAATTCACATTTGGACAGATGTTCAAATATATAAATCAACAAAAAGAAACCATAAATCACGCATAAAAGCCACAAACGAAATAGTTCAATCGTATTATTATTATTATTTTCGGAGAGTGGATTTTTCGACATCGGCACCGACAACATTTTTCATTTCACTTCATATTTTGTTGCAACAGTTTATAAATGTCAAATGTGTTAAGCATCACGATGAATATATATTTTTCGATTAAATCGACCATAGCGCAGAAATACATCATTGAAATTGAAAACCCGAACGCTGAAGCACATACAAACACTTTCAAAACAAAACAAAACACAAATCATTTCAATTCGACTCATTTTTCGCTAGTTGCTGGCTTTTCATTCAATGGTTAGCTCATCAAGTCTTAAGAAGGGTCATTTAGTTTAAAATCTCTCAATTTTACTCCAAGTTCCATTGTGCTTCGAGTTTTATTCGAAAACTTTGTACATAAAAGCAATGTTTTGCGCTCGGTGCTCTTTCTTTGTGTCTCTCACACTCTCCGAAAAATGATTGAAATCTTTGGCGAAATAAGAGCAGAAGAAGCAGCATAATCAGCTAGGGGATAACCATGAATTGCAGATCGAATAATTTATAATAATAAACGCTATTTCTCTCTATTTTTCACTAATTCTTCTAGTATTTCTACTAGTTTGTTCTAATACTGCTATTTTTTGCTAATTTTTCTAGTACGTCAAAAATATTGCATACGTCAGATTGACTGCATGATCGAATAACCGAAATGTGTTTACGTAAATGTTTCAAGTTGACACTTTCACCGTGTATATTTGAAGCAGGCATGTAATCTATTTCTATTTATTGAAGTTTCAGTCCTTTGAATATTGAAATTATTATCTACATTACAACATCAGTGCTATCAAATCAAGTTTCGGGCTGTATATATTTTATTAAAATAATTTTGAAGTGTTTTTTTCTCTTGATTACACTCCACTTGCTTTGTGCTTCCAAGCCTGCTTCATTCATTTTATATTTTTCAATTGAATTAAAATTATTTAAATTCAAAATTGATTGATAAAATACTAAAACAGAAAAATTGAATATCGTGTGAGTACTTGTCATATAATTATTGTTTACCTAGCGTTAAACGTCAAGTTTTACGTTTACAGAGACGTATACGTTTTCAGTAAGAAATCTGTCATCAAATCTACATTTCCGATTGCAATTCGTAAATTGTAGTTAATACAGATGGAACGTGCTTGGTTAAGTGCCATTGAATATATTTTTATTTAAAAATGGGAAAAAGCGTATTTAACTACATATTTTGATACATTTTAGTTCAACACTATTCAATTCGTTTGTTTTGTGAATTTTATTTTAATTAATTATTGCAATAAATTCAAGAATAAATTCTTACTAAAGTATATACGTGTACAGTGCTAATTCTGCTATTTATTGCTAATTTCTCTATTTTCTTCATGTAAATTTCCCTATTTTTTGCTAATGTGCTAATTCTAATTCGCATGGATATCCCCTAGATAATCAGCAGGAACATAAATGAGAAACGACGAAAAAAAAATTTGGTTTGAATTGGTTGCGAGAATATTTCGCTAAAACAAAATCTAATGCGCAAACAAGCTCATTCAATTCAATTGAATAAATGGCAATAAATAGACAACCACAAATATCGTTCCAACACATCTTTTGTGCTGAGTATTTGTGCTGGTGAGTATGTGTTCGTTTACTCCGTCCGTTCGCCATCTAGATAACCCAAACATGAAGCGAAAAAGAAATAACTGGTATAATCTAAATTGGTTTTCGTATACACAAAATATCTATATAAAAACGAATGAAAAGCAAAACTAAAAAAAAGGAGACGGGGAATTTTGTTTTTAAAATATTCAACGCCATATTCTTCTTCTTCCTTCTCGTGCGGTTTGTTTTTTCGTTGTGTTATGTGGAATTTTGTGTTTTTGTTTATCTATCAGGTTATTTGGATTTCGTTTTATATGTTATTGTTGACGCTTTAGAGACTCGTTTGCTTTTAGCAGTAACAGCAACAGCAGCAGCAGCGGTGGCAGTGAAAAGAAGAGAGTTACCCGAACTTGGAATTGGGAAATCAAGTTGTGGTTGCATTTAGTTTTTTTGTTGTTGTTATTTTTATTAATCTTGTTAAAGCTGTTTCCGAAATGTACACAAGAGAACCGCAGAATGATGCAATTGTGCTCCTGTGAATAAACATAAATACTGAAGGAGAGAAAGACACCATCGTGTTATGGATTTTAACACTACACCATCTCAACGCTACGTTCATTTATTTCAAAAGCAAAGGGAAGAGATTCATTCTAATTCGAAATGCACAACAATGCCATTCGAAGTGCTGCATGGGTTCAGAGACACAGAGAATGAGGAAAAGAGAAGAATCAACGGAATTGAATCACTGTGATGGAAAAGCCACTTGAATAGAATGACCATAATGACATTCGTTCACACATACTATACACACACACACACTCCGAGCGTTCTGAATGCAAAGTAATCGGAACGTTTTATTAGGTCCATATCCATTTCTATTCATATGATTAATAAATTTCACTCGTATGTGCGCGCACTAAGTGTATGTACTTTTGTTTGAATGTTATGCTCTGCATGGCTCTGAAATGAAAACGAGTTGTTTATATTTATTGTTGATTCGTAAGACCGACTTAAACGGAACATCGGCCACAAGAAGAAAAACGCATTCAAACGCAACTGGCTGCAAATTCAAAACAACAAAATCACAAACATTTACAATGACAGCGAGAGAATGTGAGAGAAAGAGAGAAAGAGTGAGAGACAATCGCGCGCACACATAGTTTCCATCAGCTGAAATGCGACTCATTTCAATAACGTGCCCAAGCGATTTTAAATGCGAATTTATATATTCAAGTGATGAGAAGGTTTTCGTGTATTCCAAACGGTTTTTCTCGGTGTGTCTATAGAGAGAGAGCGCATTGTGGATCGTACAATTACGTTGTGGTGCTGCTGTTGTTGCCGTCACTCTATTGCTTGCATTGTTGTTGGTTATTCCACATTCTCATTATTTATATTCTGCCGTGCACGTCGTTCATTGCTTGTGCGGTTGATGATATTGTTGTTGTGTTGCTGCCGTTGTATCTCTGTTATTTGAATGATAATTAAACCGGCCAGTGTGTAGTTAGTTATTGAAGCAATCGTCGTACCACCAGGTACCAATCACTTGATTATACAAACAGTTAGCTAGTATTAGTGTGCACATACAAATCCATACCGAATTCATAAGACGCCACGTTCTCGTTTGGATCTCTCTCTCTATCTCCGTTTCTCGTTCGGTCGGTCGCTCACACAAATACAGATCTTAGTCTACGCTGTGCAAATAACCACATTGTACCGTACTCAATACAGAGCGCCCGATCTGATAGCTTCAATTGGTTTATATCTCATTCGTCTATCGTCATTTCTGGCCGTAATTCAAACAGCTTCGATATAATCAGAATATAAGATGTGAGTGAACACCGATTTTCTCTCGCATTCTCTTCAAATGGCAAATATGCAATTCTATCTACTGTCTAAATCTCCCAGATTCAATTCGATATGGAGTAATATGTGTAATTGTTGCATCTCTTCTATGTAACACTTGAATCGATTCGATCGCTTAATAAATACATCGTTTTTATACAGCCATTTATATCTATCGAAATACCAAAATGAAACGATGAATCAAAATCAACCTACCAGCTCAATTTTCAAACGATAGATGAATTAATGAGATCACAATGCACACATAGATGGTCAATTTTTTAGGAGACCAAACCATTTTAATGCAATTTTCCCACCAAACCATGAAATTTGTGTTGGTTTTATCACATTTTGATGCTATTAATTTCGATTTAAATTGATGCATTTTTGTTCGTGGCTATCCGCATTTTTGGTTTTATAATATATCGCAATTTTTAGTGGCATGCGACATTTGAATGATGCCATCAGCATTTGACAGTGACAAATATCCAAATGATTAGCATAAATGTGTGACTATTTGCCATATTTTTTTTTTAATGGTCTTAATCGAGCTTGTTTTGGCTTTTAAAATCAATTTTCGACTGATGAGCATTATCATAATAATGAAGATAAAAGCTTTCTTGTTGTGTAAATAATAATGCAACCTGTTATATAATTTCCAAATAAATCCGGTGCACATCAATTCAGTGAAAATGTAAACAAACTCATCACTTTTGTATTCAAAACAATTATATTATTTTGCAAATGAATAATAGGATTTCCGTCAATGCAACATTTAAACCGTATAATTTGATCAATTAAGCATGTCTAAGCCATCACAATACAAGTAAATGTTCTTTGTGTCTTTTCATTGCATTCAGTCTACCCGCTTGCTGTATTTTTTTTCTACGACCACAATGTCAAGCATTTTTCAAAATGAAGTTCACAAATTTAGATATAAAAACCCGCTTGGTTTAGCACTTTTTCAAAAGTTTTACAGAAGCATTGTTATTTTATAGCCCCGCAAAAATTGCAAACTTGACCTTATTTTGAGAGAGAAAAAAAACGTCTGATTAATAACATGTTGCTGTTCTAGATTGAAATTGCACCGCACAAAAGTTGAACGCGATTTAAGTTTAATTTGTGCCAAGTTTACGAATCGTTTCTGTCTCTTTCCCTCTTTCGTTCGCTCCATGTTCAAGGGTCGATTACGTGTATTACGTGACACACAGACGAAATTGCAAGCGATTTTTTTTAATTCTGTGATGTATTTATCTTTCATTTGAATTTGATTCATTTTCGTCTGTCGGTCTGTCTGAGCCGATATATTTGTAATGCATTTAATACGAAATCCACCGAACTCGATGCAACGTTATCGAATTTTATACGCACGGCAAACGTAAACATAATAATTGTTGTTTGGCTGTGTGATTTTAATTGGATATTTCATTTGAATGGGCAGCCAATATGCGGCCGCCACTTGCCGCCACCACATAATTTATATAGAAAGTTATACGTGACACACGCGACAAATATTGAAATTTGGTTATTTATCATTTCCTTGCCGCTCTCAGCACCACCATCATCATCAGTACTAGTTCATTGCACGCAGCTTACAGCTGCAGAGAGAAAGAGAGTTTGCAATCGAAACCAACCAATTTTCGTTTGTATTTGAATCGTTTGCAATTAATTGGATGTCACAAAATGTTCAGTATTATAATTAGTATTTGTTGTATGGTATTTGTTTTCGAAATACCACATTTTTTAATAATAATAATAACAGCAACAACAAAACGAGGTCGTTAATGATATATTCGGAAGCAAAACGTTTCCGTTTCGGCAAAAAAAAAAACGTTTGATAAAATGCTTTGACGCGAGGTCGATCGTTGTTGCAATGCAAATCTAAAATTGTTGAAATGAGCAATCCGTCCAAATGACGATGCAGAAAATGTGAATGTAAGCGCACGCGGTCGCCTTTTTTATTTGTCTTTGATTGATAGTCCATAGCAAATGATAGCATAATTATTCATTGTAGATTGATTACACAACGGCACAAAACAAACAAACCAAATCCGAATTTGTTGGATTTTTTTTCGTCTTCTATGCCATTCAAAGGCGAATTGTGAATGTATTTAAAATGGCAACAAAAAAGCAGCAACCATCACGGAACAATGGGTTTCATCGCTGGTTTTTTGGGGAAGCTGAACAACTTGTTCAGAGGAGTGCTCGTCTAATTAAAATCTGCGCGCAGAGATAGAGAGGTAGAGAGTTAGAGATAGAGAGAGAGAGAGAGAGAGAGAGGGAGGGAGAGGGAGAGAGATTCAAAAATCATTTATCGATTACATTTCACAGCGTGAAATAATTTTGACATTAATTGATCAGCTTGCAGCATAAGATTTATATTTGAATTGAATTTTATTATTATGTTTCGACTTCGTGAATAAAAAACAATAGAGCGGCGAATCATAACCACAAACACCTCGATTATGAGATTCGCATTTGAAAATGTCGAGAAATTACAAAATCATCTTTCACAGCACTTAACACTTTTTTTTTAATTTAGTCGCATTTGAACGAAAACCATTTTTTAGTGTTTGAAATGTTAAATATCAAAGGTGCATTGTGTTGAATCGATGTGTATGTATTATTTTTTAATGAATAATGTTGACTCGGTGCACAGAGATTACATGGTCCCAAATGAATGTTTATTATTTATCCAAGCACCGAACATATTCGCTTAATTTGTTATGTTTCTTTGTGTCATGTGTTCTCACAACGATTTGCCAGTATACCATAGTGGCCAAATTACAATTTTTTATGAGCATACGAAACGGTTGAAAACGAAACCGCAAACCATATGATTCACAAAAGTGTACAATGTTTATGGTAAAACATATCGCTTTCGTCGGCTTGCATCAGCATTACAAAAAAAATATATGTATTTATATGCTATAAGGTTACCGATGAATTCATAACATAAATCGAAATAATCGAGCACAAAATGAAAATGAAAAATATGAACAAAACTGTTGTCTTCGCTCTCTCTATGTTCCAAATGTTTGTTTCGCGAATCGTTTTTTATGCTTGCGCTTGCAAAAGAAACTGTTATGGTATTCGGAAAGGAAAGTACTTTCAGGAAGACATACATAGAGAGACTGCAGAGAACACCATGGACGAACACAACGGAAAAAAATATGTTTTTAAATTATTCGTTTAGTCAGCGAAATCCCGAAAATGTTCGTTTTGATTGAAAAACGTTGTGTAATCAAGACCGGTATGAATTTCATAGTATGAAATAAACAAAGCTATGTACAAGTAGCCAGCTCTCACTCTCTCACGTCTTTCCACATGCATTTTCCCTTTGACTCAACTATTTCTATGGTATTTTGTGCAGCGGTTAACATTATCGTTAGCAAAGTCTCGCAAATTCTTTTATTAATGTGATCTTGCATACAGTTTTCTTTTACCCAACGTTTGGCCCCATCGCAGTCGTCTGATGCTTTTCCATTTTTTTTTGGTTGATTTTCAATTTCATCTGAGGACCAATCGCTCCCAGTGCGGCTTCTCGCGTGAACAATACACACAGAGGAAAGCTGTTCAACGCTGGATAACAAAATGGAAAGAATATTTTTTTTTTGAGAAAAAGAATGATGAGCCAACAGATTTATTTGCCATCGTTTTTGTCGAGGCTGACTTTTGTATGGACACAAAAAAGCGGAGATCTCTTGTCTGTGATTTACTTGCAATTTTTCCCTTTAAGCTTTTATTCGTTGTTTATACAATGAGAAAATGCATGAACAAAGAGAAAAATAGACAAACACATCAACAGCAACTTTTCAGGGCATCGAAATCGCTCACACGTTGTTACTCCGAATTCATTCAATAGAGCTGTGCACTACTCGTGAGCGGGTTTCTGCTCACTTGGACAGGTCTGCTCAGAGTACCACGTTCTACACACAAAGTTGGGTACCCCAGTGAAGATTTTGAAAATATTTTTACTCACGAGTACCATTCGCTCTTGGAGTGCTCAGTGCAATGGTTGCAGCTCTGCTCATTTCACAAAGCATTCGCAATTGTTTACCAAACAAACACATACAAAATATGCTATTATTATACTTGTGTAATGCATTTCACGAAGAATCTTCTCCCTTTGTACGGCCAGTACATTTGTATCAGACATTCCTTCGAAAGCACGCTTGGCAAATTCATCAATCAATTTTTTTGATTAGTTTGGTCAAAGGGAACGCGACTATACAGAAATTTAATTTAATTTCGCCAGTGGAATCCTTCCGCTTGTACTTTAATTTCCCAAAAAATGTTCAGTCTGTTCAAATCAAAGCTATTCTCACGCTCTCTTGGTCGCTCCGCCTCTCTTTCCTTCGGTATTATAAAAACGTGATTTGCTTTTCGGGATGCGAATACGTAGGTTGCTCCATAATTTTTTTTAAAATGGTACTTATAGTGTTGCCCGATGTAAACCATTGTCATATTCGTAAAGTTTGATGTTTTGGTATGTATTCGTGCCCTAAACCTTTTGTCGTACGAACGCTATTTGTATTGTTTACAGTGACTGGTAAACTGCGACTCAACAAAAAAATGAATTTTACACGTGAAGATTTTCGTAAAATGATTTACTACGATTTTCGAAGTAAATTATCTCAACAACAGTGTTTCGATCGACTTCATTTGGCCTTTGGCAATGAAGCACCAACCCTTCAGACAATTTATAACTGGTACCGAGAATTCCGTTGCGGTCGTAGTTCGCTCAAAGACGAGTTTCATACAGGTCGTCCAAAATCGGCTGTTGTGCCACAAAACATCGATGCTGTCAGAAAACTGATTATGGAAGATCGTCATGTGACCTACCGTGAGATTGAGGCATCTTTGGGCATTTCATCCCACAGCATACATACAATTTTGCATGAACATTTAGCCGTAAAAAAGATTTGCTCTCGTTGGATCCCACATAAATTGACCGATGAACAAAAAATGGCTCGTGTGAGTTGGTGTAAAGAAATGCTCAAGAAATTCAATCGTGGTGCTTCAAAAGACGATAATAAAATCGTCACTGGTGACGAATCGTGGATATATGCCTATGAGCCCGAAACGAAACAGCAGTCGACTGTATGGGTCTTCCAAAATGAAGATAACCCAACGAAAGTTGTTCGAGCAAGAAGCACTTCGAAGCGAATGGTCGCCTGTTTTTTCGGGAGAAGTGGTCATGTGGCAACCGTTCCACTAGAGGATCGTAAGACCGTCAATTCTGATTGGTATACCACCATTTGTTTGCCCGAAGTGTTTGGTGAAATAAGAAAAAACAACCACCGTCGCAAAATAATTCTTCATCACGATAATGCGAGCTCTCACACATCTTTTCAAACTACTCGATTTTTGACCGGTCAAAACATCGAACTGATGGGTCATCCACCGTACAGTCCTGACCTGGCACCCAATGACTTTTTTTTGTTCCCAAGCGTGAAGAAAAAACTACGTGGTCAACGATTTTCGACACCAGAAGAAGCAGTTGAAGCGTTCAAAACACACGTTTTGGAGATATCAGTTTCGGAGTGGCACGAATGCTATGACAAATGGTTTCATCGAATGCAAAAGTGTATCGATCATCTCGGGGAATATTTTGAAAAACAATAAAACCATTTTCGACAAAAAACAACTGTGTTATATATGTTTTTAAAAAAAATTATGGAGCAACCCTCGTATATACACTAAATGAACGAAAGTATTTTGATTGAGCGAAGAATTCGCATAAAAGCAACCGACTTAAGCGAAACAATTTAAAAGCAAATATAACCAAAAAAGAATACTTTATCGTATACGCATTCAAATAAAGGCACAATTGCTACTGAATCCAAAACGATTGAACAAACAAAAGAGTTGAAATGAAAACGGCCGCAAGGGAATACCCAAAAATATTTTAATTTTCCGTTTTAATGACCAAACTTCGAAGCCAACGGACAACGTATCGTAAAACACCGCAACACTCTTTTTACACGATGTCAATAGGAAATACATTATCTCCCATTTCAATGTATGTGCAATATGATCTCTTTTTTTTTTGTTCCAAAATACTCTTTTCAACTGTTAAATTATTCGTTCCCCGAGGAAACCAAACACAGCTGCGTCAAATATTCTCTCTCGACGTGTTCTTTTGCGGTCTAAAAAAATGTATAACTTTCTATTTTTAGTCGAAACTTTGGATGAGGAAAAACATAAGTTTTGCATATTAAAATTTCTTCTTCATTTATTCAATGGTGCCAGTGCAACAAGAGAGAGATGATGGAGTGGTTTGTACATATTCTCAATGAAAATGTATATGTTTAAGGGTTGTGGAGAGTGGAAAATTTCTTGCATCACAATGATTCATTTTGCGTAAACACATGAACATATTTCAATTGGTTTCGAAATCAAATCCAATGCATAAAAACATTGCATCGAGTGGATGCGAGAGACAAAAGATTTATAGAAATAAGAAACTGCCGCCACAGAGAGAGGGAGAAAAAAACGAAACAATCAAAACAGTATGTTCCGGTGAAAAGCATTCCAGACTTTTTACTTGGAATGAGAGATATTCGGTATCCTATTACCATTTTCCTTGACTAATGAATAAACATACGAAATGCACATTCGTTGCGTTCCGTCTCTCTTTCATTTCCAACATTTTGCAAATTGTAAAATAATACGTACGACTGTGAATGTACCCCACTCACCCCACTCATAAAGAATTCCTGTAAAGCAATGTGTCGTAGTGGTTGTTGCTTCTCTTTTTTGCCTCCTCATCATCATGTTTGTTGAAGTAAACAAACGCAGCATGAGACGAAAATAATTTTGAAAGTCTCATACACAAGCGAAAAGAAAAACAGAGAGAGAGAGAGAGAGAAAATTATAATAAAAACCACAATATTCTCATACATTTTGTGTGACGATGGATCCGAGCAAATGAAACGATGCATTTTGATGTAGAGTGAACGCTTAATTTTCTGCTTGAAAATTGTGCGACGCTGATGCTCTCGCGCGCAACCCAAAAATTCGAAGCAGATTTTCCGAAAAGTCGAAGAAATCCATGATGAAAACAATTTTGCCGTTTGGAAAGTGTTGCAACGTACACAAACACAAAATGTGTGAAATGGAAACAGCACAAAATGTGATGTGAAGAAATAAAAGGAGCAGTTTGTGTGCGCACAAGAAGAAATGTTATAAATATCAAGTTTTGTCTCTGTGCACATTTATTTTGGCGTGTGTTTTTTTTCTCTCACTCTTTGGATGTGTTCGCACAAAGACACTCACACTATTGCAATTTTGTTTTTCCTTCTCATTCCGTTTTAATTAAGTTGGACAGCATAATCGCAGGCATATAGCTGATTCATCCAAAAATTAAATCCAAACCGGATTCGGTGCAACACATAATGGCATACAACAGGGCCCGGATCGGCAACCCACTTCTACTTATACCCCCACAAAGGAGAACTTTAAGTCACTGCTTGCACACAGTTGCGATATAATAGTTGTTTTTCTTTGAGGGCCGGGGAGGACGGATGGTATGAGTGCCAAAACCGAATGGAATAAGTTTCAAGATACTTTCTGAACTCTTTTGCACAAGCCATCGTAATTTAAACTTTTGCCTATTTCCAGTCTGTTGTACGTCTCAGCATTTGAGCGTGGTTACATTTTTGCACAAACGAGCCACACACAGATTTTCATAATAACATTGAGAAATGAAAAACAGAAAAAATCCAGTTGAATCTTCATGAACATTGTCGTCCAATTTAAAACTCACGACGATTTTTAATTAAGTCACTTATACAGATGACACATTTTATTGCGTTAATTCGGTTGACTTATTAAAATACCACTAAAATATTCAAATTACCTTCTGTAATACACTTAAGCGACGTTCTATTCGTATGTCTTTGTTCACATTCATCAAAACTATGGATTGCAATAATGTATTGTTGCTTTTGTATGCTAAATCCGGAGAGAAAGAGACGGAAATCGCAAGAAAAAAAACAACCGAGATAGAAAAATAGCAATGACAATGAAACATTGCAATTTTAGAATTCGTTGAACTCTAACATACAATACCATCGCATTAATGCAATTCAATGGGCACAAAGTCATAAATTTTTGATGGAATTTCCATACACCTTCATTATTCTCTGTTGGCAATAAATTAAATGTAGTTTTCTGTAAAATGCATAGTTGCATGTTTGACCTGTGGCTCCAATACAGCAACTTAAAGGAAATGAAAATTGAACTAAATCACAATAAAATGCGAAAGAAAACACATTTGAAAGCAGACGAGAGAAAGAAAGAGAGGGACACAGAGAGAGAAAGCTATTAATTGAAAACAGGTGAAAGACAAAGACAAACGAGAAAACTAAAGGAAACGAACCAACTAAACGTCAGTGGCATCAAAAACACTAAAGCCATAATAATGACTTTGAACGGTAAAAAAGCAGCAACGACATCAGCAGCCAAGCCACAACGAGGCAAACTAAGCATTGGATGTCATATGCGACTACCGATTATTTATGATTACCTATTATTACGTTTATTTGAAATAAATCATATGAGTCGAAGGAAAATACAAAACACCATAAATGTTGAAACTATTGCCGAATGGAATGATTGCTGTGTGGAAATAAGAAAAGTGCGCACTGTCGCTAACGGAAACATTTTGACCGATGTGGCCGCGTCTTGATACACACACAAACTCATGCCAATTAGTTGGTTTATGCTTTCGCTTAGGCCATTAAGACATAAACTATGTTTAGACCGAAAATATTTAGTAATCAAGTGTAATTGGGCATTTCTACCTCTCTTGCTGTTCTCACTCACTCTTCTTTCTTTATTTCGTTCATTCTCTGGACAAAATAATTTAATGTTTTTATTGTCTGGGTGTGTCAATTCGTTTATTGTAATCAGCTCCAATCAATGCTTTCTGAACCGATAATCACATGAAAAATTGATTGTTTTTTTGTCGAAAAATCATGTCAATTTGGATTTAGAACAACATCGTTGGCAGCACAAATAGAAATTATAATTTATAAAGCGCGCCGTTAAAGCCAAACCCAACAAATCACACTCTCGTTAGATTAGAAGCAACAAAAACAGAACACAGTATGAAATAAAAATCACCGTATGTGCACAAATTTCAATGAATTCAGGCATACCATAATTAGACAATAAAAATATGACGGTAATCAAGTTGCTATAAATAATAACTTCATTTTCTTTGCATTCGTTGATTTGGCACGTAACAAAGAAGGTGGATCCAACAATTGCGCAAATCACATGTAAATCACTCACGTCAACCGATCCGATGTGTTGTAGTTAAAGCCGAATTACACATTACGTTGATTGCAAATAGATGAGAAATGAATAGAACAACGATAATATGCTTGTAACATGTACAATGTTGAATGCGGTGAGAACTTGACCTGAAATCCTATCGAACAAATACAGAACGTACGGTGCTGGATTATAAATGGAGATATTTAGCTTCAAAAGACATTTATTGTATTATTTTGTAGGCATTTACCATGCGATCTAAGATTGCGTTTAAAGAATCGCATAAATGACCATTTTATACAGCCGACTTCAAAGCGAAGCGTTTTCCTTCTGTTTCGTACCATTCTTCGTATTCAATTCGAAATTGGAAAAGAACAAACAAAAGTATGAAATTATGATCCCGGATGATGATGATGACAACAAAAGACACATCATTGATTTTAATCGAAAAATGAAGAAGACAGCGATCAATTTAAATCGATAAAAAATGAATATGACCTTAAAAAGCACCAATATTCTAACAATGAAGTGAATGTGCCTATTGCAAATAGAGATCAATGCCGATGGCTAAAAAACAATTACGATCAATTGTTGTTTGCGTAGTAAAACGCAATTAACTTTCCTAAGTATGCGTTTGAATTTCTATTTCACCTTTCAATCATTCTACACTCGTATATTTGCCAAGTCATTTCAACGTTAAAATGCGTGTGAGATTAAAAGCAAAATGTGTGCGCCGCATGGTACAAACGCGTTTATCATAGAATTTCGTGCGAAACATCTTTAACCGATTCTGCGAAGAATATAATTGGATGTGAACGATCGCAATCACAAATTCAATAAACGCCTCACTAAATGGGAAACCGTTAGTCACATCGAAATGAGAATGGTGGTTGATTTTAAGTGCCCAACATAAATGATTATCGTTTGTATTACAATTAATGTGTGTGTGTACGAGTGTTGGGTTTGTGTGGAATTTAATTTTGGGAAACATTTGCTCGTCAAAATGAATGATGATCGCTTCATACTTTTCTTACCCATGGCTGATTAATTTATGTGCACATTTTTTTTTTTGCTCATTTGCTTGAATGATTTCATCGATTTAAAATTATTGGTGACCGCTGCAAACGACACAATTTATTATTAATTGTATAAATAAATTTCAGTTCGCATTGCTGTTATAATTTCATTTTTTTTTCTGCGAACCAAACCGCACTATCAAAACGCGCAAAATATGCATCAATGAAGCGTACAAAATCTCACAAGCACCGATATATGTACATGGACTCATATGCAATAATGAAATGATAAGGTCATAAATTTCGCCCATTATTTATTCAATATTTTTATATCGGTGCGGTTGTCGGTTTTTTTTCTCTTCTTCGCCGTCGACTGTATATTATTGCAATGGTGCACTGATTGTGATTTTTCCTCCGGTTTATTTGTTTCGTTGTCCGATTGTTTATTCCATCCCCATTAGGGCCATTTATGCGAATTTATGCATTAAAACAATAGTGCGGTCAAAATATTTTTTCGCATGAAAAAATGCGGGCCCTAGGTTATAATTAAAGTTGTTGGTTTTGAAAAAAAACCACGTTTTTTTCATATCAGAGGTGTAGTGGCTGATAAAATTTAAATAACAAAATTTCGAACGAGTATCCAGTGGACTATCCACAGGGATGCATGGAATTTGGTATGTATATTTTTCCAAGAATTTTGATTAAATTCGTTACCGTGGACTTAATAAAATGTATATATTGATTTTTGTATCTTTGTGGATATTAAATGTGATTTTCACACCATTGAAATGCAAATAAATGATTCACGAACAGATATCATGCGTACGATATATTTTACGGAAACTCAATCTCATAATTATGGTTTTTTTGTCGTTGTTTACCTCTTGCTTTTCATTATTCATTTTACCTGATTTTTGTTATTTCGTATTTATTTATACGCAACCGTTTATATATTTAACCAAAATCGTAATCTATTTTAATTGAATCGATTTTTTACCCTCATTTTTTCTGTTTCATTGCAGGTAAGGATAACACACCAACAATTTTCGAATTTTACTCCGGCTGGAAGATGTAAGAAAAACGGGGCAAATAAATGAAAAGTGGATTAATTGATCTTTGCCTGAAGTATACTTGAAACTCAAGAGAGAAAACACTTGAATCGTTTTCATCGTCGTACCCACAATCAAATCAAACAAATGCTCGTGAATATGGAACTTACTGTTTGCGTTGTGCGTGGCAGTTTTTTGTTCTTGTTTTACCATGGCTTGAGCGTGAGAGTGTGTTTACGCTTTTAACTTGGCGAAAGGAGAAATAATAAGGTGATAATAGGATGCTTTTAAGCGACCCTCACATCATATTGTGCATTGCAAATTGAATGATGCTGCACTTGGTGTAGAAGATGGTACGAACCAGCTACTAGATTGCCTATTCACATTTAATTAGGATTCATTTGAGTGCCTTTTGGCGTTAGTAAACAAAAGCTCATCCAATGTGTATACTTGAATGCATACTAAATGCGCCAACGACTTAATGCCCGGGATGCAACTCGAAAAAGAGAGTGAATATGTGGGGATTTGGGTAGGTAGAGAATGGAAAAAACTCAGCAAATACTGCAAAAATAAAAGCGCCGGCTATGAAATCATTATATTGCTTGAATATACTATGTGTGTGTGAAGAGCTAATAATTCATTGCATTTGCCTAGGCAACGGCAAGTGTTCTTTCTGAAGCTTCCAGATGCTTCGAATAAAAATGCAATAACGTTTGTGCAACGAAGCGAAATGAGGAATTAACATTGCATCAAGTGCAAAATAAATGCTTAAACGAGTTTCAAGTGCTTGAAATAATGAAACGGACAAATGTCTCAATCTCAATGGAAGCCCAATAGAATGTGTTATGGGAATAGGAATAGGGGGGAAGCGACAGAGCGATACAGTTAAGTAGTGCTTCTGGTATTTGATGAGATTCTCTTTGTTTAAATTTTCGCCGGCAAATACGCGATGGACGATTTTTTACGAGCCACCATAAATTCGTTGTTGACGTCTCTCTGTGTGAAATGTGAACGTTTGATATGTCAAGTTGCCGGTGCTGTTGGTATTTATGTCAAAAAATATTTGTTTATCCTTCATTACCGTTGTTTTTAAGCTTTTAACAGGCGCTATTCGCCATAATTGAAACTCATTGTAGTGCGAGCAGCTTACATTTTCGAATTTCATTATTAAAATTTAATACATGAACGTAAAACAACGACAAACGAAAATGCAATATTCTCAAGCGAGCTCTATTGCCAAACAATTTTCAACGTCTTACAAAATAAAATCGCGTTATGTTTGAATACCTCTCAAACAATCAAATAACGAACACAAACACAACATTCGACGGGAATATCACTTGGAGTTGATGTGCGTCATTTGTTTATTTATATTCACGACCATTGCCATTAAATTGAACCAAATACAAATGAATTTTGTTGAAAAACCAGACAATCATACTGTTTTCAAATTACACACTTCTTTCTTTTTCTGAAATTGTAACAGCTCGCACACTCACAGAGAGAGAGAGAGAGAGAGAGAGAGAGAGAGAGAGAGAGAGAGAGATGCACACACTCGAAGATAGAAAAACAGACAATAGTAATGAAATGAGCAAAAACGATTCTATCACATCTCGCGTAGAAAAGAAACAAATTTTCCCGTACCTCCCTCCTCACTCTCTTTCTCTTTCTCGCGTTGCAATAAAAAAGAGATTTGAAGCACTCTGCCCCCTTTCCGCACAGCTGCTTTCAATTTGCGTGCGGTTTTAGCATAAATTTCCTTAAACAACTGACTCAATTTCGTGCGAAACGCGAACGATAAAACCATTGTGTGCGGGGGTATAAAACACAATGCGGTTTTAAGACATTTTAACATTTTTCACTGAATGAAAATCCAACCAAAAGAAGATTTTAATCGCCTCAGCTAGAATCTGGCAACTGATTTTTTTCTCTCTCGTTGCTTTCTTATTTGGCATCGGTTTGCTTGGTTTTGCTCCTACAATCTGGCTCGGTGATGGCAAGTGAGCGACCACACCAGCAAACGGCCACAGCATTTCGGTATTTTCAACTGAGGAAAAGCTGATTTATCTACAATTTGACAAAAGCGAAATATTACAAATGGCAATGCCTTCAACAAATTCAAATACATTCTGAATAATCGTATTTACGTAATGAAAAATGACTGCGGGTAAAATGCCCGAAAAGAAATCACATTGGCCGGATTAAAATCGAAATAAAAATTCCCATTTTGTGCGAACTAAACAACTTAAATTGAAATGCAAACGGGCGAAGAAAATCCATTTTCCTTTAACCATTGTTCAAGACATTAATATTTGTTACATTTTTCGGCGAGGGTGAATTCGTTCAATTTTTGATCTTATTCATTCATTCTTTTGTACATTCCCCTCCCCCCACCACCACGTCGTTTCCAAAGTATTTTCAGCTGCATTTTGCTGCACGAATAATCAAAACTGAAAAAAAAAAAACAATTCAAATAATTTAACATTCATGATGACAACGATTCGGTCAAATGGGCGATTTAAAATTTTATCGTTTGAATTAGTTAAGCACCAGAGTGAATTCCAATGCTATAGAATAATTTTCATGTGAATTAATCATGACAAAACAAAACGATAAATTGTGCATTCTCATGGGTGCGCGCAAAAACGGTTGGGTTTTTTAAGTGAATTTGAATAATGATTATTATATATTTTGTATGTGAACGTTTTCATTTTCGAGGTGGGGATGGTTGCATAAAAAACTGTCAATTGCAATGGTAGAGCAATTAACAGATGCTGGTGACATATGTTCATGTTGCTAAAATGTAATGCGTTAGATTTTCATATGCGAAACACGCTCGCGCTAAAACCACAGATAGACAAACGCACACGGAATCCGTAAATGTTTTGTAAAACAAAATGTTCTACACATAATTAATCAATGCACGCATTAGAAGCTAAATAAATAATCTCCTAGAACAATGCCGCGACAGTGATGCGTACACACACATGTGGAAAAAGGGGGCGGACGTAAAAGACGGTACTAATCGTGAGTGATGCGTACAAAACGTAAAAGACTTTATTATTTATTCGTCATGAATAATGATGAAAGTAATGCGAAAAAACCCAGTTGCGATAAAAAGTGATTCACGCATCGTCCCTTTTTGTAGTATTTTTGGGTTCTCGCCTCTTTGATTTGCAACCAAGTAATTTATGTGGAGGATCGCATGGATAAAAACCTTTTCAACAAACTTGAATCACATAAATACAAATAAAAATTATCACAAATAACCCGCACCCGACAATCTATTTATCTCTCGATTTTTTTCGTATGATGCTGCTATTGTTTATCTTGTTGCGACATGAACCCGGACACCAGCCCATCCACCCACGTTAACGCATTCAATTCATGTTCGCACACTGTGAAAATGCGACAACATTTAATCAAACATTCAGACCACCAGCAGAATATATGCGCATGAAAACAATATGCCATATCATTGAACGGCTTCTTTGGGTGCTGAATTGTTCAGAAAATCAGATGTCAGTTGCACGCAACACTTTTGTGTCTGAAGTATCCGAAGATGATGATGACGACGACGTCGAAGACATTGCCCAATTCCATTTCCATATCCTGAACGGAAAACTTTTCTATTCAATGTATTTTGGATCCTCTGAAGTTTTCGATGAAAAAGCGCATTATCTTTTCGAAAGAAAGCAACCAGCCAGCATATACAAGTTTTTAAAGACGAAAATGTTATGCTGAATGCATAAAGAGCGAACATTTTCTCGGAATTTCATTGCGAGGAGTTAAAAGAGAAGAAGAATTGACGCTATAATCATTAGATTCATTATTTTCGAAGAAAACATTTTTCGAGAGTTGTGTATTTGTGTGTGTGTGGTTCGGAGTAAGATGTGATTTGTATTGCTCTGCAAAACAATTCAAATTATAAGATGTGAAAAGTTACACACTCAATTCAAATGTTGATTTAGTAATGGCCTTCGCTCCATAAAGCCCCAAATGGAGCTGAAATCGATTAATTTATGTGTTTGCTTTCCATTTTTGCGTGGCAAAAAAAACCGCATACTCTCGACCACCATAATTTCGAACACAAATAAATTATGACGAAACGGCGAAAGACCTGTTTCGCATGTCTTAATCGTTTCCTTGCTTGCTTTCTTGTGCTGCGCAGACAATTGCCACGCGAGAATAAATACGATCGATGTTATTGTTTGGTTTTCGTATGGTTATACGGACATAACCCAAAGGGCCAATTGATTTTTATGGCAATCATTTAATTTTCACACAAAACGGATATAATCGGTCTCTGGTGGGTACCAATAATAAACAACACACATCACACATGCTCATAAAAATTCATTAAAGCAATACCAATTTGATTTGTTAGTGATCTCTTTTTCTTGCTACCTGCTATATTTTCTCGTCGCTACGATAAAGCACAATTAATCGAACAATTTAGTGCCAAGAAACTGGATTTCTCGGTCAAACGAAACCGACCAAATGACCTGTAAACATAAACAAAACACAGTGTACGCTGTAGCTTATATGGGAACTGTAGCATGTGTGTGAGTGTATATATATAGAACACAAAATCAGCTCGAACGGATGAAATTAAAAAGTACGGTGTGTTAATAAAATTTATTGCGTTCCATTAGGCAACGATGGTGTGTTATCATGTTAAAATCATATTGCACATTTCCTGCAACCGAACTTTGTTTCGTCCATTTAGCATGCCAAGCTAACCGAAAATATACGGCCACATTGCTTTTATGTTCGTTCAGATGCGAAACAGGCATCATATGCTTTGAAATGTTTGAGCACTTACATGCCCACAAACACACACACATCTATAAAACGCGCGAAGGAAACGGAGCCAACAACAAAGTGAAAGTGAAAAGAACTACACTCATAAATTAGAATATTTGCGCTTTCTTCGGACATGTTTACTCCATATGAATTTTTCAGTGCATAAATTTTTGCATAACTGACACGCAACTGATATGTTGGCAATCTTTTTCAGTTTCGCTACCATCACATTCACAAATACTCCAATGGCATTTCAAATATACACAAAAAGCAAATACTTTGTTCGTTTGAATAGTGAATGCAGAGAAATTCAACTTAAAAAGTATTCTAACGAAATGATGGCAAGCATTTTACAAATGGAAAAATGCAAACGTTTTCAATTTTCACAAAGAAATAGGAAATAGATGTTTTCATGAATGAAAAGTAAATTGAAAAGTGAGTTCAGTTGAAATTCTTACTTCAATCTTTATTTGCTTTAAAGTATTCTACACACTTCATCCCTTTTTCAACTTCTCAAAAGTAAAACTTTCATCCAAAATACGAAAATGATAAAATCCGACGTAATGAGCTTTAGTTAGTTACATACATTTTTCCGTGATATATGCTTAAAACCGATTTTATTTCGTTGTTTTTCGCATTCTCGGCGAGGAAAAAAATTTCATTAGTTTTGAACTGATATTATCTATGCTTTGTTATTGAATGTTCAAAAAAAAATAATCAATTTACGATTGCTCGAATAAAGTTTTGTTAAGCTTGATTTATTGACGTAAATTTATGAGAAACTTTCTATAGTTTTATTTCGTTCTGGCTCTGTTTATTCGGTTTCAATGAAACGATGCGCCGAACGAAGTTGAATGGAAAAAGAAGGCGAATCGATGAGTGTTTGTTCGAGATTAGACCAACAAATTCTCAACGAAAATGAATCAGGTGTTTTACATCACCATAGGCTATTGAAAAAGTTTTGCCGAACAAAACTTTATGAAACCACAGTTCGCCATTTTATGGCAGAGTAAAAAAATAGATTTTTTTTTTATTAATTATTGCAAAGGATTCAATGAACTATTCACATTTAAATCTTTTTGGATTAACGTAAAGCTGCTCTTCAATGCCTTTGAAGCGTGCGAACTTTATTTTATCTCAAAAGTTTTGGCGAACTCAGCCACAAATTATTCAGCGTTTAAGCCAAAGTTTTTTGAAAATTTCATTGAATCGCACACACATGTATAAATTTGGATTGGCAACTGTTGTCTTTCAAAACTTGCAACGTTAGCACTTCCGTTTGCGGTAGCAACTTGAAAACGAATGAATCTATATAATTCACCTAATAAAAAAGTTTCATATTTTTGGTTTGGTAAACATGAAGCAAATAAGCCATTTTAACAAGCCAATTTTGTTGGTGAATGAACATGGCACAAATTGCATGATGGCATGCAAATTAAAGTTGACACACATGATTTTAATTTATGCTATATAAATCATAACTTTTGAACGGACACGTCTTGTCAATTTGATGATGAATAAAAACGGAAATATTCACATTTGAATTTTGCATGCACCCGGAACCTGCGTCAAAACGGCATCACTGTAATTATCTACACTGTTCATTCGTTCGGTTGGCAGGTATGGAAGACGATAACAAAAAAATGCATGTAATACTCAAAGTTTGACATTTGAGGTTATCTTGCTTTAATGAAGCAACTTCAAAAATATTGAAATCCATACGTCTATGCTCTTTTCGCATTGGAAAAGTGTAAAATAACAAACTTGTGATGTTCAACACTGGAAAAAAAATTCCATGCATATTCATCAACGGTTAATAATTTGTAAAGTTCTATGTGGTAAAATGAGATGATGGACACAACATGACGAAGAACTTAAACTTTTCAAAGATGCATGGAAATTATTCATTAGCAACAGCAAAAAAATGTATATTAATAGCTGACGTAATTCCGTTTTCAGCACTAAATGAGTCCGTTTTGCATTCACCTATGTCATGTCATCAAAATCGCTAATATTAGCTGGCATTTTCGATTCTGTCATATTATCCAGATAGACTGACTTGTCATGAAACACGCGATTATATAACCATCATTATCAAAGCAATTTCAAAAGCTTATTCGCTAACGTGGATTTATCCACTTTTTTTTATGCCAAAGGACGAGAACCATACGCCGCCATTCTGTCAATCCAATTAATTTTCGATTTATTGAGTTTGACTACCAAATGAAAGATGAAATAATGAAAAACCGCTAAACCAGAAATCTATTTTTGATTTGACTTTTTCAGTTGGAAGCATTTGATTGGTTTATCGATTGAGGCATTACATTGAATATATCGATATATTCAGTAGCATTGTATATTTGCCGAATTTGATTCGTTTCTGAAGCAATCGAAATATATTTCCCCGAAAATTTAATAAAGCAATTTCTTTTATGCAATTCAATTCGTTGCGGTGATTTTTTATATGATGTCTTTTTTTCACAACGACATTTTTAGTATCACATTAATCCATCAATCCGGTGTCATTTTAAACAACCACACACGCGCACATAAATAAGTCATAAATGACTTAACGAAGTAACAGATTTACCAGGCATAGCCAATTTCCGAGAAAGAAACTTCATAAATTTTTGATTCGATTTGAAGTGCTTCGATTCAACCGTGACAAATGAACTGTCAAAGTGATTTTTGACTGAAACAACAAAGCAAAACCAATAAAACCTTCACAAAAAAAAAATTAAGCGAATTACCGAAAATATTTCATGTGAATGATATAAATTGATTTCACATGATTTTGAATTCACTTGAATACTTTATCATTTTGTGAATATGTGCGAATTCGTCACATTTCTATCGATGTGACTTTCCGCCAAATTTATTTCACATTTTTATGGAAAATTCATCGGAAAATTCGAGTAAATGTTTCCACAGAAGTGGATATCAATGTGCACATTCATGGTGATTGGCAATCATAAAGTGTGCTCGTAACAAATCTAGCTGATGGTTAGTCAAATATTGCTGCCATCAGAATGGATGAAGAATTTTTCCCATATTCATTCAGGATTTATTTTATTTTATTTTTATTAAAAATACCGAGACTTGTTACCGAGAAATCTGTTTGTTCTTGTTTTTCGTTTGTTCTCGACTCAATGGATGTGTTTATTCATGTCTGTCATTTCATCTTCCTAAACTCCGTCTGGATAAAATGTAGCATCTACACAAGTGACCGTTCCAAGAAATAGAAGAACAAAGTAAATATGTGCGCATTTATTTGGTGTAAAAATCAACCAAATATTTATCTTTTTCTATCGATAGCAATCATGGAGTATATTCGTTTCATTTAAAATCGTCCACAAAATTTGGCGGTGGAAATGAAAAGAAAACATTGTTACTCAAGTGAAGCCCTACATGGAACTACTGGCGTCAAAAAGCCCACGCAATATGTGTTAAATTGAACATCTGACAACACTCTAAAAATCCCATTACAGTTGACAGGCGTCAAATTATCTATTTCCAATTAAACTTAGAACATGAACGATTTCTGCTATTGCAGAAACGAAGTAATTAATATGAAATATGTAATAATATCACTCCGACGCAAAGGTTAAGGGTTTTTCATACCGAATAAAGCACGCTTGAGTTTCAAAAATATGAGCATCGGACTCGTTTCAACCGGTTAAAAAATGAATCCATTTATCAAATAGACTTCAATATATTGAAGAACATAGTGAAAATATGAAGTTAAATCTAATGCGATGCATGCAGAGTAAATTACTACCGAACAAATTTCTAACAAAATGAGACATTATATTTTATGTGCGCATCAATATGTTGAAACTATTTTCATCGCTTCAATTTGTATTCACTTGTGTCATGATGCATGGTGTCTAAGTCAAGAGGAAACCATGTAAACGAGTTGTGTCAGACACTGAACAGCAGAGATCTATAGAAATTATATCATTGAATGAGCGTCATCAATTACACTGGTTCCTTCCACTACATTATACCGAAATGTGGCGTTTTCAACCATATATTTCTTTTGCTTCAAGCAAAAATATCATCATTTTTTGGCTTTGCGTTTCCGGTACGTTACATTTTCATATATGACTCACTGTCAACGCATTACTCACCTAACACATTTGCTTGCTCATTCAGGCTGCCACACATGCCATAAAGAGCACATATTAGGAAAATGAACGGAAAACTTTATTCAATGAAAAAAGACAGAAATGGATGATGATGCACACAAACAGATATAGAGAGACTTTTCGAATAGGACCACTTTAACGAGTTGTCATAGTAAATTAGTTGAAGCGTAAATGGAAAAAAATATGCTCCACCGATGTTGATCCCTTCCCACAAATGATTCGCCTCCTTTTTTCTACCTCGTTTTGTACGGTTTTGTATGTTAAAAAATATCACATATGAATATGTGGCAGTTAAACGTTATAATGATATAATTATTTCGAAATATTTGAAGATGAACAAAAAAAGGGCCACGTTTATGGTGTACACTTGAATTTTTCCAACTGACGCTGTGTGCGGATGGAATTAAGCCGAAAAACATATGTATGACTAGAGAACATACAAGAGGACACAAATGAATAAAATTGTGCATGAAATTGGCGCAAGTCGAGTTGAAAATAAACATTACTTTTTTTCCCTTCCAGTACAACCCAACAGATTGAATTTTGTGCTCAAATCAAGTTAGACACACGTTTTTACACATGTCGCATATTAAATTATAGTCGCTTGGTCTGTTTTTGTCTGGGTGCATTCTTTTTGGCAAATTGTTCCAGTCTAACTTTTGTTTAAAAAAAAAACCTTTCGCGTTGTATTTGCCCTAATATCAGCTGTTAATCTTTGCGTTTGAAAATGAAAACAAAAAAGCTTTTCGAGATACTCCCCTTTGGATTCAATTTTTTTTTTTGCACAACATCGCCAAAACTGAATTCACTCGACAGTGTTGCCGTAGCAATGCGTAAATGTGAAGGATGGGTATATGATTTCTTATCACTCTTGAAATACTCTTTGTATACACTTTTAGATTCATCGATGGAAATGAATTTAAGCCCTGTAACGTTACAAATACTCTTCATTATTCATGGAAATTTGTTTCGGTATAAAATGATAAATCACAATGGTCAAAGAATGTCACAACAACATGAATTTGAATACATTTCAAATAGATACAAATCCATTGCCTGATTGCCTCTGGCGATATCAAAAGTTTAATTTTAACAAAACAACATGCGCGTTGCGCCCGGCTATTTACAAAAAGCGACTCCTTTCATTTTGGTATGCTTTCTGTTTAATTGCAGTAAAATGACGAGAATCCTCCGTCAAACTTGTACAACAGCTTTAACGATGTGCTATTTATCTAAAAAAAAAAGTTATAATTCCACTTCTGAAATGTCTCCAACTTCATAATGTTCGATGTAAATCGTTGAAAAGCGTATTCAACAAAGCGAATTGAGAGATGAAGAAAGAATGACAACAAAAAGCTAGCTTGCTCATGGCATTCACATACTTTAAGTAGATATGAAACAATAACAACGAAGCAAAGTACACAGTGGAACTTCCACTCAAAGCACTTATTTTCGCTGCAATAATACAAACATTTTCAGGAAATATTTGCGCCGGAAATGTTCTCTCAGTGAAAATATGGTTGTTTATTTGGATCGAACCACCCAAAATTGAATTCAACGTCCGAATCCATCCGGTTATTATTGTTCTGGAAAATTCATTTTAAGTTTTACAGCAAACATTAACAAGAAGTGAAAAAATGATTACACCACCTGATAACAATTCAATCAGCTACGTTGGGCATTTCAAATGCAATGGCCTATCATCACAAAAATGATAAAGAACATATTTATTCGAAGAATTTCCGTTTTGATTAAGCAAATAATGGGCTGTTGCTGCTGTTAACTCTGCATTTCTGAACCTGTACAAATTTTATCAATTTGTATTGTTCACATTATGCTATTTTCACAGTATATTTTATCCAACTAAATATCGCACAAAATATCCGGTATGCATTTTGGCAAGTGGCAATGGCGTGCATATGTGTATGTGCCACCGAAAATGCTTGAATCGTCTCATTTGCAATCCCGTAAATGTATTCTTTTGTGTATTTGTGTGCACAGTGGAAGAGATAATGGGATCGAAATCGACAATGAATTTGTTTGCACTGTGAAATCTATTTTCCGCACATATTCGTATGTGCCATTCATGTTAGCAATGCTAAATATTCAAAGCCATCATTTATTCAATTATTTCACAAAACATCGACCATGTTTTGCATGTGTGTGTAGCTCATCGTCGTGCTAAAATGGTAACAATTGAATATTTTTCGAAAAAGGAATTTATTTTAGAGAAAAGGATTGGGTTTTGAAGGGGGTTAAAAACCTTCTTTTTCGATTTCGAGTGAAAATGTACATTTTGTGTACGTACACATTTGAAAAGTTTTTTTTTTTTGAGTATGAAACAAACAAAAATTCGAAATGAATTGTGAAACAACCACATAAATCATTGTCAATGCATTTTGGGGCAAGCAAAACTTCGGGAAGCAAGAAGCGATTGGATGGGAATAGTGTGATGCACATGTCTGTGGAACGTTTTGTTTTGTGAGTTAACCACATATGCAAAACGCATTTATTTTTGGAACATTTCATTTAGTATAGAAAATGGCAAATATTAAGTTAACACCTCGCACGACTTGAATACCATATTTTTGCATTCAGTTTTCTAGCCTGTCAGAGACACATACATGCCAAATTACACTCGGTGTACATGTGCATAAAACGAACATCATTCAAATGAAATTTAACGTGCAATATCATTTATTATTGTGGTTTGTTTTTAAAACTCATTTCAAATACGAACTGAACAACTCATGACCACATCATGATGCACATTTGCACAGCCAAACACACCGACACATTCGAAAATTGGAAAGAGATAGAAAGAATGAATGAGCCGAGCCGGTAACAACAACAGCTGCAACATTTGTGTACGTATTGTTTGTAAATTAGGCGAAAGCAAAAACAACTTGCCATATTACAATCTGTAGAGGTGGCTAGACTTGGTTTCGGTGCTTGCCCAGAACACAAAACATGCTAAAATATACACAATCAACACAACGGAAGACAACCGCATTTATGAATTAGCAAATAAATAACAACATTTTCTACCTATGCAACATTTTACATTGAAATACCCAAATAAAATGCTACGATAAATACTCTGGCATTAATTTCGACCAAAACATGAGTCGCGTCCATTTAACATCAAATGATGGCATGGCTTGTTTTGTCCAGCTGAATTTTGATGATTTTGTATGTGTGGCAAAGTAAAAAAAACGTTTGCAATCTGAGTTTTGATGCTTTCATTGAGTTGGTTAGTGTTGATTTACAAAATAACTGCACGTTTTCAAAAACCACAAATACCAGAGCAAATCAATAAATGAACTGTACATATTTTGATGTGTTGCTTCAAATTAAATTTTACGTTCTTTGACCTTTCACCATAAACGGTTCATTTATGCTATTTGTTCATGTTTTGAGATTGGGAATTTGAAATCGTCTGCTATAGAAATTGCTTGAAAATGAGTTTTAAATGGAATTTTAAAGGAACTTCAGCCAAATAGTTAAAAAAAATACTTGAAATTCCAATTTAGTTTCTTGCCATATTTGTTTTTCCACAGTGCCAGTTCAATGATAAAAGCGAAAACAGCAGTAATGCCGGGCGATAACGAAACAAAAAATCGAAAAAAATGAAATAGAAAGATTTTGTCGCCTTGAGCACAATATTCAGATGGCAAATTGTGAACGGTATTATTTGGCATCAATATTTGCAAACAAGTGATCGGATGCTGTGTAGCCGCTGGGAAATAATGCGAAGACCGAAAAGAATGTTTGCAATGCAAACATTGTACGTTAGCGCAGTGCAACAAGCAATTTTGTGTCAAAATGCAAATATCGTATTGGTTATGTGGCTCAACTCAAAGCAGACAGCAATCCCCCAAAACCTTGATTCAATTAACTCCTAAGCTTTTGATGTGCTCTGCTTCGTTTCCATATCCTCTGTGACCTTACCCGACTGCACACACATACGCAGGCATACACATGCGAATTCTCGCTTTTATGATGATGAAATGCATATCGAAGCTACTTAGGAAACAGTTTATTTATATAAAATCAGTTTCCAAATCAATAGCTCTTTCTCAAGTTCAATATAATTAAATTTGAGATTTTCATTAAACACACATTGTACCAATTTCAATGAATGAACTCCTTTTCCCGACGATTAAAATACCAGAGCAAAGCATGCTCTCATTGTAATATGTTTACAACAAATGTTGGAATATTTAAGCAAGAAATTCCAATTTTTCTGCCAACAACATCGATTCATATCTTGCTGTATAAGATGGAGTACGAAAAGATTAGCATATCTCAAAATTGATCAGCTTTCCAAAGCAAAGAAATGTGCTGAATAAAAAGGGTTTGTGATTTTCCTTGTTTACCAACTCGTGTATAAAATTTAGTGAATCGTTTGTCGAGAGATTGTATGCGCATGGGTATCTATGTATAAAGGGGTACAGTACCAGTGATACTGTGTTAGCTTCCGATTGCAAATGATAAACAATCTCAACCCAACGGCATTTCAGGTAGGAAAATATGCTCGTTTTTATCGTTTCGGACAAGGGAAAAATCACAATTTATCACCATTAGTTGTGATATGAACAACCATTTTCGGCAACAAAAAAAAACTGACGCTCGTTGCCTCTCGTTAGGTATCATTGTTGTTAGCTGACATCCGTCTTTTTGATAATCCGCTGCGATTTCGGCACAAAAAGGACTACGTGCTGTTTCTCATTTTCATCGGTGACTACAAACTTTTCGCCAATTGTTTTATATGTTGAATATTCTTTATTGAAAACTTTGTTTTGACGTTTAAATTTGGAAACAAACCCAAACGAAAGAGAAAAAAAAGCACACCAATAAATGTAAATAAAAATAGTAACTTTCCGCATTTAAAACTTTTCCAATGATGAAAATCAGGTAGTCAGCAACATACACAAGTGTTAAGATTTACATGACTGAATCTGGTCCCTTCGAGGTTTTCATTGAAAACATCAAAAAAGCAATTTTATCTTCGCCGGTTTGTTTAATCAAAGTGATTACAAGTCAAAATCGTTTGTGATTGAGTTGATTGGAAATGGTAATGACGAAAAAACGGGAGTGTGCACGTTTTTTTATTCTTCTTTCCATGAGAAGAGTCATCAATATGTACTGAATTTGTCTCATTCACGACTGTCACCGTGATTGAAAATATGAAACATGGAATTATATTAAATCATTGAATGTCAACTTTATTTTTGTGCGCATCGACAGCAAATGAACGGTTGACAGCTCAGAAGAGAAACAGACAACCATGCCAGGCAACAGATTCTCTGATTGAATAAATTGAAACGAATCGAATTCCGTTGCAATTCATTTTTAGACGGAATATAAATTGAAGTAACGGCAATAATGCACGATTTTAAAATCGAGACAGGCGACCAAGAACGAATGAACAAGTGTCATGGCTGATTCGTTTCGAACAGTAAAAATCGATCAAACAGTGCTCGATCTCCGTGTTTTTTTTTTTTGTAAACACATTTCAAAACCGCGATTTATTTCATTCGTATCTCGTCCGTTATTTTTCAACCATTTGCTTCAACTGAATTCGATTGAACTGAAACTTTTTTTTTGCCAACAACAGCACTAGAAATGCTCATTTTCTACATTGTAAAATCGATGATGCCATTTGAAAGTGATGAAAATTACATGACATCAAATTATCTGCTACAAAGTATCGTATTGTTGAGCGAAAAAAATCTAGTAATTAAATTTGCACATTATTTATGTTGTAATTGCAATAAATTGTCAACTTTTTTTTAACATTATCACACATTTCAACCGATTCATAATTATAACGCAGAAAGAAATGCATTAATCATTGTGTGACATCCAAAGTGACACCTCTAAACTCGTTTATATTAATAGAAATGGAGAAATTGCGATTGCTTTCAATTTTATATTTTAAAAAAGGATTTCAATCCGACGAGCGCGAAGAGAGAAATAGATTCATGGAGTCTATTGGTGAAACGTAAACTGGAGTATGCCTTAGAAACGCCATTTTAGTCAACCTTTGTTTGTAATTTTTAAAATGTTATGTACAATTCTCTAGAGTAAAGTTCTTGTCAATTCAAAAAAAAATCATACTAAACAGATGTATCTATCATGATTTACCGGTTATGCACAATCGTCTATCGAAAAAGCGAGTGAAAAACCATACATTACGTTCAATCTCAATGGAATTGTATTCGACATACCATATTGAAGACTTCAACTTGAAGCATAACATGCATAATTTGCATGCTTGTCGATTGTGGCCAAAATTCGTCTTCGAAAATTGAATTTTTTGTAAATAAATCGAATACATTCACAGACAACCATGACATTTTGAAACACTACACACACCAAATACCGATAGAATGTCAAACGTCAGTTGTCAAAATTGTTTTGGTATTCATGTGTCGATAATATGCCGAGGTAAACTTTTGCCTGACACATGAAAGTTTCATGATGAAACAATGCATATTTGAATGAATTTGTTCACAATCGATAACAATGAATAAATAATTCGCATACATAATTCGTTTGGTAAATGGTGAGTAAAGTGTAATAAACGGCAACACTTTTCAATAGAAGAATATTCAAAGATCTTTTTGAAGTGTCCATATACTGAAATTGGTGAATGTTCTACAGTGAATGGCATTTACGACAAAGTAAAACATTATTTAGTAAATCTTTGCTGGGTTTTATGTTGTTACAATTTAAAATGTTCTACATACGAGGGAATGTGGGCGACGACATAAAATCGATTTTGAAAACTTTAACACACGCTTAAGAACATGTGTCATTTTAAAATGAAATTGTACGTATTCACCGAGTACCGTATGAAACACAGCATACTGTTCCCAGTTAATGAACTTTGTTTCAACTTATTTGAATCATTTCATAGCGACCGAGATTAAAGCGGAATATTAACGGATAAAAGGCACCGAATTAAATGTAAAATACATCTGATTCAAGTGACTTTATGGATGTATGTGTCGCATTTTATCCGGACACACTGTAATGCGATGCGGCTGAATTAATGACACAACCAGACACCACTTGATGAAAAGTATTACTCGCTAATTATGCACTAACTTTTCGCAAATATTAAGATTTTAATGCATTCGGCAGCAATTTTACGTGCTAAAGGATTACCACTTTCCATCTTTTTTTCTCTATCTATCTCTCTCTTTCGCATCGTCATGGACCGTCGCTCATTTTTGAGCTTTGGTTTTTGAATCAAGATCAAAACTTTCCACAAATAGCACATTTTTATGAAAGAAAATTGCTTCATTTTCCATGTTGGTTCCGGGTAAATTGGTTATTGCTTCCAAAAAGTTGGTTTCCATAAAATATTCAATATGTACTCAAAGGAAATGAAAATGACTTGATTAAAGCCAAGACAATCTTGTTTTTGGATTTTTGATGTTGGCTTAAGTCAAATAAATATGAATCAAAGCTCTCAATCTTTGACCCGATTAATTTGTTGTTCGAATTCGATTTGATTGAGCATTGAGATCGACATTTTAAACAAGTATATCTATGACACATGTAAATCCATTCAAAGGTGTTTAGAATATTTGATTTCTATCTAAATTCCTTGAATTTCCAATTAAACACATTTGAGTCAGAAAGAGAGAAAAAGCCCAGTAAAGACAATCCGTTCAACAAAATCACTGAATAAATAATCGTTTGCAATCCTCTGTGTACAATTACACATCGCTTGAACGAAACACAGACGAACATTTTGATGCTAAATTTTGAAATGTGCGCTACGTTATTTATTTATGCCCTGAGTGCTAATATTGAAATTATTTCGGTGGTAAAATGAATTAGATTTGCTCACGAGCTGTGTTTGACCGAAAATCGAATGTGAAAGCTCAGGTGTATGTGGCACATCCACAATGTATGCATGCATATAAAATGAAATGTGGAGAGTTGAAAATTTCCAAAAGCAATACATGAATTACATTGTATTTAAGCGATACACAAATTTCATATTTTATGAACAAACACATGTGCATACGATTTGGTTCGGTTTTTGTATATTTGTAAATTTAGAAAATCAACAAACAAATCACGATTCCGATTTCCCGATTTGTTATTCCAAAAAGGACAGAGTGCAAAAGGTTTCACAGCATCATTCTGATGTGATTGTGTGTGTGTGTAGATTTCCTGTCTGAATTTATCGATACAATGAATTGCATTTGAAACAGGTTACAAGCTTCGAAACTACTTTCGAACATGATATTTCCATTCTGGTGGGGCTATATAGTTGTGATGTAAATAGAGCAACACATCTCGTACTCGTACTGTTTGATATTTCCATTCTTTGACCTATGATTTGCATGGTAGATGCGATTTTAAGTTACACGAATAACGACGAGTTTGTTGCAGCTGCCAGAGAAGATATTCGGTTCTATGTTCTTGTGAAATGCGCGTCAAGTTTGGTTATTTATTATTTTGTCTTGTAAAAGTGGCCACAATAAGTAATGTGTACATGTGAATGTGCATGGCAGCGCAAGAAGTATCGAATTTTGAGCCATAATCCACCACAAGAACACTATTCGTGTCGATTCCAGACAATAAATTTTTGGGCGAACATTTACTTGGAACATCATGCAATGCAACAAAGTAGTACGGTTCACAAAACGTTAAGAAATAAATGGAACATTTACCCAAACAAGCACATTCATTCCATTTTTCTCACAAACTTAAGTATCATCATTGATCCATTCGTTGGAATGAGCTTTCTTATCCACCCTTCACAAGAGTAGTTTCAATGTCTTCGGGCGCCCCTCATTCACAATTGTGAACACGTGGTTAAATGAACATCGCACGCTTATCATTTGATATACTCGTTGAGTACAAGACACTATTCATTATGCACTGCTTTCGATGAACATCAATATAGATCTTCTTCTTTTTCCCCCTCGCTATTGTTTTGCACATCTTTGGTCTCTATTTAATGTCTATGTAAATTGTGAGAATCGTATACTGAATTACTGAAGCCATATCAAATAGCATGAATATATTTAAATTGTAATATTGTTGGTGTATGGTATTTGTCGTCGACGATGGCGTTGTTCAATTTACGGCATATACATTGACGGTGTGTCGATGTGAACGAGCATCATATTGACTACCTCTATTGAACACGTTCGACGTACATAATGGCTTCGAAATAAGCTCGTGTATGGTGAAGCAATTAGTTGAAGTGAACGCTCTTTTCCGACGATAAAACGTACAAAAACGTTCGTTGTTGTTGTTATTATTTTACGTGCAAATTGTATGTTTGCTCAAAAGGTTTGTGCATTATATGCGAGAGCAAGAATATCGCTTATGAAACATGCATATCGTTTCACATAATGCACTCTGAATGATATACGCTATACATATTCGATCTTAGCCGTCATACTTAACTGGAATTATTTAAAAGATGCAAATGGCCGAACTGACCCAAATCGCTTATGCATTGGATATTAAACACCAACAATCGTATGAATTATTGCGAACGCTTTAATACGTTCGAGAATTGCTCAATTGTAATTGATTGCCTTTGCCGGTGCGATTTTTCCTAATCAAAATTGATTGCTATTTTTGCTCGTATGTGTGTGTGTGTCACTCTCATTTCTTCGATTGATGAATTTGGCTTGTCCATTTTGAATTGGTCGGCCAATTCATTTCGAAATGTCAATTTGTACATAGGATTATTTTGATAGATTTGGTTTCCAATGAAGGGAGAGGAAAAATTCGATTGTTTTACTTTTTGATGAATGTATGTGTGTCTCTGAGCGAAATGGTTACAGATCAAAAATCACATACATTTTCTACAAAAGAATAAATACCAATTAATGCCCTTAAACTGATCAACAAATAATCGAACAACAAACTATCGATGCTGAATATAAAGAGCTTAACAAATTTAACGACAAAACACATTTTACACTTTGAATCTCTGTGTACTTTGGTCGGCTGTTGTTATACACTCGATACCATCATCCATTGTATTCAATGTCCTGTAATTAATTTTGATGGAAATTTACGACCGTCTCGATGCACAAACACGTTTCAACTCTGATGATACTGCTGCCGCTGCTGCTGTTGCTGATGATGTTGATGATGGATCGAAGCATGGGAATGTAAAGACAAATTTTAAATACAATACATTATTAATTGCATATCCGATTTAAAGCACATGCTTTTGCCCGCATTACATTTCGTATTATGTTCGCATCGCATATACATTCCCTAATTACAATAAGATTCAAAATTTAATGAAAAGTGATTCGGATGTTTAATGAAATTGAATACGCTTTTGAAATGAGTCGAATAGATGGGTTAGGGAACTAAGTCAAATCATCCACCTACATCTTTCCATCACTTTTCAAATGAGGTTCAAGTTTTGGTTTCCTCAAAAAAAAAATGTTCATCCTAATCTTGATGGCATAGTCCTGAAAAGCAGCTTTTTGTTAATAGAACGAAGTGACCGCTGTTGGCTAAAACACACACACGCACATACTCATCTATGATGTGGTTAATCTGACAATCGATTGCTTTCAGTCACTCTCACAAGGGAATTAATTATCGAAAAACGAAACACAAAGCGCATTGAATGTTGCGCTCATAACATTTAACAATACACCGGAGAGCCAGAGAGAAACAATACTCTTTTGAGATGAATGCAGGTCAAAATTATATATGATTTTGATGCGAATGGCCATTGGTCAACAAAATTGAAATGAACGATTTCCGATTATTTATGTGTCATAAATTTTCGATATGAAACTGCAATCTTCCGTTTCTTTTTTCGAAAAATCAACATAAAATGTTTACGATGTTCGTATTACGATATTTTCGAAAACTAAATATTCGTCGAAGACATAGCCCGAAAGTGCCGTGATACTTCGCTACTGGAAAACTAATTAAAATCTTGTTCATTTTAAACGGCTCCTTTTTTTTGCACAATTTTGGCTTCCGATCTTTTCCAAGAAAACCTTCGTTAAATTACACGGGGAAAATACATTTTATGTATTACGTATATGTTTTTTTCTTTCTAGAAAATTTGATGTCTGTGGTTTTTAACTTCCTCTTTTTTATTACCGCCTTTATTTAAGCACTTCCGTCAGCGATTTTTTTTTTCTTATAATGAGCCAAAATACTGTTTTATAAGTACATCTAATTGGCTACTTGTAGTACGTTATATAATTTTCCAGTGGATGTATTTTTTTTCTTTGTCCATACGCTGGTATCCCCTTTTCAACGGTCGTTTGCACTCAAATTTGTGATTCATTGAAAAAGTTCATGCTAAAATGGTGCGTCTGCATTCGAGGGGCGAAAGTGATTACAAAAAAAAAACGTAAACCGATCAGATAAAGTTATATATCATGGCAACGGTGCAAAATATGGATCATACAACGCGCTTGAAGCATAAATATGTATTGGTTTTTTCCCCGGGACAAACGAAATAAGTTTATATGAGAGCAGCGATAAAACTAAGCAGAGAAAATCGTACAATAAATTCTAAACCAATGAAAAATAAACGAACATCAATGCAAAAGAGCAAAAAAAAAACCATTTTTTCGTCTCTTCGAAGCACAAAAAAAGCTTTTAATCCGCTGTCTATTTTCATGCGTTTCGATCGTTTACTTTGTTGTGAGTTTTTGATGTGTGTATGTGCTATTGTCTTACGGCAAACTGGTATGCATCCGATAGGCAGGTATCATAAAAAAGCACATTTGCTGCGCGCAACATTTTCACATCGAACCATATAACACATGCTAGGCGATGCGTATTTTATTTTCATTCGCCATCGATTACCAGCCAACAAAAGCAATCTATATATCGACGAAAGTACAGAAGAACGACGGGAACAAGAGAAATATAATAAAAGAATATCAAAGGCGGCAAAATGGTGAATGTTTGTGTAGAAGCGTCAAGATAAAAATGCATGTTCAAACAAAAGATAAAAATTGGTACAATGAATAAAAAAGAATAACATTGTTGCGAAGCGAAAGAAATGTTGCCGAAGAATATAAGATCCCTTGAGACACGGATGACACTAAATGCTGCGAGATAGCGTCAACCAAATACCCAACAAATGATGAGCAGAAAAAAAACACTCACACACTCGCACATACTTGCAAAGCAATTCAAATGATTGCAAATCGATCGAAATTTTATGGAGAAAAGAAAAACCTCTATCGCCAAGAACAAGCACAAGCACCACACCACACTCAAAACAATGACACAATGATAACAATAAATGTGAATAAAATGGGAAAAATATACTTCAGTCAGCAGGAAATTTTACACCCTGAACAAATACACACATACACACGTCAGAAAATTGTACGTAACGCTCGGTGTTTCAAATTCTTGAATTGCTTTGATTATCGTTGAAATGTTCACACAAAGAGTGGTTACACATGAAAAGAAACGTGAATTTTTCCCGAATGCGCTTTGATGGGATTTATTTTTATTGCATTCACCACATTCATCTTCAAAATGGCATCATCACATTTTGATTGCCGAAAGAAATGCGCAATCAATCCATAAGACGTTTTCCACTCAAGGATTTTCATGCAAATTATTTTCCACTTTTCCGTTGATTGGAAACAAGTGTATCGTGTGACGGAAACTGTAATAATATGGAAATGATGGTTTTTCTTTTGAATGATTGAGGATTCAAATCAAATTAATCAAATGGTTACAATAATTGCGATGTTATTTTGTGCACTGCAATTGAGGCGATTACTATTGCAAATTGAACGTACGTAATGATAAGTGCAATGCAAATTGCATACGCACGCACATAATGACAATAGTATGATTAAGACCTTAATCACTTAGATTGATGAGTTATGTGCATTGCTGCAATTAACAAATGAATTTAAACGAACTCGTTCGACTAATGCTTGTGTACAAATTGTTTTATTTTTTCTAAATTGCATAAAGCTCTTCGCCACAAGAGGTGCGAGTAATTCAATAAATTTTTTCCAATCGCAGTTCAATTTCTAATGGGATTTGAATGAATTCAATAAAATTCGACTGAATTGCATCCATCGACCGCAAATTGAAGTTTTGAATTGAATTGAGCCCAATAAAATTCGTACCACCAGTATTCATTGCGATTTATGTTTGAAAATTCATTTTCATATGATTACATTTAAATTTTACCGGGCATTTCCTTCCGGTGGACGCGCACCACGATTTTGATTTAAGTACCGTTTTCGTGCAATACAATATGATGTATGGTTTTTTGTTTGTTGCGTGAATTAGAACGTGGTTGATTGAATTCATTCATTAAAAACAAAACACATGGAAGTATATGGTGCATCGAATAAAAATGTCATTGATACATATAATAGTTAAAGTTGTGGTGGTTGCAAGGTACACATATACTTCAAGTCGATTATTAATTTTGTTCGCGCGCATGAGAGTGTGTTTGCGTCATGTAGATCGATTACCGTTTTAAGTGTACATAAACAATTCAGTGAAATGGGGAACCGGATAAACATGGAAAGTGGGTGAAGAGCGAAAGAGAGTTTAAAATGAAAAACGTGCACGAAATATGAAAAAAGAACAGAAGCATGAAGCTTTCGACTCCTTCTCGTACACCCGATGCACTTATAACAATGGCGAGCATACATTTCCATTTTAATAAATGAAACACACAGACGTTTTGAGATTTGTGTGCATTATGTGCTTATGCTTGAGCACAGCTAAAAGCCGATATGCAGTGAGTGTGTGCGTGCGTATACTTTGCACCACTTTATCATTTTTGCCCAAGCACACACCACAGCACTTTCGATGACTGGTTAGTTATCTCTGCATGTACATATGTATATGTCCCGTGCACATTTTGAATGTATGAAGAGAGAAAAGATTGATGATTACTGTTTGCTGTTATAAATCAACATTCGTTGGTTTGTTGCGAGATTATAGAATCGGCACAAATGCATTTATAAATATTGAAAGAATACGAATTCAAAAGCAAAATGATGTGCATAAGCTGGATTTCGATTTCAATTTGCGAAACAAGCGCAAATCATATACCATTCACCATCGACCCAATCAAATAGCTTGGTGAGAGAGTTTCTGAATATAATTCTATATTCGATTCGGAGATGTCAGTAGATCAAAATTCAAATGTAAAAATCAAATGCTTGACTTATTCTTCGTTTCGTGGCGCTCGACATTTATGTGCTCGGCAGCTGTTTGTAATCATTGAGCCCGCATTGCTGCACCACTGTGTATCGTATTGATGGAAAATTCTGAAATTATCATTGAAAATGTTTTGGCGAATGCAATTCTGATCAACGCGCATCCACACTGAATTTAACTCATAGAAAATTTGAACAAAAGCCAAAAATATTGATGCATTGGAGGATATGTTTTAATTACACTTCAATTTGTGACAGTGTATGTGTGCAAACTAATCCGTATCGAAGTCGACGATGATGATCTGCATTGAGATGAGATAGATTATGTATCCGTGCATCATTTATATGCAAATTATGGATATAAATCATTTTGTAAAATGTGGGCAAAACGATTGACTGCCGGACAGTCAACATACGTCTAACACATGTCACACACAATGCCATATCACAAAACGATGCTGCTCTCAATTTATATATCGATATTGCACGGCCGATGGGTCTCTCCATTTCACATTGATCAATGTGTTGCAATTTGCTGCAGTACTTGATAAAATGAATAAATAACGTTGTTGTAGTATCAGAACTTTACCTCATTGAAAATGCCGATGGGTGAGAGTACGGGCAGTTCTTTTTTAAAGCCATCTAAGCTGCTTTATATTCAGCCAGAATTTTGAATTAATATTGCATTTCATCGAATGTGGATGTTCACCGAATATTGCGATTAGACCGCGTCTGCATTTCAAATAAGTATGACTACACCGTTTCGTTGACATCGAGTCAATTCTCGGTCAACAGGAATTTATTACGGGAAATGATTCGCTATTTTCCCAAGTTGATTAGCCTATCCGCATTTGATATCGGGCATAATGCGAACAACATACACACAATGCCAACTCGAAAACTAAATTAAAACATTTTGTTTGCTCAACAATTCCGGTCGGTTTTTGGAATCATATCTGTTTGAAACTTGAGCATAAAATTCAACGATATTGTTCTCGTTATAATCCGAGATTGAGCTCGTTTGGTCGTTTGGATATAAAGAATTCAAGGCAATATTCCATGATGCGGCGGCCGAACTGAAAATCATGACATGATACATGAAACGGAGAGAGAGGGAGAGAGAGCCCAGGAGTAGTTTGGCTTAGAGATTCCATAGGTTTTTACGATATCGTTTTGTTTACGAGCCAAAGTTTTTCGACATGCCAGTTTAAAGGAAATTTTTCTATACATTATTACCGAGATTTGTTACCCGTGTACTTTTCTCATATGAGATAGACACACAAATGAAAAATACCGAGAATGGACGACAGAAGCGAAAATGAACGGGATATATATGCATAATAATAACAACAATGGTAAATCTCTGCAGTACACATATTAAAGTTCGCGTAATTGTTGCACATTAAATGTGAGCATGAGAGAATGTTAGCATGCTGGCGTGTCTTTAGGGCATAAACTCGTAAATCGTTTCAAACAAACTTTTTACAGCTTTTGCTCATCGATTGTAGTTCGCTGTGCGATTCGAGGACCGAGCGGGGGAGAGGCGTACACACCTTTCAAGCTGAACGCATCAGGAATAACAGATTCAATGCATGCGATAAAAATTTAAAAGCACTTGCAAACTGATTAAATTTTTTAGTTCGCATAGTTTTTGACAACTCTTATGCACAACTACACCTTTTTTCATATCTCGACTTTTATTTTCGGCCATCGGTTGTAAAATAATGAATGTCGGGTAATTTTTTGTGTCGCTATTTTGATCGCTCCCATGCGGTTGGAACGTTGTTTTCGCTGGTTTCAACCAATTTTTTTTTCAATAGGTACGACGACGCACGCGGCCAATTTTCAATCGTTCACCATTGTTATTTTGAGAAGAGAAAAAAATGAGTCAATTTGAAAAACAAAATTTTAACAAAATGTTGTTGACTAACCACCGCTCATGTTTGCCAACTAGTTTTGTCGATAGACGGAATATTTACATTGAGAGAAAGCAAGAGAGAGATGAACGTGACAAGCACATAAACCACGTATTGTCGTGTGTCATGAGCATGTCAATAACCAAATAAAATATTCAGTTATCTCTCTGGCTATTCGGAACCATGATCATGGTGATTTTCATCTCAAAAATTCTATCACTATCGGAACTGGTGGCGGCGTGTGTTTTTGTTGTTGTTTGGGCTTTTCCTTCACACATTTTGCTTGCATATCATCGCCATTGCGTACAAAAAATTTATTGGTGAAATTTAAAATGCGTGTATGTGGCGAATTCTGATTCTTTATGACCGAATATCGGTTATGTCGATTAAAAATATGATGCTGGATGCTTTTTTGCGCCTATTTTTCTCCAAACTTGTTATTCGCTCCGATGAGTAATGAAATGTACTCTTTTTGTGTGTATATCATTCATTCGGCACATTGTTTCAACGCTTTTTCTTACCATGGCCGCCACAGTTCAATTTACAATTATTTCAACAGTAGTTTATCAATCTTAATAAGTGCTCGGCGCAAATGATAGTGTTTTTTAAAAAGATGAATTAACTAAATGGCATTTTATAGATACGATTTTCTGTATTCATTTTGCGCATCATCTCAATGATTGTTGAAACTGCACAGCTAGTTGGTACATGATGTGAATTGTGAAAAATCTCATTCTCATCTCCACTTGAATCACAAATTGAAATGGGATTTTTCCATTGAACATACACCACAAAATTATTTAGAAGTGCAGTGAAGTATTTGCCAAGAGCATTGCAATGCAATTATTGGCAAAAAACACAGAATGTAAAATGGCATCGACTCACATTCAATTAGAACGATGAGGTTTGTGCTTAAATCTAGTGAAACGTACAAAAAATGTTGAATTTCTTGTATTTTGTGTCGAATACACATATTTACGTATGTGTGTAGGAGAGTTTTTTTGCTGGCCCGATTCGAGCTGAACAAGCTGACTTCATAATTCGATGTAGATTGAGTCTAGTATCAAACCGGAGAAGCGGGGATTATATGGGTTACGGTTTTTGTGGTTGAAAAAGCGTACAAATGCAATGATACGGATATGCACATTGCATAGCGTCGAGTGACATATTCAGCGCAATATACATATTGGCTTGAAAATGTTCAAGCAATATACCAAATGGAATCAATATCAATTTCCGATGTTGAGTTTATCGATATGTTTTTCGTTGGCTGGTTTTCTAAAGTCAGCACAAAAAAAAACCTCACCATCGATCTGCATATTAGAGGATGTCGAGAATGCTATCGTTCCTTCGAACCAAAATGGTTCTTGATATGCCGAGAAAGTGGTAACAATGTGGTTGGTAATAGTTGGTTTATGATGTGCTGTGCATAACTAGATAGATATTTTCACTGATGGATTTTTGATGAGGGACCAAGTAAAGGATAAACAGCTGGATTGAAAAAAAATGAAGCAAAAATCCATGATGCACACGAACATTTATTGAAATAAGCATTTGCGATGGGTTTGTGTGTGTGTGTTGATTATATTTTCGTTGGTATGATTGGAATACCTCAATGCGGTACATCTCATAAATGTGAAATGCGGTTATAATGATGATATCAAATGTGCGCGCACACACCGAGCAGAAAAAAAAACTTCACGAACAGATGAACCGCACATCAAATGACATTAATCAATGCGTTTCGATGTCTTGAGCAGAAAATGAACAAGTTGATTGCATTTTTTATTCAACTTTGTTTGGCGTCAGTTTTTGTTGTTGTTTCTGTTTGTAATGCGATTTCGAGCATGAACATAGAAATGAGATGCAGCTTGCAACTGCCATGTTGTATATATTTATTACATCAAAGCAATATTGTTTGATTTATTAATGGCATTTAAGTGCGACGCATCGCATCCGATTGCTGTCGCTACCACTCGCTATCATGTATTCGAAAAAAAAAAACTTTTAAGTGTTTCAAAAGTGTTAAAAACATTCCACGCCAATACTGTATCTCGCTAAAGTGCACACAGTGAGTAAGTGACAGTGCACTCTTTCAATTCAATATAGATAGAAAAGTTTTTTTTTTATCGAAAAAATTCAATTTTAGTTGTAGAACCACAAATTGTAGGCTGCCAATGTTAAAAGTATTTGAAAGTTGTACACAATGTTACGAATTTTCAAGTGGTCGAATGTTGGTATGATTTTCTATGTACAAAAGATATTCAATGTATCGAGTTAATGTACACGAACAAGGAGCATTTCTTTTTATTAAAGAAGTTTCTGAAATGAACGAACAAACGCAAAGCAAGTTTGATGGTTTCATGTAAGTTTTGGAGAGGGCGGAAGAGATCGATATACAATAATGGACAACATCCGCTTGTTGCATGAATCGCTTCAGCAAATCCAAATACTCATATGCTTCTTAAGAAAAGTAAAAGTTTTTTTGACGTAAACCACATACAAACTGGCTAAGTTTGTGATGAAATCAAATGGGGGAAAAGGCCCTCTATCTCGTTTAGCTAAAAGTTGTATAATAAGCGGTAAATTACACAAAATATACCATTTAGTTATGTTGTAATGAAAGAACACCATCAATTTAAATTGATTTGATTAAAGAGACGGAGAATGGAATATTCATTGCCATTTCCACATTTGTTACCATTTTAATTCAATTATCAAACCGTACTTTGCGATAAATTACCAAGTGCTTTTCCAATTTTCATTAACTTAAGCGGCAAACTTTTTTGAACCGCAGCAAATCTCGGCGACCGGTTCGACACAAAACTTTGCAACACAAAATGCACACCAACTCTTTTACCAATAAGAAAAACTGATGTGCATACTCATCGAATTACAAATGGTTCCCAATATAACAAAAGGAAATTCGTGTGACCCACGAGATTAATTTTCTTCGTGCCAATTTTTCTAAGAGGATTTTCCGGAAATTTCTTTTGAATTATTATGAGTGAGGTTGGAATTTTTTCTCTAATTTTCGTTTTTCTCTTTCTTTTTGTTTCAGTAAATATATCTGAAGTGCCATGTCAGACTGGAATGTTTCGATGCCGGGAGGGTACGTGTATACCGTCATTGTGGGTGTGTAATTATCAAAAAGATTGTATGTGGGGAGAAGATGAATTTCAATCGTGTCGTAAGTATCGTCATTTTTTATTTGTTTTTTTCATCCTCATTTTTTACAATGATTTTCCATTTTATTGTTTCTATTTGTTGTTTTGCTGTTTATTCTATTTACAAAATGCTATTATTTATTAAAAAGTTTAATTAGGACTTGTATACAGCTATGCCATAATCTTGTTCATCATTATAATTCAACGGAGAAGAAAAAAAGAGACAGAGAGGGGAGAGAATGAGAGAAATAAAAGTCCGATTACGTTGCGGCAAATAATTTCTATCGCCTGCGGCACATTACTATTCACCTTTGTGTGTGTCCACATTTAAATACCCTTTTGCATGACCATTTCTTTCGTAACAGTGTGTTTTCATCGTTCATCGTACATGTTTATTCCCATTTTTTTTAGTTTATCTCTTTTTCAATCATTTTTTGTTCGCTCAACTTTATCCTTTTGCGACTAAGTTTTTTAATTAGATTTCTTTTCGACTCGATTCAGCAGCGTATTCGTACTATCCATTTATTCGCATCTTTCTGGTTGTTATGTTTTAACTTTCTCATCAACTTTTTCCCCCTCACACTGTGCGTTTACGCCGCGTACTACACTCGTAATGCTCATAGGTATCGCAACGGCTACAAATACATCAGTGCAGACAGTTGCATTTGGTGCGCGAACAAACGGGTACAGACGATATGAAATTTTGTTGTACAAACAAGTTAAACAATACACGATAAAAAAAACACACGCAAACGCATAGAATACCGCGTGCTTGCGATAAGCATGACTTTTGGATACATGCTGTTTTGTTTACGCCTTTTTCGCATTTGTTTGGAAAATGAAATTTGCCATCGAGAAAAGACATCGAGTTCTTTTGATAGAACAACTTGCTTAATCTTCCGCTTTCTCTCTCTCTTACTCTTTGGATCTGCTTGTGTGTGCGTTGTAAGGGAATTCACTTCTTTTGACTGCTTATTATTAATTAAGCATGACCTCAACATGAAGCGTAAAAGTTTTACGCGCTGTTTGAACAACTAATTTCGATTTTAAATTAATTTTCGAAAGTCGACCAAAAGTTAAAAGTTGTAAACTTTATTCGTAATCATTTCTTAAATGAATCAACCAAAAATGACTGCAATACTCTAATCGAATTTCTACATTTTTAATCACGATGATGTTCTTTTGTTCTCGTTTCAGCCCCACCTGAATGTGATGCTGGTCAAATAAATTGTGGACAATATATATTTAATAAGACATACTGTATGCCACCACACTATCGCTGTGATGGCGTGGTCGACTGCTCAGATGGAAGTGACGAACAGGATTGTAGTAAGTAGATATTTTACTTAAAGATTTTACAAAAATTATTCATTTCATCCACCCACAAACTAAATATTTTACGAAAAAAGATGCCATAAAAACGAATATAAAATGAATGTGTTGCGGTTGGATATGTATTCATGTGCCGGTATACGTATAATTATTGCCAAAGGCACTTGTGCACTGCTTGATGTAGTAATTAAGAATGCTCATAAATGTAAATTCGGTTAAAAACTATACTGTATTAACTACAAAGTATAAGCGTTCTCATTAGCGATGGATAACACAAAGTGCTGTAAGCCGTCATTTGGCTCTCAATCAAAGACGAGAAATGACGAAGGCGGTGACTTGTGCTCGCTTTGTATGTACTCTTTCCATAAAATGTTCTTCTTTTGAACCGAAATTTATGAGAAAATTTTTAAGTGAAATTCAAAATCAAATTTATCCGCTTGCAACATTAACTAAAGAGCGCTTTTACATTAAAATGCGAATCGTTTTACCAGATTTTCAAATAAAATCTTATAAAAATAATACTCCTTCGGTTGCATTGCGTTGCGACGTACTTGTAAATCGTTGGCGGATTTTGTGAGCTTTTTTACTTGCTCAGTATATTTCGTCGACCATTTTTCGCCTGAGTTATAACACGAAGCAAAGAAGCATGAAAACGCATTTTGTTCACATTGTAATTTTCTCATTAAGCAGTTTTTTTCGGCTGAAATTTCATTCGGCTTGTGAACACAACGTCACGTGATATATGCTATAAACACCATCACCGTTCTTTTTTCGCGTACAATGACTGCACGATTTTTTGCCAAAAAAAAATATTGTTGAGCTTTCCAATTCGGAGGGTTTTTCTTGTCGTTCCAGTTCGTGTTCCTTTGATACGTTCAATGCACACGGATAAGCACATCTCTGTTGCCTCAACAGACACAAATAGGCAAACGAAAGAACAAAATACACAAAGACGAAACATGAAGTGAAAAACAACGACGTTTAATCGTGTTATAGAAGTTGAACGAAACTTTTTTTAAGATGCTAACTTTGCACACGAATGAGAAACGCCTAATTGCCTTAACGACGCGCATATTGCCGATGACGATGCCGTCAAATCAAATATGCTCATGCTCTTGAAATTTTTTTTATTCGTTTGTTTGGCGTATTCACAACGACGGAAAATGTCTGATTAAACACTATTCTAAGATCATGCCATGTCGAATTAAAATCGTCGGAGGAAATAATCATTTTATTGCACTGCAAATCGATCAAAATATTGTTAATTAAATTAAATTGAATGGATGCAATACCATTACTGAATTCATTGTTTCATCGGAATTAGTATCAATGTCAATATATTTGGAATTTAAAGTTTTTCCACCCAACAATTTTCCAATTTAATCATATTTCTCGGTTATTAAGTTTTTGTTTGAGTTTTATTTATGTTGGCACACCACAATGAGAGGATGTGAAGACTTCAAGTCTCTTTGAGCCGACGGTGGCGCCCAGAATTTCAAAGGGGACGTCAATGTAATTCAACAACTCAAATCGAAACTAAAGAGTGCGCCAATTTTAAAATTTGCTGTCATTTCCTCCCATTGGCACACCACTATTACAAATGCCCAACCAAATATTAGTCAAGTAAAAGAAGTTTGGATAAAAGTTTATAACATGAAATTCCTGTTTGCTGTTCAACAACAATTCTTCGAAAGTAAACATTCATCATAAATTGGCATGCATTTGGGATTAAAGTCAATTCGGTTGAATTTTATGCGGTCCATTTTTACTTAACCATTTATAGTTGTAGATGAAAATCATAATCACAGAGCAACTACAACACAGGACAAATAGACATATTAAGTGCACCTTATAAGCTTCTTATTGCTAAAATATGGAAAATTCATCTTTTTCCTGTTCTTTGCTTCGCTCGTCATTCATTTTTCAGCAACGCACTCTATTTCATGATGGAAAATTGCGCAAAATAAAATGGAATAGTTACAACCTCATTTTGACACGCATATTACTCAATAAATGGTATATGTGTTATTGCCAATAACTAAAAAACTTCAATAACGATTGAATTGCAATCAACGTTTTTCATGAATCTGGTGCACCAGATTTAATTTACTCAAATAAAACTTTTTATAGATAGTGGCATATTTTGATCAAATTATCGATGTTTAAAATTGAAATGATTGTCGTGAAATTCATTTATTGAAGGGCGAAATAGTTTATTGCGATTGCGATTGAAGTGTCAAAAAGGAGCAGAAAAAGGTGTTCAAAAGCATGGCATAAAACTTTGAAATTTGTTTTATTTTCAAAATGTTGCGTATGTGTTGGTGGACAGAATTCCAAAATTGAAACTGGTTTTTAACTGTGCCGAAGCCAAATCAACATTATTTTGTAAAATGCTTTCATTACGAAGGAGCATTGCATTGAAAACTTCGGAGCATTCAGTGAAAAGTTTGTGAATGAGTTTCGTGCATGTGTGTTTGTGCGTTTTGTTGTCGGTTTTGTTTTGGACAGTAAAGAATAAACAGAGTTGGACAATGTGTAATTTGTTTGTGTGCTTTTGCGTTATGTGAACTTGTTTGCATTGTCATTTTTTTGACTGTTCTAGTTCTCATTGTACAAGTATTGAGAGAGACGTACATATACAATAAAAACCCAAGTGTATTTAAACAGAGCGCATGTAATTAACTAAATCGAATGAAATTTGCATTTCAAAGTACATAAATAATAATAAATAAACCAAAAATTTCTCGAATACCATTTATTCATTTCAAACACATAAAAACTTCGAGATGACTAATTTTTAACCAAAAAACCTGACGGAAAGGTGCAATACTGGTACACCAAATAGAAAAAAAAGAAAACTCTCCATCTCTTTCACTTACTGTGCGACAGCTACATTATTAATACGATCGAAACCTAAACAAATTGTTTGGAGATTTCATAAAATACATACATTTATGAATTTTGAATCCTCCAGTTATTATAGATTATTGTTAAGCCAACACCAAAACTCTAATAAAATTGTTCTACTTTTGAAGTTTTCGGATGGAAAATAAATACAAACCACAAATAATTACATGCCAAATATGCCGGGTATATGCTCATATAGCAAAGATAAATTCCAATCTATTATTTAATTTTTCTTCATCGCTACGGAAATGGAGAGAATGTTGAATTAATTAGGTTACATTGTTTTCGATTTGAGTACAGGGTATGTGTGTGTAGAATGTTTTATTATTAAATGTGAACGTATTTCAGATAGTTTGTAGGGCTGTGAAAATGGTGAAATTTTGAAATGAAACATTATTTCTTTGGGTCAAATGTAAATGTGAACTTGGTAAATCCCTTCGTTCGATATTTCACCCTGGACGAGTTTATTTGGTCATGAGTGTTTTGACAACTATAAAAACAATTGCAGACGATGCACATTTCTTGCAATGATCGTATTTGCTTGTTACGTAGCACACTTATGTACTTTTTTGGTGAACCAAACGATAAACTTTACTTCGTCCATACTTATAAATTGTTGACGAGCTTTACTGCATGTTGACTATGGCAAACAGTAAATAATTTTTGATTCACATGAGATGTATCGTCATAAAATTTATTTCTAAAGCATCCAACCAGAAGGTGACACCAATTTCAATTTGGTCATGCAAATTCTGAGAATTTTGATCGGGAACATATACCTGTCATACCGCTATCATATTTGGAATTCGGTTCGAGAAAATATTTATAAAATTTGTAAGGTGTAGATTACACAGTGCACACTGTGTAACTATTCAAATCAATAGTCTTGGAATTCGTAAAATGCATAACATTTCGAAAATGATCCCATTCAGTCCAAGTCTGATTCGAGTGATGTACTCAAAGATAAATAAAAAATAAAAGAATAAAAAAGTCGCCGATTTCGATCAGACTGGTTCTTTTTAGTTATGCTTTTTTTAAAAACAAAAATATAAACCGATTTAATTTATCAAAATCCACCGAAAATTCTCTATTATTTGATATTATATTTTCATTTTTCAATTTTACAGCATATCGTAATTGCCAAGCGGATGACATTCACTGCGGTTTGCCGAGTTCGACGTCGAGTAAGAATGGTTATTCGGCCGATCCATGTGTGCCAAAAGAGAAAAAATGCGATGGATATCTGGATTGTCGTACCGGTCGTGATGAGGACGGATGTACCGGCGCAAGATGTCGTTTGGATCAATTCCGCTGTGCTGACGGGAAAAAATGTATCGATAACGCGTTAAAATGTAATCACAAATCCGATTGCGATGACAATAGTGACGAACAGGGTTGCAGTAAGTTAACAATTTCCATTTTTTTCTTGCACGCTTTACCCTTTACAAAGTAAATAAAAAGTTCGCATGTTTCGTCCATCAAAAGAAGAAATCTCTTCAATTCAAAGATTTAATCAAAAAGCGCACGACGAAGAAAAGAAGACGGATCCCATAAAAATTGAATGCACGAACAAAATTGGAACACTTTTTTTAAAAAGCTCTACTCAATTTTGAGCGAACTTTGATCGCGCTAAAAATTCATTACATCCATTGTCGGTTTTTCATGATGACATAATCCTTTTACGCTTTTATCACTTTCTGTTCAATTAAATTTCAGTGCCCATTCCATCGTGGATGTTTATGACCGTATTTTTTTACCCCTACTATATGATATACATTGTGTCATATTTTATTGTATTTTCATAAATTGTTGCCAAAATCTCCATATAATTTTTTATTATTACAAACTCACTGAACCGGTGACATTCACTGCTTTTTAATGTTAAATCTCTAAAATTTATTAGCCACATTCAACAGAGCTTTACCGATATGCTTTTTTTGTCTTCTTTCTCACTTCTTCTTTTGTACTCTCTCCATGGGTTGAAACGAACGTTATCTTATGAATCCGTATGTATGTGATGCACAATGCACGCAATAAACTTATTTTTAGAGACTTTTCGCTCAGGATGTTAAAAGCGTATCCTTTTCTCGTATTATTTCCATGTAAAATGCATATAAACACGCATCAATGTAGCAATGTTAGTGTAATCAAGCGTTAAAAAAATAGTATAGATAAAATGTAGGTTTTCGGTGAAAAATCTCATTTCAAAGTCAACATTTCCCAAATTGAAAAGAATCATCGCCGGCCAAACACTCAAATCACTTTTGATGATGATAAATTTAATGACTAATAGACGAATTCTTATTTAATATATTTAACGCATATTTTGCAGACTTCCCGCCATGCCACGGAGGACAGGTATAGATCATTTCTCTTAGTATAGTAGCTGCCTTAAGGCGCTTGAGCTTAAGCTTAATTAATGTTTCATTTTGTGTGTATTTTATTGTGCAGTTCCGGTGTCAAAACGCTTTGTGTATTCCGGCAACGTTTCACTGTGATGGTTACCATGACTGCAGTGACGAGTCTGATGAAGCAAATTGCACAGCAATTGCGTGTCCAGATAATAAGTTCCTGTGTCCACGAGGTGGTCCAAATGGCGCACCAAAATGTATCGCAAAAGCATCACTTTGTGACGGAAAACAGGTATAAATCATCCCTCTTAGTATTGTTGCCTTAAAGCGCTTGAGCTTAGTGGATGTTGAACAGTTTTATATGTTTCGCATTGAATTTTTCAATTTCATTGATTGCATTCTTCTTTTCTTATCAGGATTGCGAGGATAATAGTGATGAAGAAACAGCTTGCTGTAAGTTTAAAATTTTACATTTTCTATCTTTAATTAAATTTATTCATAAAATTAAATTGTAGCAAAATGTTACTACTTCAAAAAGATCTTGTGTGTGTTTCAACAATGTATTTTTATTTACTCATCGTGTGTGTGTTTTTTCTTCATTTCTTTTGTGCAGCACAAACGGCCTGTGTATCATTGAGTTGTGAATATAAATGTGCTTCATCGTTAACCGGTGGCGTTTGCTATTGTCCGCCTGGCCAATCGTTGGCCAGCGATAATCGTTCCTGTACCGATTTGGATGAATGCGCCGAATGGGGTCATTGTGATCAGCTTTGTACAAATACAGACGGTTCGTATACATGCTCTTGTGCGGCCGGTTATACATTGGTCGATAAATCTCGATGCGGTGCACCGAATTCAAGTGGTTTGGAATTAATTTTTGCCCACGATAATGCCGTTATACGAATGTCAAATCACGGGCAAGATGCTCGAAATATTGTGAATGCAACGGGAGCCAGTGGTCTTGCGTATCACAGTGCAAGAAATTTATTGTTTTGGTCGGACACAAAAACGCGAAAAGTCCAGTCGATGCCATTGAACGAAGGTGGTTTTGGTGGTACGGATTTATCGTTACCTGGAACATGGGCACCAGTTGCATTGGCCGTTGATTGGATCGGCGATAAGCTTTATGTGGCCGATTTCATTGGACAAAAAGTCGACGTATTTGAATTGGACAATAAATGGCATGCCGTTGTGTTGGGTTCAAATTTAACCAGTCCGGCCGATTTAGCGTTGGATCCAACGTCTGGTTTAATGTTTGTTGCCGATGGTGGACAAGTTTTGCGTGCCCATATGGATGGAACGCATGCCAGAGCTGTTGTTTCGGAAGCCGCTTACAAAGCCAGCGGTGTTGCTGTTGATATTATCGCAAAACGTGTTTATTGGTGTGATTCATTACTAGATTACATTGAAACGGTTGATTATGATGGTTTACACCGTGTCATGATCTTAAGAGGTCAAAATGTACCGAGCCCAAGTCGTTTGGGTCTATTTGAAAATCGTGTATTTTGGACGGATGCAACAAAACAAGGTATTATGTCAGTTGATAAATTCGAAGGCACTTCAAGCATTCAATCGATTTTCAAGTCGAAAGATATTCGCGAACCAAAAGCCATTATCGCCGTTCATCCATTTTTACAGCCGCGCGTTTCAAATCCATGCGGTAATAATAATGGTGGTTGTCAACAAATGTGCATTGTAACAGCGGTGAAAGGAGCACCAACTGGTTTGGGCTATCGTTGCGCTTGTCACACCGGTCATCAATTAACCGCCGATTTAAGAAATTGTAATTTGGTTGGTGAATTTTTAATGTACAGCCAACAACGTTTTATCAAAGGAAAAGTGCTGGAACCGGTTATCGAAGGTTTTAGCGATGCTATTTTACCGGTTGTTTCACGACGTGCTCGTTTTGTTGGTCTTGATTTTGATGCACGTGATCAACATATTTACTATTCGGATGTATTACAAGATGTTATTTATCGTGTACATCGCAATGGAACCGGCCGTGAAATTGTTTTGGCCTCACAAAATGAAGGCGTCGAAGGATTGGCCGTTGATTGGGCATCAAAGAATTTGTATTATATTGACAGTCGTAAAGGTACATTGAATGTACTGTCCACACGGAATGTAACATATCGTCGAACATTATTGAAAAATTTAAAGAGACCACGTGCTATTGTGGTGCATCCAAATAAAGGATATATTTTCTTCTCCGAATGGGATCGACCGGCCAATATAACACGTGCAAATGCCGATGGAAGTGGCATTTTAGTATTCAAGAATGTAACACTGGGATGGCCAAATGGTTTGTCTATTGATTTTAAAGAGGACAGAGTTTATTGGTGTGATGCTTTACTAGATCATGTACAACATGCAAATCTTGATGGTTCCGATATTAAAACAGTTAATTCACGCTTAATTAGACACCCATTCTCAATTGTAATACACGAAGAATGGATGTATATCACTGATTGGCGACTCGATGCTATCGTTCGCATGCATAAATTAACCGGCGAACAAGAAGAAATTATGGTCAGAGAACCACAAACAAATCGATTGTATGGCGTTAAAGTGTATAGCTATTCGGTGCAAACGGTTGAAGCAACACAACCATGTGCCATTAACAATGGTGGTTGTGAGAAAATTTGCTTTGCTGTACCAGTGAATGGATCACATTTATTGACGGTGAAATGTGCATGCCCGTATGGTGAACGAATTAATGATGACGGACAAACATGTATACCCGATCCAAATGCCGAACCACCGGTACTTGCATGTCCAAACTCATGGGATTTCACGTGCAACAATCAACGTTGCATTCCAAAATCATGGCTATGCGATGGAGATGATGGTAAGTTTTACACTTACAGCTTTTTCAATACGTATACAATTTCAGTTTCTAAGCTCATTATTTGCTTATGCGTTTCATTCAAACAGATTGTCTCGACAACTCAGACGAAGAACATAATTGCACAAGTAAGAGAGAAATGGTGGGCCCAGTGTGTGAAATGAGCATACTAATCGCATTTTTGTTTACATTTTTACAGAGCCAACTTGTGGATCGAACGAATTCCAATGTAATTCGGGACGTTGTATACCATTGAGTTTCCGTTGCGATCAAGAAAATGACTGGTATGATTAGTATTTTTCATGCAGAACGTATAAATTCGGAATGCACATTCACTTTTTTTCTATAAATTTTTTAGTGGTGATCATTCTGATGAATTCGAATGTGGAAATGTTACATGCGCCGCGTCCCAATTTGCCTGTGCTAATGGACGGTGTATTCCAAATATGTGGCGTTGCGGTATGTATATAATTTTTTTTAATCAATTTGATTATGATTTGGAACCATGCTTTAATTTAATTTTTTTTCACTTTTTTCCAAAAAACTTAAAAAAAAACAGACAGCGAAAACGATTGTGGCGATGGGTAAGTTCTATATTTGTTTTTATTTGAACTTTTTTAATCGATGTTTTGTACCGTTACATCGAAATGAGTATGCGAAGCATTATTTTAATATTTGTTTGATTTGATCACAGCTCTGACGAAGGTGATTTCTGCGCTGAAAAAACGTGTGCTTACTTCCAATTTACTTGTCCGCGAACTGGACACTGTATACCACAGTCATGGGTTTGCGATGGCGATGATGGTAATATATATCAATCACTTTAATTACTCTAATTTTTCTGGAATGAGATTTCAATTTCCGCATAATATATTTACAGACTGCTTTGACAAACAAGATGAAAAAGATTGTCCGCCGATATCGTGCTTAGCAAATCAGTTTAAGTGTGCTGACCTGCGGCAATGTGTAGAAGAATCATATAAATGCGATGGTAATTACCGGTTTTTTTTAAATAATATTAAATTGAGCACAACTAATTGCATTAATTTTTTGCTTTTTTTAAACAGGCATACCGGATTGTAACGATGGTAGCGATGAATTGGGTTGTCCATCAATGGGACCGAATCAATGTAATCAAGAAAAACACTTCCGATGCAAATCGTCTGGTATTTGTATACCAATTTCATGGCATTGTGATGGTGAGAACTCTTTTTTCTTCCACTTTTTTCCACAAGTATTCAATAATTTAATCGATTTCGAACAGGTTCAAATGACTGCGACGATCATTCTGATGAAGAAGAATGTGGTACAATCTCATGCCCAACCAATTTCTACAAATGTAATAATTCAAATTGCGTATTCAAAGCGTATGTTTGTGATGGTATGTAGATTTTTTATTTCAATTTGAATTACTGTGCCATAACTGTGTTTCTTTTTCAAATTCAGGCAAGGATGATTGCGGTGATAATAGTGACGAAAGTTCGATACATGCATGCGTACCACCTCCGTTCAGATGTCCAACCGGCCAATGGTTGTGTCCAAATGTGACCGGTCGCTGTGTGAATATGACATCGGTTTGTGATGGAATCTATGATTGTCCAAACGGTGCTGATGAAGGTCCTGGTTGTGATTTAGCCGAATGTCAACATCAATCCGGTTTATGTTCGAATGGATGTCAGAAAACGCCAAACGGTGCATTGTGCATATGTCCACCGGGTGAAGAGCTGAGCACTGACGGCTACACATGTAAAGATTTGAATGAATGTGATCCGCCTGGTTTGTGTTCACAAACATGTACGAATACCAAAGGATCTTACTTCTGTTCATGTGTCGATGGTTATATTTTGGAACCAAATAAGCATTCGTGTAAAGCTGTGAATCATACAGCCGCATTCTTGATCATATCAAATCGTCATTCGATTTTGGTGGCCGATTTGAAAGAGCAAGGCCTGGAACGTGTACCAATTATTGTTGAAAATGTTGTGGCAACCGCATCAAATATGCGAACCGGCACCATATTCTGGAGTGATATGAAATTGAAAAAAATTTCACGTTTGGATCGTGGCATGGAACCAATTGACATCATAACAACTGGTTTGGATTTGGTTGAAGGTCTTGCATACGATTGGATTGGTCAGAATTTGTATTGGTTGGATAGTAAATTGAATACGATTGAAGTGTGCAGCGAAATGGGTGCAAATCGTTTGGTGCTTGTTCGTGAAAATATTACACAACCACGTGGCATGTGCTTAGATCCAGCACCGGGTGCACGATGGATTTTCTGGACCGATTGGGGTGAAAATCCACGCATCGAACGTATCGGTATGGATGGTACAATGCGACAAACAATCATTAATACGAAAATTTATTGGCCAAATGGTTTGACTTTGGATACGGCAACAAAACGTGTTTACTTTGCCGATTCAAAACTGGATTTCATCGATTTTTGTTATTACAATGGAACCGGACGTCAACAGGTGTTGGCATCCAGTCATTATTTATTGCATCCACATTCGTTATCGCTGTTTGAAGACACGTTATACTGGACCGATCGTCAATTAAATCGAGTTTTATCCGCACACAAATTCAAAGGTGACAATCAAACCGTTGTATCGCACTTAATTTCACAACCACTTTCGATTCATGTGCATCATCCATCGTTGCAACCGATTTTGTCAAATCCATGTGAAAATGCACATTGTGCGCACATGTGCCTGCTCAGTCCAAGTTCAAAGAGCGGCTACACATGCAAGTGCAAACCAGGCTATCGTCTATTGGAATCAGATGGAAAATGTTTGCAAGAGGAGAATTCGTATTTGATGGTGCTGAAGAGCAATCAAATTGTCGATGTACCATTGAATGGTGGCGACGCAAGAGCCGGAGCATTAACGCCAGTTGTTGGAATCGATGGTGGAATCGTTTTAGATTTCGATCGTAAGGGTGAAATGTTGTATTGGGTACAAAGCAAGGGTGGCGAACAAGACGATGAGAATTGTACAATTTATGCAACACCATACGGTGGTGGAAACAAGACTGATTTCCTTGGAGCCGATACCGGCATTGTTGGTGCACCATATGTAATTGCATTCGAATGGTTGGGACGCAATTTGATTATTGGTAATCGTATGGCAAGCAACATTGAAATCATTCGCGTTGATGGCAAAGTAAAACATCGTACAATTTTAATTGCAAACAACGGAAATAAGACATCAGTTGGTCGACCAAAGGCGATTGCATTAGATCCAAATGATGGAAAAATGTATTGGATTGATGATGGTGGTTCGGGTGTGCCATCGAAAGTGGCACGAGCCAATATGGACGGTTCGAATCCAATAATTTTAGTCGAAAATGTCGATCATCTGGAATCGATTGCCGTCGATACTGATCGCAAGATTGTTTACTACAGCACACAAAATCCAGCTACTATTATGGCAGTCAATACAGACGGTTCGAATAAACGGGTTTTGCTCGAGGAAAAGGACCACATTGCTCGGCCAAGAAGTTTAGGTGTTTTAGAGTCTCGATTGTATTTCCTCGATCCAGTTTATGAGAAAATTGTTCGCGTCGATTTGCCCAACGGTGAAAATGCCAAAATAATCATTGACAATGAAGCGGATTTGAAGGGAATGATAGTATTCAAGAAACGTTCAACAATGCTGCATCCATGTCAATCGAATAACGGCGGTTGCGAACACATTTGTGTACCACAAGAGGGTGGCTTGAAAACGTGCTTGTGCGGCATGGGCTATCGCAAAGACGATGAAATGGCATGCGTTCAATACAAAACATTTGCGGTTGTATCACAATTGGATGTTACACGTGGTTACAGTTTGAAAGATAGTGCCGATGCGATGCAGCCAATTGCTGGTCCCGGTCATCACATTTTACATGTCGATGTTATCTATCGCGATTCATGGATCTATTGGGCGGAATACAATCGTGGCCATTGGAATGGAATATTCCGAATTAGACCGAATGGCACCGAAATTCAACACATTATCAAAGATGGCATTGGCAGCAATGGCATTCGTGGTCTCACCATCGATTGGATTGCCGGCAATTTATATTTCACAAATGTATTCCCGCATGAAAATTACGTTGAAGTTTGTTGGGTTGATGGATCCAATCGAAAGGTAATTGTAAAGACAACCAGCGATGCACCACGTGAATTGGCTGTGAATCCAATAAAACGACTTTTGTACTGGATCGATTACGGACAATATCCACGTATTGGAAAAGCCTATTTGGACGGTTCGAATTGGACACCGATTGTAACATCGGGAATTTCAAATCCACGCGATTTAACCGTTGATATGTTAACGCACGATGTGTATTGGGTCGATTCAAAATTGGATATGATTCAAAAGATTTCGTACACCGGTGGTAATCGTCAAATTATTCGCGGTAATCTTCCGAATCCAATGGGCATTGCCATTCATTTGGGCGATGTATATTGGGTTGATCGTAATTTACAAGCCGTTTTCAAAGCATCAAAACTCATCGGAAACACCACGCTACCGACAAAAGTACGAACCAATTTGGAGAAATTACGTGACATTGCCATTTATGATATAAACAATCAACCGACCGATGAGAATAATCCATGCTTACGATATGGCAATGGTGGTTGTGATCAATTGTGTTTCAGTTTTCCGCCGGATGCATCGCCATCATCGTCTCGGCCAAACTTCCGTTGCGAATGTGCGACCGGTGTTTTGGCACAAGATAACCGAAAATGTGATATTGTTGATGAGTACCTTGTATTTGCTACACGCACCGAAATTCGAGCCATTAGCTTAGATCCGCGTTCAACAAATGTTCCATTTAAACCGGTCAGCAATTTAACAAATGTTGTTGGCATCGATTTTGATTTTGCAGACAATAAATTATTCTTTACACAAATCCGTCCATGGGCAAAGATTGCATATGCAAGTGCAGCACAACCGTCTTCGAGTAATATTGTGCCGGTGATAAGCAAAGGAATTAATCCAGAGGGTATTGCCTACGATTGGACACAGAAAAAAGTCTATTGGACAGACAGTTCAAATAATTCGATTTATGCAATGAATTTGGATGGCAGCGAATTGGTGATGATTGCACGAGTTGAACGTCCACGTGCTATCGTTTTAGATCCATGCAATGGTACATTGTTCTTTACCGATTGGGGACGATTTGGTACGAGCGGCAAAATCTTCAAAACAACAATGGCCGGTTCGTTGAAACGAGCCATCATCGATCGTGACTTGTCACAACCGAGCGGTTTGACCATTGATTATGATGAACGCATGCTCTATTGGACAGATGCGGTACGTGAGAAAATCGAACGATCACAATTGGATGGAAAGGGTAGAGAAGTTTTAGTTGCTGCCACCATTTATCCATTTGCTATTACCGTGTTTAGAAACTATATTTATTGGACCGATTTACAATTGCGCGGTGTTTATCGAGGTATGTGTTAAGATAAACCTTATTTTTTATTCGATGCACCAGTTTTACATATCTGTATATCGATTTTTAGCTGAAAAACATACTGGTGCTAATATGATTGAAATGGTAAAACGGCTCGATGATTCACCACGCGACATTCAAGTGTATAGTACGTCACGACAAAAATGCCAAGCAAATCCATGTGCACAAAATAATGGTGGATGCACACACAGCTGTCATCCGGGCATGAATGGCAAAGCTGAATGTAGATGTGACGAAAATTCGAAATTGGTCAACGAAGGACGAATGTGCGTATCCAAGAACTACACATGTGATGAAAGTCGATTCTTATGCAAAAATGGCAAATGTATTTCAAGAATGTGGGCTTGGTAAGTTGCATATTGATTTTATTAGTAACATTTTCTCGATTAATGAAAAGAAATAAACCAAATTTATAACAATTTAATCATTATTCATTTTTTTCAGCGATAACGACGACGATTGCGGTGATGGCAGTGACGAAGATAAGAACTACTGCACATTCCATTCATGTTCACCAAACGAATACCGATGTAAAAACGGACGTTGTATCTTCAATTCATGGCGTTGTGATCACGAAAACGGTTTGTAATGTTTTCTTCGAAAAATCGCACATCAATAACCTTTTTTTCGTTTTAAATTGCAGATTGTAAAGATGGATCGGATGAGGAAAATTGCACATATCCACCCTGTGTCGATGGTGAATTTACATGTCTCAACGGCAGATGTATCCCACAATCACAAGTTTGCAATGGCGTTAACGATTGCAAAGACAACGCAACATCCGATGAAACACACGAACGTTGTCCACAGAACACTACTTGTCCACCAAATCATCTTAAATGCGAGAAAACCAACATTTGCGTCGAACCATACTGGCTTTGTGACGGCGACAATGATTGTAATTTCAATTAGATCCCTTTTATTGTTGCAGATTCAACAAACACGCTTTTTTCTCATTGTTTGCAGGTGGTGACAATTCAGACGAAGATCCATTGCATTGTGCTCAACGAACCTGTCCACAGAACAGTTTCAGATGTCCAAATCATAGATGCATCCCGGCCACTTGGTATTGTGATGGAGATGATGGTGTGTACTCCTACTATTCTCTCATTTTTCAAATGGACATATTGAATCAATGTTTTTTATTTTATCGCATAGATTGCGGAGATGCAGCCGATGAACCGCCAGAATACTGTGAATCTGAAGGTCGAACATGCTTCGGTGATCTCTTTACTTGCGACAATGGCAATTGTATACCACGAATTTACATTTGTGATGGTGATAATGGTAAGTATGACTGAATTAGTATGCAATGTTACATTATTTACTTGGTTTTTTCGTTGTTAGATTGTTTGGATAACAGCGATGAAGATGATCGTCATCAATGCAGTGAGTATCTATATCTCTTCACATTAAATCATAAAAAGGATATTAAATAATCGTTTTTTATTTCAATAGACAATCGCAAATGTGACGAAGAAACTGAGTTTACATGCGATGAAAATAAAGCTTGGGGAAGATCACAATGTATTCCAAAGAAATGGATTTGCGGTAAATTATTACTTAAACACTATTTGTCACGCATATAATTTCGATTGCTAATGTATTTAATTTTTGTGTTTTTGAATACGTTTTTTATTCATCCACATTTGGTCCCTACAATAACTGCTTGATGACCATTTAGATGGTGAGTAAATTGACATTTGTTTTTGTTTCTTTTTTTCGTAACATGAATTTGATTTTTTTTAAAAAGTGTAATAAATTAATTAAATAAGCTCTAATCGTAATTCTTTCTCATTTTATTCCATCTTTTCATCGTTTGTCTTCCGGCAATATTTAGGCGGTGAGTAAATTAAAAAGCGAATAACGCTCATTTTGTGTCAATTCATATGATTTTGCAATGAATGATGTTTAACAATAACAATCTATTTGTTTTCGAATAAAGATCCTGATTGCGTTGACGGAGCTGATGAAAATGTGACGCTCCATCATTGTGCCACACCACAGCCATGCGGTGAAGATATGTTTACATGCGAAAATGGACGCTGTATCAACAAAGGATGGTTGTGCGGTAAGCTTTTTTATAACCAATTTTATCATTTCTTGATTTTTTCACTAGTTTGCATCATATAGCTGTCTGTTTTGGAGATTTCAAGAATTTGGAAATGGTTCTCCTTACATATTTGGGACAATTTTGAAATTACTCTTGTTTTGAAATGCCAAATTTAGAAGCTATATGGTGCCACTATACATGTATACATTGAAATGTTTTTGTTTCTAATTATATTCTTTCATTTTTCAAATGTGCTTGCATATCTTTTGAAATAAATTGAAAAACATCAGACCACGATAACGATTGTGTAAGTATTTTGTTATTATCTTAATTTTTTGATTTTTTTTTCTTCAAATATTTAATTTTTTACTATTCTTCTATTTTCATGTTCAAACGATCACAGGGTGATGGAAGGTAAGTTATTCACTCCATTCTTTACTAGAGAATTGCCTAAAAATTGTGATTCATTTTGGAATTTTATTAATAATTTTTGATTTTCTTCTTTGCAAATGCAGTGACGAAGGCAAATTCTGTAATTCACAATACAAAACATGTTCACCTCATGAATTCACATGCCAAAACTTCAAGTGTATTCGTTCGCAGTATCGCTGTGATGGAGAAGATGGTAATTATTTGCTTTTTAATGCCTGCTTGTGACATTTTTCAACATTTTATTCAAATTTTCATTCAGATTGTGGCGATAAAAGTGATGAAGTGGGTTGTTCGAAGAAAGATAATAGCACATGTGTGACTGGACAATTTACATGCAACAATGGTCAATGCATCGATTATCAACTTGTTTGCAACAAAGTTGCCGATTGTTCCGATGAATCGGATGAGCCGCTTCATTGCAACGTGGACGAATGTGCTAAAGTTGAAATTCATCAATGTGGACACAAATGTGTTGATACGCTCACTGGTTACTTCTGCGATTGTAATCAAGGATACAAGTAAGTTTTAGCAATTGACGATCATAAATTATTTTCGTCTTCTCACCGCGTCTTCTCTGTTCCATTCCGAAATGCAAACAGATTACTTGCTGATGGTAAAGCGTGTGCTGATATAGACGAATGTCTCGAAACGCCAGGCGTATGTTCACAGCACTGTTCCAACACACCAGGCGGCTATTATTGTAAATGTGATGAACGATACTATGAGCGTCAAATTGATGAGCATACATGCAAACGCAAAGACAGCACCAAACCATGGGTTATTTTTACAAATAAATATTATTTGCGAAATATGTCAGCGGATGGTCATCAAATGAATTTGGTGCATCAAGATTTAATGAATGTGGTTGCATTAGATTTTGATATCAAAGAAAATTACATGTATTTCTGTGATGTAACGGCAAAGACAATTTTCCGTTCGAAAACCATCGATCCCGCTTCCGAAGAGATACCAACCAAAGAGCCGGTCATTCGTCATGATTCGCATGGCTTAGAGGGTATATCGGTTGATTGGGTGGGTCGTAAATTGTACTGGCTTGATCGACACTCAAAGAATTTGGACGTCGCCGAATTGGATGGAACAAAACGCAAAACATTGCGCAGTGGAATTGTTGATCCTCGTGCCATTGTTGTGCATCCAGGTATCGGATATTTGTACTTTACATCATGGCACTTGCAGGCATACATTGCCAAAATGGGAATGGATGGTTCGAATTTCACACGAATTTTGACATGGGAAGATGATATCGCCTGGCCAAATGCTTTAACTATTGATTTCTTCACCGATCGCATCTATTGGGCTGACGCTCATTTGGATTACATTGCGTTCGCTGATTTGGAGGGTCGTCATCGACACATTGTCATGTCTGGTACTAAGGTTCCGCATGTTTTCGCTTTGTCACTATTCGATGATATGCTCTATTGGACCGATTGGAATTTGAAAGCAATTATGCGAGCAAATAAATTCACTGGAAAAGAACTACAAGTATTGAGAAACACAACACATCGACCGTATGACATTCATGTGCATCATCCATTGAGACAAGTTGCATACACAAATCCATGCGGTGATTCGAACGGAGGATGTTCACATTTGTGTTTGTTGGCACCACCAGCCGAATCGACCTATCTCAACATTGAAGGATACATTGAAGAAGGAGCACCAAGCTATAAATGCGCTTGTCCAAATCAATTCTATCTGGCACGAGATTCAAAAACTTGCATCGCCAACTGTACCGCCGGACAACATCGTTGTGGTGGTGATGACGAGAAATGTATTCCTTGGTTCTGGAAATGTGACGGCGAAAAAGACTGTACGTTTTCAATATGAAATGCAATCCCAGCGGACGTTACTAATAATAACCTTTATGTGTGTGTTTTAATTTTAGGCAAGGACGGAAGCGATGAACCAACCTCATGTGCACCGCGACATTGTCGTGCCGGAACATTCCAATGCGGTAACACAAATTGTACACCTTCAGCAACGATTTGTGATGGTTAGTACCATTTTGCTTTAGATTTCACATAACTTTTCCCTATCAAAGAGTAAACTAAACCATTTTTCCATGCTCTTGACTTTTTTCTAGGTACGGACGATTGTGGCGATGGAAGGTATGTGAAAATATGTCAACTTTCAATTTAAAGAATATAATCAAACGAATATGGTTTTTCTATTTCAACAGCGATGAACGAAACTGTAACTTGCCTTGCCCAGATTCAGATTTCAAGTGCAAACAAAGCGGACGATGCATTTTGTCGAGCTGGTCTTGTGATGGTTAGTGTGGCTTTTTCATTGTACTTTTAAGCCCCTTTTATTATTGATATTTTTATTCCTAAAAAACCAGGTGAGCCCGACTGTAATGATGGTAGCGATGAAGATCCGCATGTCTGCAGTAAGTTCTCTTTTTTACATTTTACTTAAAAAACCAATTTCTCCGACTGAATATAATTTACGCAATATGATTTCTTTGTGAATTTCAGCAAACCGAAAATGTGATCCAGAAACAGAATTTACTTGCAAGAATGGTCGTTGTATTGCTAAACTGTGGATGTGTGACTTCGATAATGATTGTAATTGATTTTTTTGAATCTCACTTCCTTCGGGTATTTTAAATTGAACTTCTTTGAATCGCTCGTTTGCAGGTGGTGATGATTCAGATGAACCGGCTTACATGTGTCGCCAACGAAATTGTACAACTGGATGGCAACGGTGTCCAGGTCAGTCGAACTATCGATGCATACCAAAATGGTTATTCTGCGATGGAAAAGATGATTGTGTAAGTATCTATGAGAATGTTACCAAAGAAAAAAATGTTCCCAAAAATAAAATATAATTTCATTGGAATTGCAGAGAGACAACAGCGATGAATTGCCAGAAAATTGTCCGGTGTGCAACAGTGAGACTGATTTCAAATGCTCGAACAACAGATGTATTCCAAAGTAAGTAATTTTGAATTTTATGCAAAAAATGCGAATATTTATGAAAAAATACCACTTTATCGCAATTTCTTTTAGACAATGGACTTGCGATTTTAGCGATGATTGCGTAAGTATTATTATCGTACTTTTTCCCCTTTTTTAAATATTCAAATTTTTAATATTAATTTCTTTTCCACACACACACACACTTTTCTCTTCAGGGTGATGGAAGGTAAGTAACAAATTAACCAATTTATTAATTTGCAAACTTGAAGTATTAATGAAAATTTAAAATTTTAGTGATGAAACCGAAGCTCAGTGCAAAGGCAAATATCGTGAGTGCTCCGAATCTGAATTCCGTTGTACAAATGGCAAGTGCATATCATCAAGATGGCGTTGTGATCATGAAGATGGTATGTGACCTTTTTTGGGTACTCAGCACATGGAATCATTTGATCAATTATCTTTCATTTCTATTCAATTAAGATTGTGGTGACTCGAGCGATGAAATGAATTGTGAAAACTATCAGTGCAAGAATGGAACGTTCCAATGCGCTTCTGGTCATTGTATTGCTGCTCATTTCCGATGCGATGGTGACAGGTAATGAATAATATTTATTATTAACTAAATGCCAAAAATAATAGAAAAAGAATTAGATTGAACATGCTCAAGTGGTTCCAAGTGGCAAACTGAATTTTAATTTTAATTTAACAGAGATTGCCGTGACATGAGCGACGAAGCGAACTGTCCAGCTCGATTCCCAGGCGGTCGTTATTGTCCTGAATCTAGATTCCAATGTGGTAATCATCTCTGCGTTGCCATGTCTGATCTTTGTGACGGTAAGTTGCAGTGTTAAACTTTCTGAACCTTTTCCTTTGATTTATTCGTCTATTTATTCACTATTTGCTTCTCTTTTGCTTGCTTCCTTAAAAAATAGGTACGGATGATTGTGGCGATCAATCTGATGAAGCGCCATCTGTTTGCTCCAATTTCAATTGTGATACATTACGTCGATTCCAATGCGATAATCATCGTTGCATTGCACGATATCAAATTTGCGACGGTATGTCCCTATTATTTCTTCATAGGAATATTTTGGTGTGTTAATGCAAAATTTCTTCATTTTAAGGTGTCGATAATTGCGGTGACGGAAGTGATGAGAACAATATGACATTGTGTGCAACGAAACAGAAGCCATGCGATCAAATCAATCAATTCAAGTGCGCCAATAAGAAATGCATTGACAGAAAGAACGTGTGCGATTTTGCAGATGACTGGCAAGTTTCATTTATGACATTTTTCAATATCAAAATAAGTTCAAATAAAATAATGATAACGAAATCTTTTTTTTTTCAATGTTCAGCGGTGACAAATCCGATGAATTGGGCTGTCATCATACATTGCATTGTGGAGCTACCGACGTTGGTGGTGGTTGTGAACAGCATTGTGCAAATTTAACAGACGGTGGATACATTTGTCATTGCTTCAACGGCTATATAATATCGGATGATAATCGAAAGAAATGTGTCGATATTGATGAATGTGCAACCGGACATCATACATGCAGTCACATGTGTAAGAACCTGAACGGAACATACTCATGTTCATGTCGCGATGGATTCCGTGCATCGGACGGTTTGTCAGGTGTTTGCCGTGCAATAAAAGAAGATATAACGCTGGTGTTTGCAAATGGAGATGAAATTCGAGCATTAGATTTGACAAAACAAGATGAATTCGATGTGATACAGTCTGAAAAACGAATCGAAGCATTGGATTACAACACTGAAACCCAAATAATCTTCTGGGCCGATAGCTACGATAAGACAATCAAACGATCGTATATGGTGAATGCGCAAAATGGCCAAGCAAAGATTGGATTCGCACAGGATTTGAATATGAAAGGAAATTCAAAACCAACCGCCGTCGCTGTTGATTGGGTGGCCGATAATTTGTATTGGACTGAAGTTGATCGAACCGGAACAAAACCACGTGGTCGTGTACTTGTTGCCAAAACAGACGGTCGTTATCGTCGAGCACTTGTGAGTGCCGGTTTAGAAGTACCAACATCAATTGCAGTGAATCCACAATTGGGACGAATGTACTGGGGCGATGCTGGTGGTGCGCCGAAAATTGAAGTCTCATGGATGGATGGCTCGAAGCGAAGACCATTGATTACAGATGCCATTCGTCATCCAGCCGGTATAACCATCGATTATGCACAAGATCATCAAATTTACTGGGTCGATACCAAATTAAACACGATCGAAACAATGCGACCGGATGGCACTTTGAGAACCTCAATTTTAAAAGGTGAAAACCTACGTCATCCAATTGCATTGGATGTTTTTGAATCGAATGTTTACTGGGCAACACGTGACACTGGTGAATTGGTGCGACAAGATAAATTCGGTCGTGGTGTTCCGGTTACATTACAAAAGAATCTAGTGAATCCATCGGGCATTAAAGTTTACCACGAAATGCGATACAATACATCGCTGAAGAATCCATGCTTTAAGAGTGGATGTTCGCATTTGTGTTTGCTTGTACCAGGTGGCCGACGATGTGCTTGTCCAGATAATACAGCACCGATGACGTCACATCGCAGTACCGTCGAAGTGATTTGTGATGCGGCCGCTGAAAGACCACGACCATCACCACGAATTTGCCCATGCCAAAATGGTGGTGTGTGTCAAGAAGATGACTCCGGTGATTTGATGTGCGTATGCTTACCAGATTTTGCTGGTGCAAATTGTGAACGCTCAATGGGCAGCTCATACAGTCATGGAGGCGGTGCCTTTGCAGCTGTTTTTGTTCCAATCATGGTTATCGCTTTAGTGTCGCTAGCTGGAGCTGGCGTTTGGTATGTCATCCGAAAGAGACCATTGTAAGTTACATTTTCATTTGTTTCATTCAAATGCACTAAACAGATAACTCATATCAATTTACATGTATTTTTAGTGGTAAAATGGCAAGATTGAGCAGCTTATCACCATCGCAAAGCGTTTCATTCCGTCACGGAACGAATGTGGAATTCAATTCGCCAAACTTTAATCAAGCAACAAATGGACCGCTCGATCCAAATGTGCCGCCAATGGAAGGATATAATTTACAAGCAGTCAGTCATAAAACGAGAGATTTCTCGAATCCAATGTACGACGCCGTACAATCGGGTACAACGGTCGATCCCACATTAGGAAATGGCTCTGGTGAGTAAAGAAAAAGTTGCGCTTTTGCAGCACATTCATTTCATTTCACATGTCATTCGATCAAATGAACTTTTCTCTTTTCAAATTGTGTAGGAATTTATGAAGTGCCAACAGATGTAACAAAAGATGGAAAAATATCGGGTTCAAACAGTAGTCATGGACCATTCACTGAACCAGTATCAGCAATTCTAGCGCCAAGTAGTATAACCCATAAAACATCACCAACGCTACAATTAAAAACTAGAAAATTAGATCCATCAGCCGACACCGGTAAAGACACACAACAACTGGTCGAAGAGGATAAGTCGGATTGCTGATATTATTTATGGTTTAGGTTAGGTCGATAAGCCAAACAAAATACAAACATCCGTGGCGTATGTGAAAAAGAAAAAAATTCGCCAAAATAATAACAACAACAAAAAAAAAACAATTTCTATGAACGAAAATCAAAATTTTCAAATAGGAAACATAAGTGAATCTATGATGTAAAATCAATAGAAGCATGCAAACAATGGTTGATCTAAAGCTGTAGTAGCAAATTTTTTGTTGCAAAAAAAAAACATTGACAACTGACGTAGACAAATTTTTACTATATACATATATATATCAATTCGATTCGCGAAGAAAAACCTTAAAACAATTTTCATCGATTCAATTTCAATTGCGATCTGACAACAACAAAAAAAAAACAACTCGAGAGAGAGCGCATAATATATCCTCCTCTCGAAAACATTCTAAAAGTAGGACAATTTCGAACAGAAAAAAGAAACAAAATATCAACATCGTGTTTTTTTTTATTTAAAAAAAAATGTCTTTTTGCAGATATAGGAAAAAGTCGAATGTAAATAAAAAATGAAGAATAAATATGAATTGAAATCATAAATGTTAATTAAATGGCGAATTTATAAAAACGTAAAAAAAATACTGCTAAACAAATTGGTCGATGGTGACGATATGATGTGAAATAGATGTAATAAATGAAAGATTTTTAAGCAAAACAAAAACTAATTATCGAGAATGTGTAAATACACCCGAAAATTCTTCGAATTAATTCATACACATTATGCTATTCTCCGTGAATTAAAATTTCGTTGACTTTTTCTTTGCAAATTGATCGAAGTAAGATTTTAATTTACACAAACGATAACAAACACTGATGGAAAGATCAACAAGAGAGAGAACATTAATAGAAAATTTAATATATTTTTATACGCGGTAAAATGAAGTATTCTGAATGAATGTGTTAGACAATTGATATATGGTAATTTGAGAAATGAAACAGAGTAATTTATCTTTATGCAGGATATGACATAGAATTGAAACGTATCATTCCGATTATAATTAGTATGCCATCCAAAAAATCTCCGGGAATTTGATTTGTTGTTGCGCTAAAAGAAAACCGACATTTCAAACTCTCAATCGAGATCGAACGATGACTATTTCCTTTTTTATAAGTTTCCATTCCAAATGTTGATTTTTGTTTATTGTGGAACGGAAATCTGTTGAATTTTTTTTTCTCTTCTCACCACTTCTTTCTTATTATCATTGAATTTAGATATTTTAACAGTTATTAAAAACTTTATCAAAGGAATATATATATATATGGTATAGACTCGATGTGTGTACGGTTACACAATGTATTAGATGCGATGCAAACTGTGTATCTTGTATTATGAAATAGTTTAGAGAATCAAAACAACAAAGAAATATTATGAAAATATAAAAAAAAAAGAATCCGCAACAGAATACAGCTAAACCATCATGGAAAAAACCTCTATTTTTCTGTTTGTAAAATAATTACTGAATTGCAATATTAAGTGGATAGAGATAAAACATTAAACAAATAAATAAAATGATATTTTTACGCGATAGGTAAAAGTTATGTTAACAATGAAAAGTATGAGCGAAGCTCAAAAATTCATTTCTCCTCTGATTTTATTTAAACTGATTGAATTGAAAGAAAAAAGAAATATTGTCATTTTCCAAATAAACAACAAAAATAATGAAAAAAAAGACACGCTTAAGTTTCATTCTCAAAATTTCTTTTTGGATCGTTGAGTTGGAATGTTGGATTGGTTCTGGATTGAAGACATACAATTACGGTATTCAAGAGGGTAAGAGACAAGCGAACAGGTGACTTGAACACGGAATTTATTGCCGATATTTTGGACAATTCAATGTGCAAATTTATTCACAAAAATTGAAAAATCAATACAAATTTTATCTTAAATTGTATTGATCCAGAATTTATTACTGGCGGATGCCGGTGTCAATACCACAAAAAATCTATTGGCCGAAGCCCAGAGCTTGATGATGATGAAGAACTGCTGTACGAATGATAACTCGTCTTTGGTGGAGGCTTATTCGATATATATGTACCATGTACCGTTTCTCTGTATAATAAATTTGATTGAAACAAATTTAAAATACTTTTTCTCAAATCATAGTATGGGCTGTCGCCGATCGGTTCATCTAAGTTTATTCTATCAAGTTGAAGATCAGAAATGCTTTCTCGAGAACGAAAATGTCTATAACACGGAAGAAAATGTCTCTTGCTCGAAAGATAAATGAGTGATGCTGCATATGCAATTGACATAGGCCCACTTGATATTCTAGCTATCTCTTTGCCCTCCGTTTTATCCTTGAATATTTGTCTTAGCCGTCCAAACAATATCCCTTGTGCTACATTTTTTTCCAATTCTTTTGTTTTTTCTTTTTGGTCTTTGCTTGGTTTAGCAAAAACGATTTCTATGCGCTCTGGATAACGTTCTTTTATAATTTCCTTGTTCCTTGGACTTAGTTTATTCGGTAACAAAATATCATAAACGTACACTTTCTTGACAGATGGTTCATAAAATACACAAATGTAATAACCATTTGAAGTGCCGTTACCGTACAATATTTGAATATCTCTCTGCTTTGGGTCTGCTTTCTGGTAAGCTTTGTTATAGTTGTTAAGGTTTATCATATCGAATTTCTTTTGTAATCGAACCATTTGGATGAAATAATTTATTGTAGCATCAGAAAACGGCTCTTTTGGTGAACCGAGCTCCTTCATAATTTGGGAACTAAATTGAGTAGGTCCTTCGGAATCGGCCTTCGGGAAAATCGTTAATTCGTTGCTTTCAAACATGCTCAAAATATGTCTTCTTAACTCAACCGTTGGGTCAGGATTTGACATATTCATTCGAAGAGGATATCTTCGTGGATCTTCGCCACTAGCAAAAAGTGTTGCATATGCAATAGACAACGGTCCACTTGCTGGTCCACTCAACTGCCGCGTTGAAGGATGGTTAAGATAGATAGAATTTTGTGGATATCGAAGATCTATTATTTGTTTTTGTTGTTCATTTAATTCGAATCTACCCAAACTGTCATAAACGTAAACACATCTCGATTTATAAACGATCCGAGATTCTATTGTTACATAGTTTACTCCTGAGTCAAGACCCATTTGATTACTGTATATAATTTGCAAGTCGTAGTCTGTGTTGCATTTATTGTAGTTTTGAACTGTGTTTTTGTCGGTAATGTTTATCATTTGTAAATGAGGCTTTTTCGCATTCACCAAGTTTATGAAGTAGTTCATTGTTTTGAAACCAAAGTTTCTATTTGGTATAGTGAGATCGTCTATTATCTCCTTGTCAAGTCCATAAATTCTCTGATGAGATAAAAAGAAACATCTGTTCTGGGTGAGAAGTTAATTTTTAATAGAATAACAACGAAAAATGTCAAACCATTTTTCTACTTACAAAGCGAGTAAAAGCCACGTTGGCAGTTCTTCACCCCGGGATCGAAGAAATATCATTTTTCTGACTCGATGTAAATTGATTGAACTTATTGAAACTTTTGATCTCTCTTCTGAAATTATTCTGATATTTATACTACTGTTTATTGATACGTGTAACTTTTTACTGATTACGCACAACCATAGGTTCTGACGTAAAATGGCATTTTTTGATGTACGAGAAATTTTGAATGAAAAAGAAAAACATTCCGAAAGCAATATCGAAAACAGACAATATATTTGGATTTTGTCATCTGGATAACGTTAGGCGATGATACGAAGTGAAAACAATGGAAGTGATTGTTGTACATCTCACACACAAGAAATAAACCTGACAAATCATTTCAGTATTTCTATTAAAATATTAATTTGTAAGGTTTCCTTATAATATGAGAACATTTTATAAGGAAACCTTTAAATAATAAAACATATTTTGTTTCAATACAGTGAAGTTGGATTTGACGTTTGGGTGCGCCAATTTATTAGGATTCCTATTAAAATATTGCGATTTTATAAGGAAACCTTACAAATTATTTTTTTTTTTAATAGGAATCCTATAATAATTTGTTGGTTTTATCTCTTGTGTGCATAGGTATATAAATACTACCATAACTATAACAATCACTTCTATTGTTTTCATTTCGTATCATCACCTAACGTTTTCCAGATGACAAAATCCAAATATATTGTCTGATCGAAAACAATAATTCACGTATTCGATGGAATGTGAATAAACATTATTATTTTACATCATTATATTGACAGATGTAACATGGAATGCTGCAATACGTTTGAGAATAATTTCTAAAATGTATTTTGAAAAACATTCATTTTTTATGAAAATTTTAAAGCTATATTCATTTGATAATGTTTTAAAAATTAGTTACAATTTTGAGTGTTTTTCAATATTATTCTTCATTGAACACTGAACATGCCGAAAATAAAATGAGACTTATATTGAAGAAAATAGTTGGAATTATAAAATGTTATAAATAATTATAAGTTTAGGGAAGAATTTCATCAAAATTTCATATTGAAAAAACAATACTTCTAAAATTGAGCGAAACATGTTTTTTTACTGAATTTTAGAAAATATCTGGTTGGAATAAGTTTCTTAATAAAAAATAGACCTTCATTTGATCGATGATTAGATAGAATCTGAAAAATTGAAAATAGTCGATGTTTTAAAGCTTCTGACCAGTAGTGGTATTCTAGCCAAATAGTTCCGATCGGAATTATTGTTTTGTGTGTGAAACAATGAATTCGATTGTTTGCTGTAGTCCCGAACAATCGAATACATTGTGCCACAATAATTCCAATGAACAATAATGTGTTATCGGCACAGCAAGGTAGATCACACCCGTGCCTAATGGTATCACTTAAAATAAGCATCATGATAAATAAATTGGCATCGCATTGTATTAAAAATTTGAGTTGAAAATTATATGTTGATCAGCGTCCTCATTATTTTTAAAAAAGAAACGTAACGTGTTCACTTTCCATAAAAATGCCACTTATAAAATAATTTCATTGATTTTTTAATTGCATAAACATTCAGAGCGAACTGCAGCAGTAACTTTGTGTGCACTTTTGTTTGAGGACGTATTTGCTTCATGCTTATATAATATACAATCACAAGCCGATTTGAGTTTCGTTTCGTGGATAAAAATGAATTCAATTACAAATCATATTCGACGATTTTGTTCTCCTGTGAAGGGATCGACTCAATTTCGAAGCAGGTTCAATTACTTTGCCAATAACAGTAGTTTACATGGAGTTCAATTTTTGGGTGACAAATATGCAATATTTGATCGGTATAGAAAGTGCCATAATCTAATGTACTCTGCCTTTGTAGTAACTCACATTTTGTTTTTATTTTATATTTTATAATTGCAGCATATTTTGGATTATTATTTTGATAGTTTCAATCACATTAATGATTTTACTCTTTATATACACAATAAACGATTATTTGAACGGTGCAATTGTTATAAGTTTTGACTCGGTTGAGTTGAGTAGAAACAATAAATTTCCAGCCATTTCCGTTTGCATTGATAAAAATGTGAATGAGGAAAGAGCAAGTACGGTGGAAATTGAAAAATTCGTTCGGAAATATTATGCAGAACATAACATTGAGGAGCCAAAAAAGTAAATTCATCGGAAAATATGATATGTTGACTTACAATTAAAAGGTTAACACTTGATTATTCCAGTCCCGATTTCTACCAACAATTAATGGACTATGCGTATCATATGCCAAGCTATTACCGTTTTAAAAGATCACTAGATGCATGTAATGAAATGAATAGTACCTGTGGTGTGGATATTTCGAGTATAAAGCCATTGGTTTGTGTTTGATTCTTTTTCTGTGTTTCAAAATAATAATTGTAGAAATAACACAAAATATTGTTCTATTCAGCTCTTTCCAAATTGCAGTGAAATTTTTTACAATGTGCAATTTAATGGTAAATATTATGAAAATTGCAATGAGATATTCAAACGAGAAATATTTTATAATGAGGGTGTGTGTTTCGTGGCAAACTCAGTTTATTTTTAGTAAGTATGAATTATTTTAATTTTGAAAGCAGTATAAGTAGACGTATAAATATAATATAGCATACAATGTATTTTTCATATATGAAAAATGAGAAGCGTTGAACTAAATAAGTGTCAAATTTATGGGTTTCATATTTCACACGCAAAACTGCACGGTCAATTAATGAATATGCTCAATAACACTTTCTTTTCAGTGATATAGACTGGAGTAAATTACCATTATCTTACGGTTTTTCTGAAAATAGCATAATATTTTCGTTTGCCTATCATCGAATGAAAGGATATGACTTTAATGTATGTACTATTGTACTCATTTAGTAAAGAAATATTGTTACAGCAAAAAGCAGTTTGCGGTAGTGATGAAACCAACTGTGGTTAAAAGTCGATTTTGTGAACCTTCGGTTGATCATTTTTAAAAAACGGTATTGAAATACATTGTGCAACATCTATTGAGTGTTTATTCACAAAACATAGACAAATTATTTTCTAACTACTTTCATCATAAAATTGATATCAGTTGGTTCTTGGTTTCGTCACTTGTTTTTCATGATAAAGATTTTATTTATACAGTGAATCTAATATGTTTGGTAGACAAAATTTTGCATGACACACTCCACTCGCACGCCATTCGTTTATGAATCCTATGTTGGTGGAGAGTTTCTCTGCTTACTTTGCTTGTTATTTTGTCTATCAAAAAAATTAGATTCACTGTATTTAGCCTGCTATACCTACATGGACCGCCTGCATATGGTAAACATTAAATAAAATGGTTTAATATTTTGACCAATAGGGCTTTGCGCATAGTCCAAGTGAATTTCCAAGCAGTGTTAAGAAATGGTATTTTACTCTGTATGACAATTCAGACGTGGAAATGAGATTTCGAGTAATTCACTTTTACAGTATTTTTAATGTCCATAAAATATATTAAATAAAAAAAATCTATAGACTACTCAAATAGTAAATACAGCAGATGTGCAAGATATATCGATTGAAAAGCGACAATGTCGATTCTCAGACGAACGTTGGCCACTAAATGCATCACTTCCGTACAACTTTCAATCGTGCTTGATTTATACTCGAGTTCAAATAGATTTGGATTTGTGCAATTGTACACTACACTTTGCACCGATTGAATGTAAAGCATCACCGTTAATTGATTCCTTGAATGTATTTAAATTAATCATTATTTACAGATGCGAATCAATACTGTAATCATAAACAGATGGAATGTATCAAGAAACATACTACGAAATATATAGCAAATGCGCAAATGATTTACAAACCATGCCTTTCCACATGTACTGAGATGAATATTGATTTAGTTGGGTGAGTGGTGTCAGTTCACACGTAAATCTATTGGTGAACTCTCAATAGAATCTCATGTTGGTTGTCATTCTTTTTTTGTTTGTAGTTTTTATGTAAATAGGAAAAAACGTGTATATGAAAAATCAAGAAACGTGTCGTCACTGACAATTGAAGTATTGAATCAACCCACGAAACTTGTTCGTAATGTCTCTTATACAAATCTTGATCTCGTTGTTACCATCGGAAGTATCATTAATTTATTTTTTGCGGCATCATTCCTCAGCTTGGTGGAGATAATTTATATTTGGTTTTTGCGAAGATTTTAGAAAAGTGTTGTTCAATCCAGGAATCCCTCATAACGACACAAACTATACTCTAGACTTAAAATATTCAATGACTTTTACGTTATTTTCATACGATCACCATCTATTGTATATCAGATCAACATATTTCATCATTATGTCTGTCCTTTTGTGTTCACCAGATGGTGTTTTTATTTCATAAAGATTGATGTTGCATTCAAATAGTCATAAAATGCTTTAGCTAATTTAATAGTTTTCCTTGCCAACAGTAGAATTACAATTTTAATTTATTGAAACTTCAAATGAAATACAAAAAATCACCTTGAATATGCTAGCATTCATGTGACTTAATTTGATTAAATTTTTATTGATTTGAAAATGAGTTTTTTCAACAATGTTCTGTGATTAGTTCAATTTTATTTTTCCTGGTGACATGTTTAAAACTGATTTTTGGTGTGATATTTTCAATAATAAATATTAATAAAATGTTTGTGAATATTTTTAAATGCGTTCCTCGAATTACAAAAATCAATCTGAAAGTGAATTTGCTTTTGAGTAGATTTCCTCGGGAGACAAGTGTTCAAGGATTCAATCATGTGGCTAATGAAAATTATACTACAATTGAAAGGTTCGAATAAATGCAAATTTACATGTTGCTATTTCTAAAAAAACATGTTCATTTCGTAACAGAATTGGTTGGCTAATATTGGTGGTCTCGTTCAACTACTTAACGTTTTCGATTTGCGTGAACCAAATAATTCGATTTATAGTCGATCCATTTGTATTTAGTATGGAAACCAATTATCATAGTTGGTCCTATAGTCACCCAACAATCACGGTTTGTTCCGATTATGTAAATGAAAGTTTTATTGATGAGTTTTACGAGCGCCATGAAAGAATGCCGAACGGTGACGATAGATCAATTCACAAAGACTACCAACGCTATTTGAAAATAATTGGTGCCTTAAATGCGGATAATATGCATTCGATCGATGAATTTGAAAATACAGATTTGTTGAAAAATCTTAGCGGAGAAGATTTGCTGGAAATAGCGATAAATGTACGAATATTTCATGAATTATCAATTTTTTCGAATAAGTCATAATTCATTTGATTTTTCATCCTGTTTGCATGCCAGTAGCTGAAACATCCCAATGGACCGTCTGATAGATTTCGTTCCGTTGTAACAGAAGCTGGAATATGTTACTCGCTCATGACGACGCTCTTTAAGTACTTCAAGGCAGTAGATAATGTCAGGTATTGACAAAATGGAACTGTGAGTGTGAATGAAGTTGTGTGTTGTTTGTAAAGATAGAAAGTGCGCTTGTTTTTTTATATTTAGCTGGTGAGAATAAAACTTTTGTCAACAAAAACAAAATTTAACGTTTGTCATGGTTTCTTGACTCGAATGAACTCAAACAAAGTATATTAATTTTTAATCCGCTATTTGTGTATTTGTGTCAAAGCGATCGAGAAAATATATATTTTTATGATTCGTTGGTGGAGGAAAAATGTTATGCATATCAGCTATGCTTTACTGAGAGTCCATATATACATCCTGGTAAAACAGCAACAGTTGTATGTAGATCTTATTTTGCTCATCGAGCCAAAAGCTTAATCTTTTCTATTTCAATAGTATTTCCATGATATGAACGATATTCTCAATATGAAAAGATCTCCAAAAAGTGTGTTGAGCCCCATGACTGCCGTTGAATTTACCATAGACGTAGATGAAGTAGTTACCAGCGATCGTAGTAAAATGTTTGGAATTGAGAAACGCAAGTGTAGATTTGATACAGAAACTACATCCGATTACAGTTATCCACTTGGTTCATACACACAAAACCTATGCTTAATGGAGTGTAACGTTAATGCAGCACTTAATTTGTGTGGATGTCGTCCATTCTTTTACAAAATTGGTACAACATACAGTTTGTAGCACAAATATAAATAATTATCATCATCACATTTATTTACTTTCAGGCCTTGGACCGATTTGTAACGTGACTGAAATGTAAATCATTCTCCAAATGTTGACAAAAATTAAAATTTAAAATGCTTTACTTTCACACAATTTTAGGATTTGCTTATCAAAAAATCATTGGAGTGAGGTCAAGAAAAACTGCACTTGCCATCCAAGGTGCAACTCAATTGATTATCGTTTCACGCGATCACTTCTGAAGGGCGATGAAGTTTTAATTGTCGAAAACCTGAGCGTTAAAGAAAGGAGATTAAAACGTGACGTCAAATATGCATCGTATTTCTTAATTGGTGTGTATTGTACCTATAGATACTAGCCTATAGATTAATACAAAAACAATTCTTGGGCTAGTCTATTGTAAGTCTTTTTCCCCCTCTTTGATGTATAATGTTGAGAATTGTTTTTCATCTTGTGAAAACAGTATCAGTCGGTGGATCTGGAGCACTTTTTCTTGGATGCAGTTTCATAAGCATCATCGAACCCATCTACTTTGCATTGAAGTATCTCTATCGGGCATATTCCAGGAGAGTGAATCAAAATGCATAAAACCGCAGGAATGTGTAAAAAATTATTGTCACCAGTTAGACTTGATATAGGAGTTTTTGAATGGAACGACAACAATGTTTGTGCTCTTATGTCTTTAAGTTTTACAAAACATAAGTTACATATATTTTGGATGTTGCTTACCTGGTGAGAATTCAAGATAAAAGCATGAACTTTAGAAAAATGATTTTCTCTATGTAATCAATATTTTTCAGTAGAAGTAAGGCCATCCACCGAGTAGAAGTATGTTATTCAAAAAACTCATTTGAATACTTAATTTTACCGCAAATGTGTCGGTTTCTTTATTTTTCAATTCTCTTTTCAAACGTGACGCTCAAATAAACGCATACTGTTTGAAATACATATTAATATTAACACTTTAGCATCAGTAACAACATCTTAATAATTTCATATTAATTTTGTATATCGGTTCCGATCGGTTCGATTTGTCTTCCATTTACTTATATTTCGCCATGAATTTTTGATGGAATTTCTCAAATTTGCTCAACATATCTTTGAGCTTATCCATTTGCGGCAAGATGGTAGTTCGGAAATGATATGTACCTGGTTTCTGGCCAAATCCGCTTCCAGCAACAATGCAAATTCCTATAAACAAAAATCATTTATTATAACCAAGTTATGATTCGGTTAATTTGAAGCTGTGAAATGACTTCAATTTGATTTTCAAGACAAATCCAATCACTTTGTACCTGTTTCTTCAAGCAATTGGAAAGCATAGAAGACATCTGGTTGTTGTCCAGCTTGTTTCGCTGCTTCGATGGCCTTTGGTGGCAGTTTGAATTGTGGAAATGCGTACATAGCACCTTGCACCGTGTTACACGAGAATCCTTCGAATGAATTGAATGTGTCGGCAACGAGTTTTGCACGTTCTTTCAATGAATTCAATACGGTCATTTTCTCCTTATACCATTGATCGTACGATGGTTCGCCCTTTTTCGGTGGATTAACAACGACATCGATAGCAGCTTGTCCAACTGTGGTTGGGCACAATTGTGCTGAAATCGATTTTTGATACATGGCTCTAACTTGTGGCTCCAAATTGATCAATTCAACGTATCCGCCACGAATACCGCACTCACCTATAAATATTCAGAAAAATGTTTTCTTGGTCAAAATCATTTTATCAAATAATGTCAAATGTATTTTACCCATATATCCTTTTGAGCACGACATAAAGCTGGCCAATTCCATTGTGTTGTACGGTGCGCCCATTTCGATCAAGACTTTTTTGAATGAATGGAAAGTAGATTCCTTTTCATAAACATTGTCTTGATAAACTTCATCAGCAAAGACGAATAAGTGATGTTTGTGTGCGAATTTGATGATATTTTGAATATTTTCGCGTGGTAATACTTGACCGGTTGGATTTCCCGGATTGATGACAACAATGGCGCGTGGTGCACACTCTTTTTGCGCTTCGCCAAGTGCACGCTCCAATTCCGGAATGTCAAGACCCCAATTGGTCTCTTCATTCAAATAGTAGCCAATTTGTTGCATTCCAAATTCAGCAATGGTTGCCGAATACAATGGATATTGAGGAATTGGCACCATAATTCCGGGATTCTTTCCATCGACTTTTTTATTCAATAAATTCATCACAGCTTTAATGGATTGTGATGCACCAGCACACAAGTAAACATCTTCCCATCGTGCAGGGATGCCACCGTCACGATTCTGAATGTACTCGGCAGCATGGTGTCGAATAATCTCAATTCCGGCTGAATCGGAGTAGGCACCAACCGATTTACCACCGCATCCATCGAGGATGGCTTGAGCACGTTTCTTTGCATCTTCTGGATATTTCGATTCGTTGAAATTTGTTGGATCAATCACAAGAGCCAGTACCTATTAGAATGGAATTGAGTACGTGATTAAATTAATCTTATCATACAATTAATCTTATTAAGCGATTATTCTGCATGAACGATTATTATTGCTATTAAAATCACTTTGAACCGTACAAACCTAACCGGCATTCAATGTAAAATCAAATTGAATTATACAAAAGCCGAACAAATCTTATCGCAATTTTGGAGGATTTTACAATTCAAACATTTCATTTGAGTCCCATCGATAAATGTTATCGCCATTCATTGAAACAAGTTGTGTTATTTAATAATTATTATCAGCCAAACAGTTATTCGCACACAGTGAATAACAAGGACGCCATCAAGCGCATGTTCACGATGAACATTGGCTCAAGTGTTTATTTGGCAAAATATTGAATTCGCCTGGAGTTGAAATTGGACATTTTCGAATTTTGTAAACAATCTTCCAATTTACAAAGCAACATTTTCAATATTCAATGGTTTTACATATGAATCAATTGAAAAATTCTATAAACAATTAACACAGAGTGTGAATATTACATAAGCAATGAGAAGATCAAATTAACATCGCGTGATCACGTATAAAGTATATACTCCAATTGGAATTTACATTTACTTGGCGGCAGACTCTGTTTAGCAGAGAGTGAACGTTGCTCAATGAACAGCAATAGTCGACTGTAAAAAGAAGCTTTTGAAGCAACATTTTATTGCCATTTGTAAAATTCCAGTTAAATTCTCGCATTTATTTCTGAATTCATAATTAAATGCGGCATGTGGTCACTTGTTATTTAAATGTCACGATGTAGCGAGAAAAAAACTTGTCAGAATCCAATACTTGGTGTAAACTGGATATAAACAGATGTTACAAATATAAGTTCAAATTTAATTCGACTGGATTTTACAGCGACAAACCGATTATAGATTGAACGGAACTCGATTTTGATATATTACTTACATCTCGTAGGAATTTGATGTATGGTTGTCCCATAGCATGACAGTCACCAATATTGGCACGAATCACTTCGTTGAATGGCTTTTTGACGCCCTAAAAAAATAAAAGCAAAGAAAAAATTATATAACAAAAATGTATTCAATGTAGGATTAATGGATGAAATTAATGGCCCGGAGGCGAAATAATATTTGAAAGCATACAATTTTGAAGCACAGCGAATTATTTCATCAATGTCAATTTTTGTACAATACGACCCATTCGCTAATAATATGTATTATTCACGCTGCTTTGCTTTGGTGATTCGGAAAAAATTAACATTGGAAAAAACACACGGTGTATAACACACCTAAATTGAATTCTTGAACGTTTTCCTTTACGTTGTTTTCTGTCGAATAATTGCACTTGCATGTGCATGAATTTTTATTCAAAACGAAATATATCACTTGTGTCGCAACTCATTTAACATGCACGGATCGATATTTGTGTGATATTTTTCAAGTATTTCAATTGACGTTTCGATTCAATCGTGGCTATCAAAACAAACGTTTGTTTTCTTTTACAAAAGAAGAACATTGTAATGTGACGTTTTCGGCTAAAATTTGGCAAAAACAAATCTATCCACGTTCTGAAGAGAAAAGGTGAAGATAATTGAGGAGGAATTGAACATGCGTATTTGGTTCGAGTGGAATTTAAAGGGGACTTTTGTACTCAACAATGTGCCATGCAATATTCTTTATTGATGTTTTCAGTTTATTCACACCGATGACGACTTACTTTTCTATCATCGAAATGCACGTAGTCCACATGACTTTTTCTTTCTGCGTATCAATGGAAAACCACGTTGATATCCATTTATTACGAACTTTGCACGACAAAAAAAAAAACGTTCAAAACAAAGCAAACAAAAGGAAAAAAACAAACAAACAAACGTATATAAAACAGCAGACGGTTGGTGTGTATATTTTTCGCGTGATATGAATTTTTAATATATGAATATCAATCGTAGGAAGTCAAAGTGGAAAGAAACTTGCATTTTTCGAACATTTAAAACGCAAAGTCGATCTTACGTCACAATATGATATTCAACACAATTAGATTTGCATATATATATTCCAAGTCACCGACTTGACGGAAGAAGAACGATCCAAATGATACACAACGTAATGCAAACACTTTTTTAAGTTCGTTCTATTTTTGATCACGCCACCCAAGAAAAAATCACATCAAAATTTTGGCGAAAAATATGTTGATCGCTAATTTCTATTGTCGTACCTGCTTAATTTCCTTTTCAATTTCACCGGCACGGGTGACCAACGGGCCACGTACGGCATATTCCATTTTAATGACATTTGGATTTATTGAATCCAATGTCAATGTTTTAGCTGATGATGCCATTGTTCGTTTGTTACTTTGTTCACAGTCGACAGACGATTGAGATGGCTTTGAAACCGTCGTTGATAATAAACTGCTAAATTGACGATGGTGATTTTGTGCCGATAGACGACTACTTTTACGAGCACTGCTACTCAACACCGTATTCAAACAACGACTACTAATCATTTTTGTCAGTTTTGGTTGATTGCTTCGTTCAGTTGTACTGGTTGGTCGTCTCTTTCTCGCTCTCTTTATCTATGGGCAAAAAGAAACGATAAAAAAATGAATTATTTAGGAATGCCTGTATGGATACAGTGGACATGTATATATGTATGTGTACGCGCGCAAGCTGCGAAGACATTATCGTGTAAATGAAGTGGTGTGCTTGTGTGGCACGAATAAAATCATGTTTGTATTTGTGGAATATTGTTTGAGTGCGAATTTTAAAAGGAATTCAATGGCTGAAAGGGGAAACTGTGTATACTGAAAGAGCAACTGTCTTTGTAGCTGAGCTGCTGTCAGGCAATTTAATTTGTTTTTTTTTTTTCTTCTGTACTTGTTCATCGATTTTTTCTCGCAATAGAAATTGGGAATAGTTGTATATTTGCATTACTTTGACATGAGCCACCAATTACAGTTGACAATATCAAGTGGACTTTGTTTACGTCAATTTGAATGAATGAACTGATAGTCGGTGCCTCAATGAAGCAACCAGCTATCAGCTGAAATGAATGTTATGAAACGTGAATATATATGGGGCAATTCACAGGGTTTTCGGTTTATTTCTTTCTTTATAACACAAGGAATGTGTAATCAGGCGTAGAAAAATGCATATCACTAAAATGGTAATGCAATGTTATCAGTTGATTTATAATTTCTATTTTCTTCTATTTTTGTTTTCTCATCTAATTATTATCACCGACAGCTCACATAAATATTGTTCATTATATTCAATGTAAACAAGGAATTCAATGAAAGAAAAAAACAAATTCACTATGTTTGCTAGAACGTGTCTGTCTATCACTGCTTTGATTTACATTCAAGTTCATAGTTCAGAAATGAAAAACGCTCTTAATGTCTCGTTTGCTATTTAGGAAATGTTCAGTGACAATGACGGACTGGAAAATGCTGACTTTCACAACTTTCCACCTTGAACAAACTCAAAGTCCTCTCAGCACTGCAACACAGTAGCGAAAAAAACTATTTTTTTTTTCTCGTTGGCATCCGCTTATTCTTTTGGCACTCATCCAAATATCATAGATTCATAAAAAAAAACTCATTTTCACACAATTTCCCATATTCATTTTTTGCTCAATCATTTGAATTACGTAAAAGCCTTTCGTTTCGATTATTCTTATGCACATACCGATTAATACTCGAACAAGAATCTGCCACGAATAATTTTCCCTTTTTGTTCCGAATCGATGTGGAATCTACGTTTTTATTTTAATAATTACTATCACCAAGTGTATAATCAACCGGTTAAATGAGCGACTATGCACATACAAAACAGGCGAAAGTTTGCGCAGCGAAAATGTCGCGATTGATTTGATTCCCTCTATATTTCTCACTCAGCGATATGTCATATGTGTGAGACCAATGAAATGACCAAAATGTAAACATCAGCATCAGCTTTGGAGTGGTTTGCATATGTGTGCGTATGAGTGCTGATTTCATCTGATATTGACGTTATATTTTTGAGTGTTACCATCGAACATACTCACACAAATGTTTTTATTCAAAAATTTCAACACTTTGCTTTGATTGAAAAATTCAAGTATTTTATTGAAAAAAAAAAAAAAATCGTCTATCCGAAGAGATATTTTAAAAGAAGAAGAATAAAAACCCCCAGAAAAATACAAACAGCTTCAGCCGACAACGCGCCCAGTTCTCACGTCAGCTGGGTTCTATTTAATTATCCTCAGGGGGCGCTGTATCGAGCCGTCAAAATCGATTTGACAACGCAAAAAAATTTACTATTTAGCAGCTCGAAAGAAGACCGATGTCGTGCTTCTCATAATTAAAGCCAAAAACGTTGCCGTGCACTGGCTTGTTTATTATTGTTTTGTTTATTGATTGTTTGCTTTTCATCGTCAAAAAGTCGAAATTTGTGAATTTTTTTTAAATTCGCGTTTTCAAGACAATAAAGTGTGAAGCGTTGTACAATTTGGTGGATATATTTGTATTAGTGAAATTAAGTAAAAAATTGAATATGGATGAGATAATTCACGAGCTTATGGATGCTCCTGAAATAACGTTGAATATAACGGAATTTAATCCAGAGTTTATAATTTTAAATGATCGCAGTGATAAGTCGTCGAGTGGTGTTTGGAAGCATTTTGGTGCAATAAAACTTAATGACGCCGTTGATAAGAAGCATGTCTACTGTACGCATTGCTTCGGTAATCAAAGAATAAAAAAATATCAACGATCCACATCGACGGGCAATCTAAGCAAACATCTGCGAAAACAACACAATATTTCATTGAATCAAACATTTCGTGTGAAAAAAGACCCCGATAATACAATACATTTGATCAAAGAAGATGCAGATGGTAAACATTTTGTTTATACTCACCGCGTTGATGTTGTTAATACAAATTGTTTCTTTTTACAGAAAGCGACGTTGTGGATGAAGGAAGTGATGAATTTTTGGTGCACGGTAAACAGTATATTTATTGAAAAACTCAAGATGATTTTTTAATATCAATTTCGTTTTAAATTTTAGATATCAATGAGATTTTGATATCGGAAGTGGCAAAAAGACCGTTGTTGTACAATCCGCAAGCCGTTCAAGAGAAAGGTTCAAAACATACCAGGCGACGTGAACAATGGGAAGAGGTGTATGGCGCCTTAAATCATTTGATTCCAATTGCAAAGTTGCCGAAAGTCTGGAAAAATATTCGAGATAGATACCATAAAGTTCGGCGGGCAGCCAGCGAACACGGAGACGCTAAACCAAAGTATCGCTACTATGAACATCTAAGATTTTTGGATTCGATTATTGATGACCAACATTCAACAAAATACGAACAAATTGAGTAAGTTTATTTGACTTTTGTGCATTTTTGTGAACGCTCGTGATGAAATATTGTTGTTTTTGGCAGAGAGGAGGCTGATGTTGAAGAATATCTTACCATTAGTGGTGATCATGATCATTACATTTCATCGGAGACAATCGTACTGCAAAATGAAAGTGTCGCATACGAAGAAGAAACTACATGCGAACCGGTCACCAAAAAACGTGAGTGTTTTAACATTCATCAAAGTCAAAGAATTTATTTTTTAAAACTCTTTCTCTTTCGCTGATGCTTGCAGAAAAATTATCGCCAAAAAAGCAACAAACAACGTATAAAATCATCACAGAAGAAATGAAACCAGGGAAAAATATTACAATATCGTCCAGTAACATAATTGAAGAATCGTATGTGAATGCGACATCCAATGACCTTTTCACGTCGTTTGAAGAGGAACTGGTCACAGATGATATCAACATCAACAAACAAAGTACGTTGATAAATCAAGGAACAAATATTGAGACGATATCGAGTGTTCCGGTGTCAAATCCAGCGGTAAAACAAGACGAATTCAATTTCTTTGGAAATTTTGTGGCCGAAGTAATGCGAAACATGCCCAAACAAAAGTCGAGAACGCTACAAATGAGTATTATGACATTAATTCGAGATGCTGAGAATGAAAGCTAACCATTATTTTATTTTAAATCATTTTAAACACTTTGTATGCCAGACTGTTCAAAATATGCATTATATACATCCTTTTGTGTGTAGGATGTACAAATTTATTTTATTTTTTTTTAAATAAATTTGATGATTTACTACTTTAACAAAAAAAAAATGTTTATCTTTTATAGTACTGAATTGTGAGTCGACGCAAACTGAACTTGATGACTGTAAACAGAAATATGTTTATTTATATTTTGCTATGAAATTTTTATGGAATTTTTCAAATTTAATAAAAACTTCTTTCAGTTTATCCATCTGTGGTAGAATTGTCATTCGCAAATGATAGGTGCCAGATTTTTGACCAAATATACTTCCAGCAATGATGCTAATTCCTACAAAAAAAAAGTTATCTCAGCGTTAAAACCAAAGAATCATATCGAGCCTTGAATATTCTACCTGTTTCTTCAAGCAATTGGAAAGAATAGAAGACATCTGGTTGTTGTCCAACTTGTCTAGCTGCTTCGATAGCTTTTGGTGGTAATTTGAATTGTGGAAACGCGTACATTGCACCTTGAACGGTATTACATGAAAACCCTTCGAATGAATTGAATTTTTCGGCAACAAATTTGGCACGTTCATTTAGTGAATTCAAAACAGTCATTTTCTCCTTATACCATTGATCGTAAGATGGTTCGCCCTTTTTCGGTGGATTAACAACGACATCGATCGCAGCTTGTCCAATTGTTGTTGGACACAATTGTGCTGAAATCGATTTCTGGTACATAGTTTTAACGCTATCATCTAAATTGATCAATTCGACATAGCCACCTCTGATTCCACACTCGCCTATAAAATAGAATATTTTCTTAGTTCATCAAATGCCAAGTCAAGAAAACCGAGAAGGAACATTTACCCATGTATCCCTTTGAGCACGACATAAAGCTGGCCAATTCCATTGTGTTGTATGGTTCGCCCATTTCCATTAGCACTTTCTTCAACGAATAGTGAGTCGATTGGCTGTCATATACATTGTACTGGTACACTTCATCAGCAAAGATGAATAGCTTATGTTTATACGCGAATTTGATGATGTTTTGAATATTTTCACGAGTTAATACTTGACCAGTTGGATTTCCCGGATTGATGACAACAATGGCTCGCGGAGCGCATTCACTTTTTGATTCTTCAAGCGCACGCTCCAGTTCTGGAATTTCAAGGCTCCAATTTGATTCTTCATTCAAATAGTAGCCAATTTGATGCATTCCAAACTCAGCAATAGTGGCCGAGTACATTGGATATTGAGGAACTGGTGCCATAATTCCTGGAACTTTTCGATTAATTTTTTTATTCAATAAATTCATTACGGCTTTAATGGATTGCGAAGCACCGGCAGACAGGAATACATCTTCACATCGAGCTGGAACACCACCATCACGATTTTGAATGTATTCGGCCACGTGCTGTCGAATAATTTCGATTCCGGCTGAATCAGAGTATGAACCAACCGATTTACCACCACATCCATCGAGGATGGCTTGTGCGCGTTTCTTTGCATCTTCTGGATATTTCGATTCGTTGAAATTTGTTGGATCAATCACAAGTGCCAATACCTTAAAAAGGAAAGAAATCGGAATTTAGAAGTACACCGTTTCATTTATTTATCAATTCAATTAATCAACTATTTATTCAAGTTCAGTTGAGCATTAATGGAAAAGGAAACTTAAGTTTTTTGAAAAGGCTAACTCAAGGGGGAATTCTTTCAATTTTCTTATATTTTCCTTTTTTTAAATAACACCTTATAACAACTTCCCTGTTTTACTTGTTATAGCCCTGAGATTGAGCTACAGCACTGATTTAATTTTTGCACGAATCGTCATTGCCTATCATTGTGTTAATATTCATGATTGTAAGTAGAACATCTAACAATCGGATTTTTTGAGACATGCCTCGAAATGTTCGTAATAAAAATTGATAATGCTATCGCGTATTCGGTTCCATTATGAGAGAGTAAATGATGTTTAAAATTAATTATTCAATAAATTTTATCAGCTTAATCATATATAATTTTAATGGGAAAGCGATTGACAATTTACTTAAAGTTTATGATGAAATAATTTGAAGGGTTAAATGATTGAAATTGACAATCAAACAAATGGCGATAGTTGGATTTTGCATTTTAATGATTCAAGATTAAACGATATAGTAAATATAGTTTTTTTACACCAAAATGATGTGAGTTAAATCAAAATAAGTCGAATAGACTAAAATCGTCTATGCCAAATGTTGATACTTACATCTCGCAGGAATTTGATGTACGGTTGTCCCATAGAATGACAGTCGCCGATATTAGCGCGAATTACCTCGTTGAATGGCTTTTTAACACCCTTAAATGAATACAGAGTTATAGAAATTGATCATTTAAAATATATCAATGTACTTTTATTATACAACGTATGCAATTTATTCACTCCAATTATCATTGAAACGAACCGTGTTTTTTGTTGCATGCGATAGTTTGTCGACTATGTATGTCGGACATTTGAAAAACAAATCAATCGCATTTGCAAAAAAAAGAAACTCTCATTTTTCACACAGTTCAAATTAAAAGTCAATCGACGAGACATCACATTTGTAAAATTCAAAACAAACAAATTATATTTGTTTTTAATAATACATGCACCAAATATAAACAGTCCGATGATTGCGCTTTTTCTTGTTTGACCGAAAATATGCAAAAAATTCATTTGGTTTTACCTGTTTAATTTCTTTTTCAATTTCACCAGCTCGAATTACCAATGGCCCACGCACGACATATTCCATTTTTATGATATTTGGATTCATTGAATCCAATGTCAGTGTTTTAGCCGATAATGCCATTGTTTGTTGAATGTTTATTTGTTCAATGAAGTTGAATGATTTTTAATTTTGATTTGATACAGACGTTGATAACACACAGATGATGACGCGTTTTTGTCAATATATATATTTTTATAAATAACGTGAGTATGCTCACGTTTCAAATAGAGCCAATAAATGTATTACTTTTTTTTAAGAGCACATCTGTTCAACATCATATTCGCAACTAATAATCCAATTGAAAAATATTGTTGTCTGGTCAATTATTTCAGTTTCACAGTTATCAATGAATGGAACGGCATAATGTAACGAACATTTCAAGTAACACGCTTTGCGAGAATTCTTACTGATAACTACATATTACGTACTGCAGACCATCTATCAGTAACGTTTTTTAATAATGTTTTGAACGCAACTAAGCTCTTCGAAGACTTCAACCCGAAGCTACACCCGAAGTAGAAAATACAACCATGAGGTAGTCATCAATGTTTTAGAACAATCTACAAGAGTTGATATTGATTAAAGCACGTTTTTTCGTTAAAATAAATACTAAAACATTTCAAACAAGTGAAATGTAATTCGTGCAAAATATTCTGAATCAACACAATAATAGAAAATTGCGTATGTGTTAAACACGTGTGTTATATAGTAACTGTATTTTCTATGTTATACGCAACTGGTCGACAGGTGAAGGCTTTCATAATTTCCACCATGCATTCCCGTGGGACTATCGTACTTCTGAATTTGGGACATATTTTAATTTAAATGGTTTTTTGATCGACGTGAAGCAACAAAAAAAAATTGTAAAGAATCGTTGTATGCGAGTCGGTGACAGTTCACACAAAGTATATCGCACAGAGGGTGGTCAACGGGCAGTAAAAACGCTGTTCAATATCTGGAAACATCTATTAAATCCAACATATAATTCAATCTACTCTCCAAAACCAAAAATAATTATCGATTAAAAGTAAAGACCTGAAAATTGATCCTTGAAAGGATGAAATAAAGAAGACAATTTAAGAATACTTTCACATCATGATTTATTTTAATGATTCAATTAATGAATGGCATTCTTTTTAAATAACAGTTCTTTTGGTTTATTTCATAGAAAAACTCTTTTGACAGATCTTAATTGCATAATTTTATCAATATATTTAAGAGGCGAATATTTTATTGCACATCTCATTGTTTTTCTTATTCAAATAATGTGTGATTCCAGCAATATTGTATTTGAATTTTTTGATCGATTTCACATGGTGTTTAATCTCGGGTATGATTTGATTTTTCACCATTTCGTATCTGCAATTAAATAACATAAATAGTTAATTCCCCATACTTTATTAAAACACAAGCTTTCATAAGCCGTATTCACCTGAACACGTCATCCGGTTGACTAAGTTGCATGCACAAAACATTCTCCGACGAAAAGTCAACATCGCTGTTCAGATTAAGTTTTGGCTCTTTTTCCAAATTGAAATTCAAATCGAGTGTCACAAAACCGGCGTTCACTAGAATTTTACCAGCAATATAAAGACCGACACTGAAAACAAAAACAATATTTTGAATAAACTCTTTGCTTCTAAAAGAGATCCATTTGAAAATCCATACTTTTTGTCAACTTGAATTTGAGCATTGCGTCCCCATAGACTTAGTTGTATGGCTCCATTCAAGTCAATTGACAATGCACTCTCTATATCAATGTGAACCGTGGCTCCGTTTTGTATTTGTAGTGTTTCATGATGATCGTGAAGGAGTGTGTTTGCGAGATAGGCAGGTGTTGGTTCCGATGCTGTGCCACTCCATACGTGTCCCATGAGTTCTCCTTGTCCACTGAAAAATTGCAACGGTCGCAAATATGAACCTTGAACAGTGATTTCCATGCCAGCATTTGCGGGCTCTTCGGGAACTTCTTCATTGTCCTCATTTGTGTCTGTGTTACTGCTCACAAATGATGTCAATCCACCGGAATATAATCCCAACTGCAAAAAAAGAGTAATTTTCGGAAAAAATCCAGTAATTTTTGAAACCGAGTTGATTTCATTGCAAAGTTCCTACCGTAAAATAGCTGTAGCTTTCTTTTGGTGAATCAATAGTCAAGTCAACGGTGCCTCGTTTTAAAATTCCGCCAAAGATCTCCTGAATACTGGTCAAAGTGCCATTGAATGGTGATCGCACCGAATACTTTCTGGACAATGCCGTTGTCATACCTTTTTGTGCGATGATATGATAATTGTTCAATTCACTGTCGCTCTTAATAATTCGCTGCACTTGTTCATTCAATTCTTGATTTTCCGAACTGAACATTTGAACCATTTCCAAAAGGTATTTTTTCACTTCGAATGCACGATCTTTGGCTTTTAAATGTGCCAACAATTTTTTCAGTTGTGGTTCAGAAAATTTCGAATTCAACACAATATCCAAAGCCAATGTTCGGACACTGGAATCAAAACGTTTTTCAACCTGATAGAAGATCTCCTCGAATTGTCGAATGTGATTTTCATTCCAAACTGAAGCCGGAAAACTACGTAAAGCTTTCATTGCTGCCACTGAAATTGATCGATCTGTATCGTTTACATACTCGAACAGTTGATCAATGAATCCAATGGACTGCAAATTGTTGATACCGTTCAAGTACTGGACATAGCATGGTATATCAGTGCAGGTTACTATCGACTCATTAAAATAATTCTGAACTTTAGCCACAACATCACTGGAATAGCTTTCATTTGATTGTGCCGCATATCGTCTGGCCATCGAACCGAGAGTATGAATAGCTGTGATTTTAACTTTCTCGCCAATTGATTTATCGTTGACTAATTTTAACAAATCCAGAATTATCTCTGAATTGGGTCGAGAACCAATGGCCAATGCTTGTAGATATCGTTCAACATTGTCAAATTCCATCTCATCCTGAAAGTCAACTACCTCCTTAACGGAATCATGAGCTGCAACAGTGCCAGATGCGCCTAAGATATCCAAAATTTGCGGCTGAAAATGGACGGTAATTAGAAATAGTCTTCAAAGTTTGGAATATCGCAAAATACCTTGATTTTATTCAGTTTCTTCGACTGAAGCAATTCAACGATTTCTTCTTTCTTTGCAACGCGCGCAATTGGCAAAATGTTGAGGAATGCTTTTGCCGACTGAACGGTTCCAATATTTGAGGTAGCCAAATCGTCTACATGCTCTTTGATCGCTTTTTTAATATTTGAATTGAGTGGCACTTCAAGATGTTGTCGACTCGTTTCGAGCGTCTCACCCTTGTAATTGTTCAATTGTGACAAAAATTCTTTGGGCGTTTTGGTATCGGCTTTGCTAGTTTTGGTTAAATGACCATCGGTGCGTAGTACAACCCTTGAATCAACGCTGCCACCGATTTCACGATTTGCCTCCAATGCAATTTGGAAATAGTCTCTGCTCTCAATTTTCTCAATCGAACCGTCGGGGAAGAATTGATAGTCGGTGCTGCGATGGTTTTGAACACTTGCTTTCAATGGCTCCTCGGGGCGAATGATGTGCTGTGCTTTTGTTTCACTCACACAATTTTGTTTCATGCGACGTATTGCAGTTGGAGATGTATCTCTGTAAGTGACTTCACACTGTCCAGAGCCACGATTCTCTGTGTATGAACCTTCTGACGTCTTATAATGGAAAAGACTTACAATCGATTTCTTTAAATTTACCAGCGCTAAATTCTCTTTTGAATTGTAATAGATAGTGCTGACATTTCCCGCACTCCAAACGGCATAAAAATCATTGTTTTTATAGCCATCGAGAGGTGATTTGTGATACTTGAACTCCGTTTGAGAATCGGATCCATGAGGTCGAACGTGCAATTCAGGCGATTCCAATGTAAATTTTAGCAATTTTACATCGTCGTCGGCAGTCAAAATATTGGCCACATTTACAGTTCCAACCAAGCGATAAGCAACCGGTCGGCCATTCTTAAAATCTTTTATGAATACATCGTTGGAGAACTGATATGAGTATTGGTCGCCTTCCGGAAATACAGCTGTTTCAACTTCAGCTAGAGAAAATAAAAAATTAAAATTAGCCAAATTCATTTTTATCACAACACTCTCGAGATTGTTTATTTAAATATCACATTTCTGATACGCTTGACTTTTTGTTGTTGTACAAATTTGATCGAAATATTATAAAATTGAAGAATAAGAAACAGAATTTTTTTTTCAACATTATCACTTGTATTTACTTAAGATCTCTGTTCAATGCAAAACATTTGCCATTCATGTGTGAAGAAAGTGAATTTTGAAATCTTTGTTCAGTTTGCTGAGTGTAATCAGTCGTAGAGGACATTGTGTCAACATCGATTGTTGTTAGATGTGATTTTACTGCATTTTTTTCCGTAGTTGATTTATTGAATCGGTGACAGAAGTGGTCGATGTGAAGAAAATTAGTTACAACATTTTTATATCAGAATGTGAAACTCATCAAAACTATCACAATTAACATTAAAAAAACGTTGGAACTAAAGATTTTCTGAAAGAAAAAAGTTCTCTTGTTTCGTTCGGTATTTTGTGTTAACTATAATTTTTGAGAAGAAAATACTAAAATAAGCATTGTTGGCAATTTATTAAGTGGTCTCAGCGAAAAAAATTGAAACTTTTTCAAAAGTGAACAAATATGGAAACTCATGTTAATATAATCTTATTTGACTTTTGATTGGGGTTATCACAGAAAAATCTCAATGTTGAACGTAAGTATAAGTGGGCACATAATTTTACTCGTATTATAGTCACAGTCACATCAAACTTCGTTCTTTTGATGATGTGTCTTTTGTATATTCGTATTTACGACTTCGAAGTTTGCACTTGATTTCACGTTCACTGAACTCATTGATCGCCCGTTTTGTCAAAATTCGATAGATTCATGCAAAATGTATTTTATGAATAAATTATTCATTTTTCTCATGTCCAATTCATAGTTGAATGCGGTTGAATGTGCCTAAATAAACTCACCCAGAACTAAAACTACCAAAAAGATTAAACCACTAAATGTGTGTAACATTTTGAAGTTAAAATCCATATTGTTAAATTAAATGATTTGAATATTTGTTGATTTTAGCGAGTATTTTATCATATTATCAATGGTATTTGTACAAGATTTGTTTGAAAATCGAAAAAAATCACAGTGCGATGAGAAGACAGTACACGAATGAATGAAATAGCAGACTGCCCTATGAGAATTCTTTATAAAATCACTTGAGCCAACGGAGCTCAAATTGCGTTTTATACATCATTCTATTCTTTATCGGTTTAAAACGAAGCGGACGAAGTTAATAACAACAAATACAAACTAACAACAACAAACACGTCACATTTGTATTTCAATCTCTTCGTTACATGGTTTCGTCTCGTTTGCACGTTTAATACGACTTTTGACGGATCCGTGCCGGCTTTGCATTCAATTGTACATATGTAAAAGAGACAAACGCATTCCATTTACGGTGCGATCATTGCACGCACTGCGCATTGAATCGGTTCGAAAGAGACGGCGTGAGTTAATTTGCCTGTGAAACTATTTAGAACACCATCGGTTTTATTCTATATATTACTTTGTTCGTAGCATGAGAGTATGTTCCAAAATCTTCGTGAATGATTTAAATTGAGTTACTTGGACTTTTTCTTTCTTGTTCTGCATGGCACCAATTTCATCATGTCATACATATCAATCAATGGACTGTAAGGTGTATCGGAATTTATGAAAAAAAAGTCTTGGTTTTGCCTAGTTTTGTTTATCGAAATGATTGAAACGGTCGATGAAAATCGACCAATGAAAATGCGTGACTGAAACCGAGCCTACTTGAATATCGAATCGGACGGGAAAAACATTGTCACGTTGCTTTTGCTCATAATATATATGAATAATATCACAGAAAAGTGTGACTATGAATTCGACTTTGTACGTAACAAAACGCACACATAATCAACACTCACTTGACATTTTATTGTCGTAGAACAAAATTCATACATGCACACAAGCATCTAGTACTACAGTTTGACGTTCACGTACTCATTTCATATTTACACTGTTAAATAACGAAACATACGAACTGTCTGTATCACACCGAAAATCGCCTGATATTACTTCGATGTATTTGTGTTTTTTTTGTGCATGTGTATGTCAACACACCAATACATTGGACATCGTTCAAATCAATACCATCGAACCATGAAACTATACACGTTTAGTGTGCTTCAAGAGTCAAATAATTCAGTATAGAGCTGAAGTGAAATGTATAAAGTAGTAAACAGCGAAACTTCTTCGTCAAAAATCGTAAACAGATCAAGAGAGAGAGAAAAAAGAAAATAATAATCATATGAAAAAGAGAAGAAGAAAAAAAGTTGCGATTTTTTTTTGTCAATTTGGTGAATGTTTTTTTATATGTTCGTGTTGTTCTTAGAACATCATTTTCGAAATGTTAAAACTTGTAAACCGTGATACGCAATATAAATAAGAAAAGAAAAAATTAATACAGATTTACAAAAGGCAGAAGGAATCAGTTGATTTACGCGGCTCGAGACGAAATGTCATGAAAGTTTTTTTCTAATTCAATTTCGTTCGTTCTCCTGCTTTTGATTGCCCGTTTAAGTGTGTGGAGAATTAAAGTAATATCAAATGAATGTGTGTTTACGATAAATTTTGATAATTGGGTAAATCAATTTTATGACTATCATATAATCTTTTTTTTGTGGTTGAAAATCAATCAAATGTGTAAAATAAATGGAAACTATGTGCATTATTACGAAAAAAAAAACACTGTTCGTTCAACTTCGTTGGTGAAATTGCAAATTTTTTTTTTCCACAGAGTTAATTGTCATGATGAAATATCAGAAAAAAAAACGTAAATATTTTCCTCGAAAAAAATAATAAACGTGACAAAATCACATGAATCAGATGTTCTAATTTACCAAAAATGATAGATGTATCGGTTTTTATTTTGCCGTCTAATCTGTTTTTTTGCTGCTTGAGTCAAGTGAATTGTTTTTTTTTTGTTATGGTTACCTCGATGTGTCATTATCACAAAAGCATACTCGATGAAATAAACAAATCCGAAGCGCATATGAAATCCGAATGCGAAAATGATTGCATGAATTTCGAGCAGAGTGTGAGCGAGAGAGTGTGAGAGAGAAAGCGAATGTGTTTTTCTATTTTGACAAGATCCTGCATTTTTCTGCTCATCTACGAGTGAAGAACAAGCCAAATGTTTAAAAATAATTACCACAAAACAACGAAATCAGTCATAAATGAAAGTCGTCAACAATAAACAGACAACGAAAGAGACAATGCACGAAACGGCACACAAGAAAATCAAAACGAAAAACGCGAAGAGATGAGAAATATCAAGAAGAAAAGTAGATTTGTTGTTATTATATTATTATTATTCTTTTTTTTGTGCTATTGTCGTTCGGTTGTTGTTGTGTTGAGATTTCTTGTTTTCATGTGGTCTGTATGTAAATTTTTTTCGATTCAAAGAAGATGAACGAAACACAAAAAAAAAACATCAACAAAGAATCAGCTCATGACATATGATATATTCAAAAATGGCTTTTGATATGAACGCGCGATAGAGATTCAGATCGCTGCTGTGCATGAATCTCAATACATTTCGCCAAATGAAACTTGGCCGCTGATCTTGCAGCGAGTGGAAATTGAGTACACACCGTCGCGATGCGAGTGCGAAAAATCGACACAATATTGATAAAAAAATATGAATGAGATAGAGACCCACGACCCACCGCGTACCCGCAATCAACCGAAGACCGAACAAAGCGAAAACCGTTTGTGAACATTGTGTTTCGCTCTCGTTCTAACTCTTCACGCGGTGTATCTTGCCTCTTTCATTTGACTCTGTTTCTTTTTTCCGTCTTCTCTTGTCTTGTTGTTCAGAGTTTACATAAACGGTGTGTAGAGAAGAATTGCATGTGTGAAAATTGTTTATTACCGATTCCGATGTACACATAGTGTGTAGCAGAAAAGAACGATCGCACAATCGAGCGCGAATTATTCGCAATGGGTGTATGTATGGCAAGAGAGAGAGAGAGAGAGAGATACACTACATATGAGATAAGCCAAACGATCTGCGGATCACTTTATGTTATTTCATACATTTAACCGCACATCATATTGCTTGCTCCATCTTTCGAAGCAGAAGAGAAGAAAAAAAAAATCACATCAACATCACAAAAAAATATGAAAATATATCAGTGTTTATTAATTTTCGTGCTCTCTTTATTATAAAGTCGTTTGATTCGCGCATCGGAACCATTTTTTTTCGCTCTCTTCTCGCATCTTTATTCTTTGATTTGCTTGTACTATTTTCTTCTTGTACATTTGTAGCTGATTGTGGGCCATACCGTTTTTTTATTTAAGTTCTTGTCATTTTCACACGTACATAGGCACACAACAACAACAACAACACCACATCGACAATATATGTAATATGAAAATAGTTAGTATAAATAATATATGGAAATAAAGAGGCAGCCAAGACGAGCAGTGAGAGTGTGCGATACGCGCACACGCAATAATAACTATATTGTGGATGGGCTAAACGCAATTCAAAGCGATGTGTGTACACTGTACACGTCTTGTACTGTGTGTATTACATTGGGGGCTTCGATTCCACATACATTTTTCTTCTACTTCTTCTTCTTCTTTGTCTATCCTTCTCGATGCTTTCCGTTCATCGGTGTGTAGCCTCATATATACATATACCATTATGTATATATACATTTAGTTTGGTTGTTTTTGCGCGTTCGCAGTTTGTGTGTAAATACGAAATTTTTTGCAAGAGAACAAGCCTGTCCCAGTCGTACAGCAAACATAAAAATTCACCAGCGCACCGACTACAGTGTACATTCTGTACACACAGCCAAGCGAAACTCCGCTGTGCTCTGCTCTTCTCAAGTACGACTTTTTTTTGCTTCTTATTTATTTGATGAACAAAATCGCAATCAAACATCGAATGTGCTCTCATAAGTTTCCGCGCACACATTGGAAGTGGTAGTGAACCTTTATACTTCTCCGACCAAAGAAATTCTTTTCAGATTTCGCGTGACTTTTGTTTTCACGTTCGCAAACTTACAAACGTTCATTCATTCAATCGTTCATTCAGGAACAACCAAAAAGAGAAAGAGAAAAAAAAGTGTTATACTCGTGGTGTCTATTCACATTTAAATATATGAATACAAATTTTTTTGATGTTGTTCAACTTGAATTCAAGAGAATCCCGTACATACATTGACGATGAGTAAGTAGAAAAAGCCCAATGATTTGGCGGAAAAAAATATGACGAACAATTTTTTTTTAATGACTACAGCATTAAGTATGATTTGAACAAAAAAGAGAAAAAGAAAAAAAAACGCGAGAGGTGCATTTAATTTATGTGGTGAAAAAAAAAAGATGAAATAGCGCGAACATTTATGGTTGACAAAAATAAGAACATGAATTTAATAGTACTGAATAAGCAAAGATATGACAGCAATTTACACTCAACGCTGTTTACAATTTGCTGTTTATAACATTTTTTTCATTGTGCGCTACTTTCGGTCCCGTTGCTACGAAAGAATTTCGTTGTGTGTGCACATCGTGATTTTTGCCCAATTTTAACGCATTTATTTATTTTTTTTTATTGCTTTTGTTAACATTTTCATGGTAGTTGTTGGTTTTTCCGTTTTCTCGCCATTTATCGCGGATAATCAGATGGTTTCGGTTGTGATTGTGAATGTGTATTTATGCCTTTTGTGAATGTGTAGGCTCTATTTAAGGCCAAAAATGAAGACAGTTCAAGCACTTTACGTATAATTCAGAATTTACGTCATTTTATGTAATGGTACCAGAGACCTTTGGCTCCGATACAAAAAACCTAGGATATTATCTCATGAATTGAGCCACACCATCTTTGTCGAATCGGTCGGAATGAAAGCGAAAAATGAACCACTGTTCTTGAATCGTCGTCAATTGGAATTACGACAGAAACCGCAAATGGCTTGTCAATTAAGATGTGGCAATGTGAACGAAAACAAAAAATAAAAATGCAGGAAAAAAAAATACTTGTAAAAATTTTCTGCAGTTCGCTGAACTGAGACCAAGAGACACGCGACATAAAAGGTTCTCACAGCGTGCATCGAATACATGTAAATTTAATTTACATAAATAATTTATGGTAACCATTAGCAAGGCTTAATTGGCATTTGGCTATAAAAACGGAAATGAACGGACAAACGACAAAAAAGCTATACACGCTCACACCCAATCCAGCAACGGCCAAACAACCACTCAAAAATAGATCGAACAGTTCGAATCGTTTCAATTAATATTGATTGATGCTGTTAATTAGGGTGTATGTCATGTCATCGGCATTAATTTTCACACCACCACTTCTCCAACTAGCCTGAACGTTCGTACGTGCTGTGCCTATGATCTCATTTTCCAAACTGTACAAGCCAAACACAAAAAAACGGCCCACTGTTTGTGCATTCAATGTGTGTTTCGAATATATTTTTTTTCAAGTGCCTTCTTCAAAAGCCGCTTAATGCCATTCTCCGTATATCAAATAAATTTATTGGATTTTTGAATATGATGATGGAACAACAACAAATCCGTATTCTGTGTATATATATTTTTTTTGTGTAAATAAAAACTTGTAAATTATTTGACTCCCCTGTGTCGACGTGCCGAGAGTGTTTCGAGCCAAAAACAAAAGCCAACGAGATGAAAAAAAGATTCCATTCTTTTTTTTCGTTTGTGGAATATTTATTTTTTTTTTCTTCAAGAATAACATACAGAGATTCAGTGGAAATTCCAATGAGTGCAAATCCATAAAAGTCTTGCACATCGTATATTGAAAATTCTTTGCTTATTTTATCGTATACGCATATCGATTTTCTTTGTCGCCCCGCGCGCACCATATCCGCTAACTCTCGTTGCTTCAATAAATGTTTTCATTTTTCCGACAGTGACGACGACGACGTTTTTTTTTTGTTAAAGAATTTTCCGCTTTTATTTTGTGCGTCTCTGCTGTGTGTCGTTTTGGGCAAACAGTCGTACGCTATCCCATTTATATCTGTATTGTTACACATAACAGTGCGCGCCTACACGCTAATATATGATTATGCGTTTTGCTGTCAGTTTTGCCTTGTTTTTCATATGATTTGTCGCTTTTGCTACTTTGTTGTTTTTCTCGAACAAGTCGCATGAAAATTGCGATTCGGTTAAAGAACCGATTCGCACATTCAAGTATGTGTACAGTATACGCAATGTCTCAATTTGATTAGCATCTGAAATTATTGTGTGTACGTACGTGAGCGCTAATGCACATTTGAATATTAGACGTCATGCTGTCTTGATGTTCGCCAAATAGATATAGTTTGATCGAAGCTCATTGCCAAATTACTGTTTGTTTTTTTGATTTTAACACGAAAAATTACTTAATACAAAACACTGTTAATATGGAAGTGGAATTATTTGATAAGCTCATCCATAAATAAAGGGAAAAAAACACCAGCAAACGCACATAATATCTGCTGTTATCGTCGTTGTGTTTACGAGACGCGAACGCGCACTAGATCGTTATTGACATGAAATTGTAGTTGTATACATGAAAATGTGTACATTATTATGCCGATGTGTGCATTCTTGCACCTGACTCGCAATTTTTCATCGTTTTATTTCAAATTACATCGTCTGAAGCGCACACTACACGCAATTTCAATCAATTTACGAACGATGAATTATGGTTCAAGCGCACTGAACACACATTGAATGATTGTTGTGCCGCTGGTGGAAACGAAAGAATGTCTTAAAATGCATTATTATTTTGATCGAAACTATGTTCACTGTGTTATGTGTATACGTATTTAGATTGGCGTTTTTACCGTATCAACTATCGAGTGCTGGCAAATTAATTAATTAACAATAAAATTATGAAAGAGTTAAAATGTGATGTGGTTGTGAGTGGAAAAGCAACATGAACTACAATCATATTGAATTTAACTTGTTGTTTCGCTCAAATTGCGATCGAATCGCAATAGACGGTCGAAACTCTTGAAAACTCGGCGCCAGCGAACTGAAATTATATATATTTTTTTCGCTGTTGTTATTATTATTTAAATGATGATGAGATTCCTTTTAACTTTATTACGCGCACAAGAAAATTATCTGCTATGAGCTCATTTCGTTTACAAATATTTATTTTCATAAAATTCTATCGACCTTTTTTCATTTCGGTCGTTGCATAAATGATATTGTTTTCTGCTTTGCTTACATTGATAGCAAATTTTTCTGTGAGTATGTGTATATACCGTGCGCCATATTTCCTCAATTTTATTTTCAATCTAAGAATATAACATTTTAATCACATTGAATACAATAATCAAGCAGCTCCACTGACAGTGGTTTATGATTGCTCAAACTGTACTACACCAATAAAAATGTTGAAGAAAAAAAAACACACACTCTGTTCGAGTAGTTATCAATATATTTCGCTTCTATATGTACTTGAAACGAAAAGGAATCAAAACAATTAACCGACATCACATGTGAAATATTGCTTATTTAATAAACAGTACAGTAAAAATGTTATTAAAAAAACGACGAATGCAAGAAAATGTCTATTTTTATCAATCTACTCGTTCAAGAGTCTGCTAGACAGACACAAATGAAAGAAAAACGTCCGTTCAAAGCTGTGGTTGTGATAAGGAACACAATTCATCGTTTTCGCGTCATCATTTTATTGACACACACATACAAATCATAGTTTATTTGAAGTCTTGAATTCGATGCGTGAAACCAGAATCGGTTTGTTAAAGGTGCCCAGTTGGTTTTCATCACAAGCGTTCATTTTCAAACGTGAATGAAATAAACCAGAATGTTGCGAAGATTGATGAAGACGGTCAAAATGATTTGTGGAACGAGAAAGGCGTGAAAAAAAACACACACATTTTAATAATAGCTCAATATTAAGGTTATTATCCAATCACTGCAATTTTGGATGTTAATGCTTTAATGACATTCGTTTGATCCTTTTTGTGCCCCACGGTTCATCAACTCAAACGAGATATTTTGCTCTCAATATATATATTTTTTATTATTATGAATTCAGTGTGATGTTGGTGAGGCCGCTGCCAAAAAAGCCTTTGAAAGAATTTCGCTAATAAATCTTATATAGCGTTTGCATCCTTGACGTAAATGCGGCTACTTTCGGAACATTTTGAGGCATAAATACAGAGGCCGCAATGTGTGTAAAATAATGTAAAGAATAAAGCGGCAACGATTTGTTGATTGTGCACGGCACATGACTCGGAAAATTGTGCTTGCTACTGGTTTATTCTGTTGTATTCATAACACCGAGGAGAAAAAAAAACTGAACCGAAAAAGTGTATTCACTTCATGTGAAGCGAAAATATTTCGTTTTTTCTAAATATAAATTTTCTGATACACTTGTTGGCTTCATGTCTTCCCTTTCGTTTCATTTTTACACAAAAACACAGTGTACGACTGCTGTGGCTGCCCCAGTAATATTCCGTGTAAGCTTATTGCTCATCAACGATTTTCCTCGTCGTTGATTCATTCGCTCGCTCTCTCTCGGTGTTTCTCCTTCACTTTGTTCGATATTTCCTGTTGACCGTAGTTGTGTGTTTATTTAAATTTAAAACGAAAAATTGCGAAAAGAAAAATAATAAATTTGATTTGCCTCATTCCTTTGGTCGTTTGAAGCGGCTAAGGAAAAACCGATGGCTAGTTGAAATGGCTCTTTCATCGTTTGTTATGTGTATATTTTATTGGCAAGATAATTCCAATTTTAAAATAAACTGAACGTGAAAAAAGGCACAACACGAAAAAATACATTATTCGGCATTCATTTTTTTGGTATGGCTAATGGCAAATTATCTGCTGAAATTATGCACACATCGAGTGATACGAACATTCTGTAATATTTTGTTGTTTTCATTGGGTTTTTTTTCTTTTCTTTTTCGCTCGATGTATGTTCGTGACACGAGTGTGTTTTCTGGCTCTCTCAATATTGGTTTCAGTCGTTTTTTTTCTTCTGTGTTTCTTTGAGTCGGTGTTTTCTTCGTTCATAATAATGCAATTGTGATGTGAAGGTCATGTGATGCTTTTACAATCAGTCCAAATCATTCAAAACTATTTCACTTTTATTTTACGGTTTAAAATTCTATATCATCTATTGTTCATTCGCTCACATACAATCGCAGCGTGACGTTGAACACAACGAATGGAAATAATACGTGAGAAAAATGATCTAAACATAAATCGTTATAATAATATCAATCAATCGATTGTGTCTCATTAAAATCGATGTGCCGTTTCGAGTATTTTGTTTGCTAAAAAAGAAACTTGAAACGACACTTATGCAGGTGCTCGCAATCGTCTAATTATTTAAATTTTTTTAATATCGTTCTCTATCTGCAGTTCAGTTGTATATTGAATGAACAACGAAGTTCAAGCATACAACAATTGTAGTGTGGTCGACAGTATTGAAGTTTTTTAATGACAAATAAATCGTCCGTAAATATTGGACGCGATTAAGTGTGACAGCATTAAATTGTACTTGTAATTTCCCTATATATAGATGTGGGCGTCTCTTGTTGCAAGCAACCAGGATGAAGTTGAATGTGCGTCATAATGCATTCCACTGAATCTCAGTCACATCAGGAAATTGAAAGTAAATTGATAAATCACTTATTGTCTCGAGCCTTGCATTAGCTAATTGAAATGAACGCTATATAGCTGCACATTTATGCAAATGAAAAAAAAAAAATAATAGAAAATCGCAGCGTTTATATAATAATTGTAAAATCCTGAAACCGAACAAACCAACCGTAGGCCAAAAGCTTTAAACCATGATAACCATGGATGAACCTCTATGAATGAACAAGTCAAACAATTTAAGTTTAATGAAACGAATGAACATATGATTATGATTGTGAATATTTTTCTCTATGTCACACAAATGCTGATTAGGATAAATGTGAATTTGATTTTTTGTGGTTGCCAAATGAGAAATAATGTGTATGCCGTCGTTTTAATTCTGTTGTATTTGGATAATCGGTGCTGATTTGATTAGTGTCATCTATTTGGGTGTGTGTGTGTGTTTTTGTATGTGTGGATTATTATTTCATTTATTATTCACCATCGTCATCGTCGCACATATGAGCACGTATGCTCCTTCACTCTGCACATCGGTTATCTTACGCGGTTTGGTCAGATATCAGGTCAATAATAAAAAGTTTTGCGAATAATATTTATATCATTTTCTGAAACCGCAATGCGTTTCATTTGTGTGTATGTGTTTGCTTCGAGAGTACGCTCACGTTCGCCGTTCGATTAACTTTGTTTATTTGCTTCTTCGTAAATTAAATGTATTTATATTAATTTTTTTTTCGCTATTTGCCGAACGTGCACGTACTGATATTAGTAGGTGCCGTTTCTTTATAAACATTGACCATACGATCATCATCTATAATATGTGATTGTGTGTGTGTCTGTTTGCCGTTGTATGCGAGGCATGCCTAGCTGCTCAATGAAAACAGCAAACGAAAAAAAAGAGTCACAAACAAAACGAGAGAGAAACAAAATTATTTATAAACGTTGCGAACGTAACAATATGTTCAGAATTTAAAAAAAAATAATCAAATGATAGAGAGCGAGAGAAAGAGAGACATATTGTTTATGTGTAGTTTTCGAATCGGTTCTTTCGTTGTTTGATTAAAAAAAAAACTGATCAGGCTGTTTGATTTCGGGTTCGATCTCGCTTTGGCTAGTGCAGCAAACAATTGTCAAACACGCTCGCGCTCAATCGATTTCAACGTCATTGCCAATACACTATTTTGTTTTCGCACAGCAAGAATGTTATTGTCATTATGTTAATATTATATTGCTTTTCATTCGTCTTTTATCGACGACGTGCTCGTTGCTAGATCGCTGGTTCGATTGATGCAATTTCATAGTGTACGTGAGAAACGGACGGTGGTTCCATGTTTATTAATCTATATAAAGCACCGTCATTCAATACATGTGTACACACACACTCAACACATCCATCTCTATCAATGGCAATACATTTAATTTGATTTTATTTGTAAAATTACTTTGTGTATATGTGTGAGCGCGTTCGTGCGACTCAAAAGCCAATTAACCATGTTTGGTCTTGGATTTATTTAAATTGAATTATTATGTTCGATTGAAATTGTATGGCCTGTATGACAATTTATGTTCTTAAGGTGACAGATGGGTTAAATGCTAACAATAGTGTTTGTAAAACGTTCAGTCTCGTCTGTTTTCAAATGAAACTTCGGTTTCTCTCTCTCTCTCTCTCTCTCAATACTTTCGAAGAAGAAGAAAGCTCCGCCAAAACGAAATCATACTTTATCATCCAATGCATAGCAAATCTCATATCCAGATGAGATGCGCAAACAAAACTAACACCGTAGGTGGATTAAGTGCTACCATTCATCTTTGAAATGTTCAATCAAATGCAAACAACATCGCCACAATTGCCATAAATGAATGGGTAATTTTTGTTTTGTTGTTGTTGTACATAGAGAGAATCCAGCTAGTGATAACCATCCAACCATTCTGTTGTATGCAGCAATAGAAAATTCTAATCTGCGAATGCCACAAATAAATAAAGTGCCGGTTTTGGGGCCGTTAAGTAATTTAGACACTTAAAAAATGTGTCGTTGTTAGCGACGATACCATGATATAATTCGGTGAATTCATGTGGATGCGTAGACGAGCCCATAATTAAGTGCTTCCGTTTTATGGAATTGCGACTTTAGTTTTTATACGAAAAATCAAGCCAGCCTTTAAGTGTCTTGTCTTCCGAATGATTTTAAGTCGGCGGCAAACGAAATCACATTAGTGCTCTTATTTTGGTATGGATATGCATTGATTTGAATCGAAGTCAGACTTTGCACACACAAGCCATTTAATTCGCATTAATCTCAAGTGAATCCAAAAGCCACACAAACACCACACATTACGATTATTGAGTTCAATCGTTGAAATGAGACAAACATTTTAGTAAAATGGACGAGTAATTTCCAGAATAAACCGAATCGCTCACACCACCGGGGTTGAACCAACCATTATTATCGGATGTTTACAATGCACATATTTACTAGCCCCGCTCGTTCGTTTTGCTCACTCGCTCGCTCATTCGATACGCAACAAGTGAGACACAGTGCAAAAAGGAATTGCGCGACGCAAATGTTAATATCAAGTGCACACAAAATTGTTGCGTTGTCTTCGCGTTTTTTTTTCTTTCAAAATGATATCAAAATGTAAAGTCAAAAACCCCGACCCCAAATATTTGTCGGACTGACCAGAGTTTGTGAGACGGACAATTTTATTTACCATGTTCTGCATTTGGATGCCATTTTTTTCTTTCTCGCTAAAATTACTTTAATGATGCACACAATTTATGGTTTAGCAATGGAACTCTGATTATCCAATTTGAGTGATGACGTTTGCCGCTCTTGTCTCAAATGTCAATTTGCGATGAAAAGTGAACGAAGATGACGGGAAATGAAGTGAAATAAAATTGAATTGAGAAAAAATGAGATTCAATATTAAACTTTGAATTCGAAAATATGGCCGTTTGCAGTGAAAGAAAATCGCTTCAGTGATGCTGGGCATTGCGTTTAATTTCAAATCGTATAGGCGACAGCGTGAGCGTATATTTATAAACTTGACACTTTTCACATATTATATCGTAGTGTGTGTTAAGGCACAAGCTATTGACCGATAGCATAATTGTTTTCGTCATCGAAGCAACAGCGGCGTAACAACAGCCACAACAGCAGCAATAGTGGCAGTAGTGGCACTAACGCACAGCTCACCGACAGAGGAGAAAAAAAAGCATTCACTATGAAATGGGCGCATGTATAATTCAATTCTCAGGCGGATCAGATTGGATTTCACGACTGTTTTTTTTCGCTCTCTTTTCAATCTCGACAAGTGCAAAAGCCATAAAATAATAATTGATTGGATTTGCAAGAGACAGTATTCATATTCTAGATTTATAGCGAGTGTGTGTGTGTGTTTATTTCAAGTGATTCGACGCTTCACGTGATTTACATTTCTCAAAACTACTCCAATTATAATACCACGGGACCAAATCACCTCCTTTTATATTTTTTCCATGTAACTAATCAACTTGAATCGACGCAGAACAACAAATCAGCCTGAGAAAAATAATAATATTAACATAAAAAAACAACTTAGAACATATATAAAGATACACCGATCCATTCACGTGTGTACGTTTTTTTCTGATGAAGTCGTTGTGCACTTAAATCTGGCCTCAATGAATAATTTATTAAAATGCTGCGAAAAAAAACACATAAATGAATAAAAAAAATAAACTATACGCATTAAGACAAAAAGTCGTTGAAATTCATTCCAATCATGGTGCTAATTATTATATCGCTACAAAACGAATGTGACAATCGAAAAATCGCTTTTTTTCATGCAATTTTCCAATCAACGAACGTATTTGAAACGTAAATTACCATTAGGTCACATGCTCAACATATGTCGTACAACTATCGTGTTGCCATTTCAAAACGCACCCATGCATATCTCACTCTTTGAGTTTGTGTGTGAAATCAATCGGTTTTTGGGGTTTTATTAATCATTTTTATTCTTTGTTTCAGAACACACTATGGAATCACCATAATTGCATCGAATCAGTGCTGAAAATTGTCTTAATAGAGATATCACAAATTCGAGTAAATATGTAGACTGTTTGTGCTTGAGGAGCACATATTTAAAGCAACCACCGACACAAAGACAATTCGAAGAGTGTACTCGAGTAGCGGAAGAGAGAAAAAGCGAGTTAATCCAGTGATAGCAAACAAAGGCCGCAACAGTAACATATCGGAATCGAATTTTTCATTGGAAGGTTGCTGGTCTACTGACGTTTATTTTTTTGTCTATCCGAAAAAAAAGTGTGAACAAAATCTGCAATGTGACTGAACAAAACCCAAGTGTTTTTTTTATTTCTAACAAAAAGAAATCAATAAGGTGAATATTTTTTTGCTCTTTGTGTAATCGTCGTAAATGATTGCGAATTTTAACAAAGTAGTAAAATAATAAAAAGATACGTATCAATAACGGAAACATTTCCAATTAAAATAAAGTGAAACAAAAAGTCTCGCAATCTATAAAACCGTGATCTAGTCTTTTAAAAGTGATTCTTCTTCAGTCATTCTTGTCGATGCGATAATTCTAACATTTAAAGTTAAAAAAGTAAATCACAAGCAAACACATCTATTGGTGGTGGGAATATTTCGAAATCGAGCTGGCGCACGTTAAATTTGCTCAACTTCTTCTTTCAATAACACTGTTTTCAACAGAAATCGATTGTACAGAGAAGAGATAGAAAAGTACGCACAAAATAAATGTCAAATGCTCGCAAAACTATAAATAAATGTTAAAAATTGAGACTAGTCCATAATCAACTAAATAAATACAATTAAAATTTTGAAATAAAAAGAAAACGAGCGCTTCAGTTCGAATAAGCTGCAAACACATTTCAAAGACCACGAATCAGGGTGGAGAGAAAGAGAGAGCGAAAAAGTCTCAAACCATCTAGCTGAAACGTGATTCTGGAAATTTTATTCGCTAGACGATTTTGGACAGCGAAAATTTATTCATCCGTTCGAGGTATATACCGCTGTCGGGTATATGAAAAGAGATCAGCTTCAATTCAATTGCAACACGTTAATTGATTGTGACAATATAACGTGTACCATTGAATTGCCGTAATTGCTTTGCTTTTTTCCAGAAAGAGAGATAAAAAGAAAAATTTCATATACATACACAACGATTTCTTAATTTCTTTCCTGGTGAAACGATAATACAATAAAAGCAAGCCAAAATTGCGACCAAACGCAGACGAAAAATTGGTGGAAGATACAAATTGAATATGCCATTAAACGGAGATACGATCAACGCAGACAAGTTGAGCGGCATCGACGAAGAATCAGATATTTATGAAGGTTTTTCGCCGCACGTTGATCGATCGCAAATCGTACTACCCGATCCATCGCCAACATCTGGTGAGTGGGCGACTATTTGCATATACAAATAAATCAACAAAAAATTTTTTTCGTTCATAAATTGAACATTTTATATCCACATTTTCACTTTTTTTTGTTCATGTTTGTGTTGTAGAGAAAAAACCGCCATTGAAAACATTCGAAGATGTTCAAGCGCTACTCAGTCAAGGTAAAAAGCGAGAGGTTAAACTATTGATACGTGATAATGCATGGCCGATTAATTCAACGATACGTTCACAATTATGGCCAGCGATATGCAGCCAACATCAAGTCGGAAAAAGCATGCTGGAGGGATACTATTGGGATATGGTTAATCAGGTAAACAACTATCCCCTTTTTTGACTTCGAAAATGAACATTTGCTGAGGATTTCATTCTTGACAGAGCTTTTGTTGACATTGGAGAAGTGAGGGCACTGAATAGTTATTCTATATAATTTTTGAAACTGATGCATCAAAATTGAAGATAGAACTTACAAGAAAATTACCCGTATCGCGGCTTATAACAGCTCTGATTTTCGAATAAAAATGAGTTCGCGTCATCTATAAAATGACGTCTTTGGCAAAACGACTTTTTTGGCTCTGATCCAATTGATTTCGTCTTGCACTGTTTCAATGCCGACTCATCATCTGGTACAATAATTTAACACACATAACTTGAATAAAGAAAATCCATTGTTTTTCAACGATTCAGAATGCAAAACGAAATCTTAAAAATCGATGTCCAAGCATACCAACCGTATTGATTTTCATTCATGACAGTACTGGTTTTTGAACATTATTTCATTTTGAAATGAAACATTTGTTGTTGAAAGTGAACGTTTGGTAACCCAAAATGAAAATAATTTAGAAAAGCGTTCGGCCAGGTCGGCTTTTCCGCACATGCGGATTTTTTTTTTCATTTAAATTTGAACTTTAATGAAAGTCTTGCTTTATACTTGTACTGACTTATTGTACGTTCATTGAAATTTCGGTCAATCGAATTGATTTTTCGTCTGCAGGAGTTAGTAAACTTATTCTAATTGCATGAAAACAAATTGTGTTTTATTTAAATTCATTTAATTATTCATAGCACCTATAAAACTATGTCATTCTATTAAATTGATAGGTATTTGGAACGACAGAACTACCGGATAAGCCAATAATGTTGCCACCGTTCGTTGACCCAACGCATTGCCTGCCATATTATTTAACGCGAAAAGGACGAGCAGTTGCCGATCGTGTTGTTAGTGTATTAGCATATGTTTGTCCTGACATAACCTATAGTCCAACAATCTATCCAATTGCAGCCATTCTGCTGCATTTTATGTCTGGTATGTTTTGAATCATTTCCGAACAATTTATATTTTACTTGTTTTTGTTCGTATGTTCCAGAGGAAGAATGCTACCACTGTTTAGCCAACTTAGTGGCCGCCAAAGAGAAGGTGTTTATTACACAAACGAAATTATTGTATGAAGTAACTTGGAAAACTGTGATGCAAATAGCCAAAAAGCATGCTGTAAGTGTCTGGATGGTTCCGAACTGTAACGGTGTATCAATTGTTCATTTTTTTTTCTCATTTTCAAAATAGAAATCAGCTGTAGCACATTTACAGAGGCTATATCCTGGTCAAAAAACGGAACGTGTATTCATGAATTGGACATGGTGGGTGCTGACTGGTCTTCCCTTTCCACATTTAGTTCGTGTGATGGATTGTTTTTTCCACGAAGGAATCAAAGTGTTTTATCGAATTTCGTTGGCGATATTGATTCTATACCAAAAGCATGTACCGAATGTATCATCGACATCAGTACTAGTTAGCGATGGTGGCACAAATACGGCGGCCACATCATCAACAGCTTCATCAACTACAACGACTATAGCAAAAACGAATGACACAATGAAGTTAAACAATTTGAAGATCGGTGCCAATTGGAAAGCAAACGATGAAAAATCCAATGACATTGAAATGGCACTACCGATGTTTTGCCGTAAATTGCCTGTGTCACCGGGTAAATTGCTTCGAACAGCTTTCAATATAAGAGCACTAAGGTAAGTGTGTTTGGTATTCAAGTGCTTCATGATAGGATTATTGATTTGATTTCATTTCCTCAATTTCAATTTGCAGCTCGAATTATATTTCAAGGGTGTTCATCAAGACTGAAATGGTGCTGAGAAGTAAAACAATTCTTAGCGGCTCAAAAGGTTTAGTTCATTCACGTTCTAGTGATAATCTACCAACGGTAAGTCATTTTCTCTCTTTTTATAGGTTTCTCTTTTTTACAACATTTCTTTTTTTTTCTCTTTTTTTTTCATTTTCAGAGTCAATCTCAAGTAAATATACAAATGATATCACACACACTAAGTATTAGAGAAGTGAGTATGCGATCACGGTTCATTGACTAACCCCTCAATACAACTGACATTTTACTAAATAACTAAAAAAAAAGAATCTTTCTCTCTCTTTATGCAAAACAAAAAAATTAAAGTTCAAATCAAAACTAAAAAAAATGAGAACATAATTTCTCCCGACGTGTTAGAATTTTCTTGTTTGTTTTGTTGTTCGAGATGCAAATAAACGCCTCTTATATACTCTTTGAGCAACGCCTCCAATTTTTTTCGGCTCTCTTGTGAACCGTTTATCTTTTTTGGGATGTGTTGAAATCCGTGAATTTTTCTTTTGATTTTTTTTTGTTTCCATCCAATTTCGAGAGACGATTTACTGTAAAACAAAGTAGAAGGAAATTTTGCTTTTTTCGGAATTAAACTAAATAAATTTTTTTCTTCTTTATTACTGCTGCCGGACCGAAAATGATTTTTTTACACAAAAAAAAAATAATTTGTAAAAAACGAAAAAAAAACATGTTTTTGTTACGATCGACACAACTGTTTTGTCTCGAATATTTTCCCATTTCAATTCATCCAAACAAAAAATATCATAATTTCGAACTGCGAACGAATAAAAAAAAACGTACATTCTTCCGAACAAAAAATCAATTGAAAAAACAAAATTCAAATAAAAGGGAGCACATTCACCCGATATGCGTGTGCTTTCAATGGGTGTCTATCCAATACAAAGAATCAATAGCCAAGTTGTTGGTCAAGACGATGTAAGTAACGAACGAATGCGCACACTTAAATGACGATGCCTACCACCTTTTAATATGCCCACACACAACACACACACTTTTAATTAGTGTACTATCTACCTTGACACACCACACACACAAACAACTCCTCCGCCCTCCATTTTTCTGTTGTTGCTATTTTCCCGTCAGTATCAATATCTCCATATGTTTTAGTATAATTGCCTTGATTTATATCTATATCTATCTAGAGATTTTGCTATATATTTTTATCTATGATTTTAAGTATGTTTCCTTTGATTATATTGTCAAATTAATAGTACCGAAAAATATATATGTGTTTTGTTATTATGAATCCCACACACGGCACCCAATCTACACACTACAGATTACACCAGCAACAAGTTCAATTTCAGAACACAAATCACATTTCTCAATATTGACCTGACACGCAATTCATTGATTGCAATATTCCGCCGGTCCCCTTTTTCTATTGATCGCCAACCTATTTTGCAATATCTAGCAATCCATAATCCAAAAGCACAAAATCACCAATCACCTTGACCTTTAATGCATTTTGTTTTCAATTTCCAATCTGTAACATTCAATCTCGATTTTCTGCAATAGCTGATGTTTAACATCCGTAAATTCAATTTACCAAGTTTTTTCCTCCTCCATTTCATTTGTACACAAACAAACGGCTGATTGTTTTCATTTAATATTGAAAACAGTCGCTTTATGTACGTTTTAATCCACTGAATACAATGAAAGAAACCGAAAACAAAGAGAAGTACAAACGCAAAAACCCACACTACACAAGAACACAGCCGCAAAACAAAACCGTTCAAAACAAAAACATAAACAATACACACAGAAACAGACAAAATCACACTCGCCAACATGCACACCTAACGAAAACACCTCACACACCATTCTTTTATTTTATTTAAAAAAATATATAGCATTACTAATGTTCATTTTGATTTTGTTATTGTGATCGTCTTTTTTGTATTTTGTTTCGAATTAAATTCACTAAAATTTAAAACAAAAGAAGAAAAAAAAAATCCAACATAATGAAAAATTTGTATTGTGACGAATTGACGCATGTTTTGATTATGTTTTATTTTTGACACAATCGTTTGTAGCACCATGTTTTGTCCGTTTTTTATTCGTTCCACTAAGATCTATTCATGTAAACCTAAATTAAAAAATCCAATTAAAAAAAACACACATATTCGATTAATTAGTAATAAGTATATAATTCGGCATCCATATCAGATTATGTCCGTCCTATGTTTCATTTAGTGAAATTGGCAATGTTCACCACATCACATTTTCGTTTTATTACGTGTAATTGTTTTTTGTTTGTTGTGCTATGCCATATTTTAACCATAAATATACGTTTGTTTTGCTCGATATGACCATTTTGCACACTATCGCTCGTTCATCATATCATTGAATATCGTATTACCGGCTCGAATCAATAGAAATCAGAATTTATATATATCTATATAGAAATGTTGTTGTTTGGCGCACATTGTTCATATTGAAATGATTTGATTGATTTATGATTTTAAATTTTGCCACAGCTATTTACATTATGGTCGTGGCTGCCAGCACGCATCACAATGTATACACCGACGCTGCTGTACACAACAGAAGAGCATGGATGTTCGCTGACAACATTCTACGTACGAGTTGAACAACATGAACCGACACTGCTTATGATTAAAACTTGTAACAATGAAGTGAGTATTTTCATTCTTTTCATTTCAATGCCATTCTTCTTCTTTTTTTGTTCTTCGCTTTCTGCAAATATCTATTTTGTTTGGATCAATTGATCCGTGGCTGTATTATTGAATCTCTAATCGTTTAATTGATATTGAATATGATACCCAGGTATTCGGAGCATATTGTTCGACGCGTTGGTTTGAACGAAATCTAAAAGACGACAATGGACATCGGCAAGCTTATTTCGGCACCGGTGAAACATTTTTGTTTTCATTGTATCCGGATCGTGCGAAATACCCTTGGGTGGGCATTACATTCCATTACATGTTGATTATTTTCCATTAATTCCATTTTTTTCTTCTGATTATCTCTAGGTGGGCATTGATAGTGACAGAAATCTAGGACATGGTTCCGAACTTTTTATGGCTGCTGATGCTTCAATGATCACTATTGGAGGCGGGTATGTATTCAAACCGTTCAATTTCCGACCCGAAAATGTGTGGATCTACTTTGGAAATTACATTTTTTTTTTGTTTTCTTCAATTTTTCAGCGGTGGCCAGGCCATTTGGATGGATGAAAATATGCGATACGGAAAAACCGATAGTTGTACAACATTCAATAATCCGCCGCTATGCAAATCGGGTGATTTTGAAATTCGTGTGCTGGAAGTATATGGATTTATGGGCGCTTAAGTCGAAATGAAATTCCGAAATAAGTATAGCTCTACTCATAGGTGATGCCCAATTGAAATTCGACTCGATTTTGGTCGAATTATTTCGGTACTGAATGACGACACCAATGTGTATTAATTTCGCAAGTCCAATACCAACCATCCAAACACACACTTCGAATCGCTTTTTTAAAATGCATTCATCCAGTTCAATTTGTGTATTTGACTCTGTCTTCGGACCCCAATGCCAGAGAAAAAAACAAAAACAAAATCAAATCATTCAAAGCTACATATTATATACTATCCTTTAAATCACTCTTCTACCATTGTTATTTGATGTTGTTAATTTTTTTGAAATAGGGAGATTCATTTAGTTTCTATGCGATTGCATATATATGGAAAACAAAAGAAAAATCTCTTCTCGTTGTAATTGTTGTCGAGATTAATTATATTATTACTATGAAATATTCAGGTTTATGAAATATTCTTCTGGGTTTCAATCCAGACTACTATTGAATGAAAAGTGAATTAATTATTGGTTCCGTTTATCTAACGCCGCCTCGCATACTATCGATCGTAATTATTCGATCAATTTCCGAATTATATTATTGTTAACATCATCTATCCAATTTAATCCGTTCTTTTTGTGAAAAATTTACATCTTTCAATCGCTTTGGTTCAAATACATAAAAACATAATACACAAACACGCACATAGCGAGAAAGACAGAAAGGGAGAGAGAGATAGGGAGAGATAGAACATGCATTAAAAATTAAATTGTAATTGACCGTAACAAGAAAAGCAATTGACAATTTTGAATGAAAATTATGTCGTTTTTTTATATTCGCTGCATTGCTTTGCTTGCATGTACTAAACAGAAGTGGATTATTTTTTGACAATTTGATCAACATTTTCAAACGTAATTTGAACAACAATCCGTATTTACAAGAAAACACCATTTATTTAATAATCAATTGTCATTTCACAATGAACATTGTGGGCTATGTACGGAACAAAAATCAGTCTGTTGTTGTACTTTGACTGAGCAATCCAAATGCGCACAAAGTGTTAATCAAATTCTCTTAAAATGTTCAACTGTATCTATTCAGCCATTTTCATTTATGAACACAAACACAAGGACTGTGCACGTCAAGTTAATAGTTATCAAATATTGATAAACGAAAACACAAAAATAAATGGCAAAAACGAAGGCAACCAAAACATAAGGAACAAAATGATTTAATATATATGAATATATATTATTATTAATTATGTTGTTGATACATCAAGATATTTAGCAAATATTTAATTAAAATTTAAAAAATGGAGATGATTTAAATGAATAAAAAAAACGCAAATTGAGAGAACGAGAAAAGTATTATTATAGACAGTTTAACCAAAAATAAAATTAGGTTTTTGTTTTTGATGTTCTCTTTAAAAAAGAATGAAACGAATACTGTGTTGAATAAAACAAATCTGTCTGGTTGAATGACAAATGTACTGTCCAATGTTAAAAAAGGGCGTACTACATTATGTCAAACACTCACATGTTGAAGAGAATGGACAACACAAAATTCTATATTAGCTTTAGAGCAAAAAAAAAATAGTGTGCTAACCTTATAAAGCTATTGTTTTAAAAATAAATACAGTTTAAAGAAATAATAATAAAAAATAACATGTGTACATGTCGTTATATAAATATATTTAGAGTTCATGTTAATGTGCATAAAAAAATAATAATAATACTTGTTAAATGAAGTGAGAGATAAAGGAGTTTTATCGATGTGAATAGAATGATGTACTGCTAAAACACCTACACACTCACACAAACACACACGTAGACACACAAACAAATACGCAACGTCAAACACACTCAAACAGACACAGATTTGAATTTAAAATTAATCCATTATAAATTATATTATACATAGTATGCATTTTTTGTTTGTTTGTTTGTTTGTTTATTCAAAGTATATTATTTTTTATTAATATTTATTCAAAATTTCGAACAAATTATTATCAATTTAATATGATGTAACACATATATAGATGTTGTATATCAATCTGACAATTATTTGAAAAAAGAAAAAAAAAATAGAATTATTATTGTGAATCTATTGAATGGGCGAAACACATCGAAAGACGAGACACTTTACTAAACTCGCCGCCAGAATATTATTATTATTATATTCAAAACGTGAGAAATTTATGTGTATGTAACGAAGCAACAAAAAATACATTTTTAACATTTTATTGTGAATGCCTCATCAAATTTCAATGACGAAAAAATATATATAATTGAAATCAAAATATTTTCTAGCGTGGTTTTATTGCTTCTATTTATTTTTTCTGTAGTTTTTAGCACTTTAGAGATATTTATCGTTTTTTTTGGCGTACAGGTTTGTATCAAATTACTTACACTCAATTTTTGTTCCTTTTTTTATGTCAAACTTGGAATTAGTTTTGATGTCGTTTTAAAATGAGTAAATACTATTCAAAATTATTTGATCGTTGCCGTTGTCCTTTATTTTGCATCTCGATTTGTTGAATAATTTTTAATAAATTTATAATATGTTGACAAAATCTTAAACTAAATCAATGTTGTTATGAAAGATGGTATAAACAATATAATAGCATTATGGAAGGAATGATTACAAAATACGTTTTTGATATTACAATCATCTTTAATTTTACATAATCTATTTGAAATGGTACTTTAACTTTACCAAATACTTCATTTTGGCTTGTGCAATATCGTAAACAACATATTCATTGTATTTAAGAGATGTTTGAAATTCTGCCTTTCGCAAGCCGCCCGTTGCAACTTTAATACCATCAATCGTTCCAAATTCGCTGGGATATATTTCGCCACATCCTTTAACTGATTGTTCACATTCATTCGGTAACTTCTCCACGTTGCCTGCATAACGTGGATTATGTGTCGTACCAATCGCCACATCGCACAGCAACGCTATCCCTATGTTATTTTCACGGCTTGGATGACAGTAATTGGCTGATTTTGATATCATATCAGCAAAATATATCCCTTTCCCAAACATATATCCGGTGGCCTAAAGTTTTGAATAAAAACATATTATTTTTCAATGTCCTAGAATGGCATCAATAAGTTAAATTTAAAAAAAACTCACCGGTGCTTCTTTCGGGGCAATTCGCAGTCCTTTTGAGAGAATGCTTACAAAATTTGTAAGCCGTGAACCATGCCAGAGAAGTTGATGTTCAATTTTTTTGTATGCACGCGACCGAACGTCTTCTCGTTTTCGCCTTAACTTAAATACATCGAGGACCTCAAGTCTATATTGATCATGTGTTGTTCCATGAGTATTTTGTACAATTTCACAAATTTGTTTGAATTGAAGCGCATTCTTATCGAGCGGCTCAATTTCAGTCTTCATTTTCTCATAGCAGGCATCCAATGGATTCTTTTTCTCCCCATTTTCACCTTCCAAGAAACCATGAATCGTTCCCATGTGTAGTAGACTCTCCAACATTTCAATCTTGGATTTAACCACATCGATTGAGTCAATGATCGGTAAACGTTTTACACTGTTTCCATGTGGAATCATCGTATAAAATTGGTTAGATGCATCTCGAAGTTGTCCGATCGTTCCATTTTCGATTAGTTTTGCAATATTTTTAAGAACGGACATTGCCAAATAAATTTGGTTTGAACTCACATTTCCTAATGGCATTTGCTTTAAATCAACATCGCAACTAATCATCATTTGTTTCATATGCTTCATATCAAAAATTAATTTCATTAGCTGATGGATGGGTTCTTTCAATTTCGTTGCTACATAAGTTTTCGGTATGGTTTTGGCAAATGCAAAATCAATATCCAAATGGTAAAATTTTCCTGGCATCTTTGTTGTGAATGAATATTTCCCAAATTCGTTGCCAGTTCGGTTCAAATAAATGGATCGGAATTTTTCGGTAGCTTCTTTCGACGTTGCATAAGGAGTAAGCCGTTTGGATCCAATTACTGTTGCAATTCGTCCCCATGTTTCGAATATCCAGTAGCTTAAATAAATAATTTTTTGATCACATAGAGTTATTTACATTCATAATAAAAATTCTACTTACGTTTTAGGTTCATCATTTGATTCTAGCAGTTGCATTCGAAAATATGAGTTCTTATTGCGTTCAATGTCAACAAGACCACAAATTACTATATACTTGAGTTGTTTTCCGTTCACTTCTTCACAGAAAATGTGAGCCGTTTGTTGCAAACCACTATCATAGTCAACTAAATTTGAACCACCGTCTGCAATCACAAAGATTAAATTTTAACAAAAATAACAAATAACTTCTTTTTTTAGTATTACCATTAATTTTATATGTGATTTTTTCAGGTACTGATTTTGTATAGTAGATTGTTTCTCTTCTAGACTTCACAATCGTCGGTTGTTCAATACGTGAATATGGCTGAAAATGGTCAGTGAAAATTACTGAATTTTACAAATATGCTGAAAACACAGAAAAGGCAGACACTAACATTTCCTCCCCATTCACTCAAACTTCTATTGATGATATACACAAACGGATCGATCGTCTCCATCTTCGACAAAAACTCCTCAGAAACGATTTGAATATTACATTCTTTAGCTTTTATCATTTTAGATCCCATACGCTCAATTTCGTCTTGATTTGAAATGACAGCAGCCAATTTGTCATGAATTTTTTCAACAACACGACCACCCATTTGCCTAATGGCACACTCGATACTTTGCTTCGTCAATTTTAACTTACCAATTATTGCAAATTCCATATTCAAAAGTGGTGGAGTTTTCTGACACCTAGAAATCGTAACGTTTTTTGTATTGCAATTTACCTAAGATTACTAGTAAAGACTTACTCATTCACCAGATCAATTTCATTTTCATTCTCAAATCGAAAAGGATGCAAAGCGCGGGTGCGAACATTTTTAGCGATAAACAGCACAATATATGAGTCCAAAAATGGATACTTTCTACATATTTCGTATCGAACATAAGCTTGGAATCTTTTGGGTTCATTGATATTATTGCTACATTTACCTAAGAGTTGATCAGAAGAAAAGAATGGAAAAAATGGAAATTAATCAATGCGTAATGGATCGGAATGGAAAATGAAACTATAGATGAAAGTATATACATTTACCCCATTCTAGTATTTTAGTACACGAATATGTTGTGTTATTGAAAATCAACCGACCATAACATTTTTCACAAGTGGATAATTTTCCATAGTAGATGATTTCAGTTAGCGCATGTAGAATCTAATTTGAAAAATAATTATTAACATTTTGGTTTCATAGTTTGTTATCGAGAAGATCATATTTTTTTTCATTAACCTCATTTTTCGTTTTCGGAATGGTTTCATTATTGTAGTTCAAAATGTCGATTTGTTCCTTTTTTGGTATTTTCGCCAGCTTGTCGTATAACTCAAAATATTCTCTATTCTGGGTTTCAATACGTTTTTCCAGCTCGGCCAAGTTTGGATCAACATCATTCGTCGTGACATGAAACTTTCGCTTTATAATCCTGTATCATGATCAGTGTTGTACGAACGTTAAAAAAAATTAAATAAAATATATAAAATGAATGCGGCTTACGGAATTTGTTGATTGACCAGTTCTTTGTCTTTTTCTGATAATCGCTTAAATCCTGGTAATAGAGATGCTGACTCCAACCAGCTCATCTCATACCTTTAAAGCATGAGAAATACATAAATCAATTTTTGGTAAATGAAAAAGAGGAAAAAGAGAAATACCTTAAACGCACAAAACACGCAACATGATAAAAACATGCTTTGGCGGTGAACGCGTCATTTTCGACAGTTAGATCGGTGTTGTAAACAACATGCATGATACGTATATCAGGAACTTGAATCCTTTGTTTGCAACTTGCACACGAATCACCGTCTGACCTTGTGTATCCAATATGGAAATCTGGTAGTTTGGCCTTCTCCACCTTTTTTTGTATCTTATTTTCATTATTTTCGTTTTCGACATTTCCTGATTTTTATACACAATTTTGTTAAAAATGTTCGTTTATAATACTTAATAATTTTGAATCTTACCCAATTGTTTTTTAATCGCGATCTGATCTGCATATCGAATTTTTGCGAAACCATCGAAAAATTTTGGAGATTTTGGCATGCGGATTGTGAAGAAACATTTTTGATGAAACCAATCAGCATACTGACAGTCATCATCTTCGGACTGCATTAAGATCGCTATGTTTAAGCATCCGGATCGAATTTTTTTTTCACATTTTTTGCACGTTTTTTCGCCATATGAGTATTCGATTTTAAATGGTAATGAATTCAACATGATTACAAAATGTTGGTTAAAATTTTAAATATACAAAACAATAGATACAAACAATTCTCGAAACAAAGAAGCGTTAGACTTTAAAAAAAACTCTATGACGGGGTTGAAATGTCAAACTTAAGTCATTTTCATTGAATCGACTCAATTAGTGTTGCCAGAATATTATGTGACAATACTTTTTTTTTTAAATTCACATTCAAAACGTAAACAGTATCGTTATAGATTTAGCGGCACATTTAAATTGTTTTTGAAAAAATGCATTTAAAAAACGAAATAAAAATTGAAAAAAAGCCTCTGAAAGGAAATAACATTTTATATTCACAATCTTTTGGATGTTTTTTTTGACAGCATTGTTTATTGTGCGGGTGTTTGTACTAATACATACTTGTGCTGCACATGATGTGCATTGTGCGTGTATGTGTGTGTTCCTTGTCGCTGTGAAATGTAGAAAAAAGTATAAGAAAAAAAGAAGCAACATGACATTTTTGTGTACTGTCTCTTCTGAATGCCATATTTCGCTGTCGAATTTTGGAATAGGAGACAATGCCAATGTTCAAATTACAAAAATGCAAATGAAAATTGTTTAGCAACATTATTTACATTTATTCTTCACATCTGAAAAACAACAATATCACAACATCCAAAAGAATCAGAATTTCATCTTCTCTTATAAGTGTTACATACATCATGATGAGATTGAAACATTATGAAAAATTTGAACAAAAACATTTTGTGTTTGCATAAATCAATATTATTTAATATTAAATCTATAATACAAATCGCTTAGCAAACTACAAATAAGCAAACATATTTATAAATACACGCCAAATATTCTACTCAAAATAAAAATCGAAAGTAAAAATGTTACTTATCACCAATTGATAACATAAATTTGTGCTAGAACTACACAAACTACATGAATTCAATAAATTGTCTTACATGAATGAGATTTTTCGGTGATCATTTTTACGTGCGATAGAAAAACTGGCAATTTAATGAACTTGAACTCAAAATTGAGTGATAATGTAAGTAGAAAGATAATTATAAATTAAAATCTTATGCTAGATTTTGTGTAAATTATTTCACTCGTTGCGATATGAGTTACAAAATTCGTGACGGAATTCACTTGCTTTGCCCGAAACAACCGGCTCAGATTGATAAATTGGACACATAATGACTCTGGAAATTCAAAGAAATTGTTAGTAAACTCGTTTTAAGGCTTGAATCGACTCAATAAACTCAATTTACCTTGCATTGTGTTCAAGAGATTCAACAATAATGTTTTGAATGTAAACTCGCGGAGCAACAATACGCCATGTGAGTGGATTTAAGGGATTTGTTCGGTATTCCCAATTTAAAGTAACCGATTCGGGTATTCCAACATCACGGCCGGGAATTACAGAGCTGTACACTTTTTCTGGTTCGAAACTCCTGTGGAAAAAATAAGGAAATATATTCAGATTTGGTATATTATTTTCAGGTGAAAAATAATAATTAGGTATCATAGTCGACACTTACATTGGTTCTCTTGAAAATCGAATTCGTTCAGTTTTCTCGCCATGAAGCGATTGCACTTCAACCGCTAGAATACCGACTTCTTCTCCATGACCCACACTTTCAATAGTTCCCGACATGAAAATGGTCATTTTGAAATGTGATCGACAGAATGGTTTTTGCGGTCCAGTCATCAAATACGCTTTTATTGGTTGTCCACTTGCCACTTGATTTGTACCAATGAGTCGTTGATAGTCTAAGGCCGCATCGAGACCGAATCTTAAACAGAAACCCTTATCAGTTCCTCTACAAGTACACTGGCCACTCAAAAAACTATCGTATGAATCACAAGCAACGCCAGTAAATGTACAGTTTGTTTGGATGCTTTCCAGGAAAAACTCTTGACTGCGAACATGATTACAGCTGAAAAATTGCTGAAATCCAACGCTCAAACTTCCTGTTTGGAAAAATAGATGGTTATTTTTTTTCCAAATATTTTTGTGAAATGAGATCAGTAAATCGAACACGATGTGTAACTTACCCGATGATAAAATGTAATGTTGCATTGGTTTGTCACAGCCGGGATTAGTATGGCCACCATTCTGTAAAACATTACACTGTTAGTACATAAATTGTCAAAAAATAACAATAAATTCATACATACCGGATAAAAATCGACATGTCCAACTGGGTCTGGCATGCCGAGACCTCCTCTTGAAAACGGCAAAATATCACTGTGTATAACATCGACAAACCTAATGCGCACAAGACAGTTCATTTTAGTAAAAATATTTTTATTTGATTTTTTTTTTGTTTCAAAAATATTACTTTGCATCATTTGGATCCAAGCGAACGATGGATTCGGTGGCAGTAAACAAGGGTTCGGCTGGATCAAGAGCTGTAATTCTTCCCAAATTAAGACTGAAATCCTTTTGCAATGTGCTTCCGGTGTAGCCACAGGTGTGTGCTCCGAGGGAATGACCAATCATGTGAACATTGTCCATACTCTTCATTTTAAATTGTTCATAAACCATAAACAGAACATGTGCAGTGATAACGCCAACGAGTCGAATATTGGCAACAGCTTGTGTGTATGGTGGTGATGCTCCTCCACTCCAGTCGACTGTAACGACCGATGCAATGCCCGAGCGATCCCTGTCAAGCAGAGCGTTCATCAGCTCAAGCACCCATGGTCGATCTCCACTATCCAAGTAACCATGCACAATCACATAAATATTTCCTTTCGGATTGATTCCACTATATTTTGTTTCGGTACTTTCATTTAAGCTCAAATATTTCGGCATGTGTCGATTATGTTTCGTATACACGGCGTATCTTGTATTTATTTTCATTGGTGTTTCGGGATAATTCGAAATTGGCCGAGTGTCACCTCCCCAAGGGCCGTTGATTGGAAAACAACCATAGATACCATAGCAACGTGGTGCTTCAGGATCTAAAAAAAAATAATACAAAAAATTAAAACCAATTGGCAACAAAAAAAAGTTATTTAACTGAATCACTTTTGATTTTATGTCGTCGTGTAATCACTCATTACTTGGAAATATAGAAAAAAATAGTGATCGCATTGAAGGGGGTTCATAAGTCATTTCAAACGCTACTTGCGATAAAGCACGCATTGGATGCTAAATATTGATATGAATGTGTCGCGACGACTTTTATTAGCGAAAAAAGACAGAGAGAAGTTCAACATTGGCTGCTCCCAAAGTGATGATGATAATTTTGGTGCGTGCAATCATACTTAGACAGCTTGCATTGCTGCGTTCTTAATTGATATCAATTTAAAACCGAGACAAATATTAATTAAATCAGTTAAAATAATAAAGAGCTACTTAGGCACTTGTGAATGACAGAGAACGCGCGACTAGTTGTTTGAATGTTCTCCAAAAGACAATCTCACTTTCAGCAAAAAAAAAAAAATAACTGTGACTCTTTGAATAGACTTATTTTGACACATTTACTATTTCTAGAAAATTTACTCAATTAAAGATACATTCCGTAACAAAAGACAATTAAAATAAAACATTTATGCAGACACAAGCAGACGCACAACATATACATTGTTCTCATTTGATTGACAACCAGACAATATATTTAGCTGTCGTCATCTGGATATTACAGCTCATCTGGATATCGTCAGCAGATGATACGAAGTGAAAACAATAGAAGTGATTGTTATAGGTATATAAGCTTGATATATACTGGTATTACTATAACAATCACTTCTATTGTTTTCACTTCGCATCATCTGCTGACGGCATCCAGATGAGCTGAAATATCCAGATGACGGCAGCTAAATATAATGTCTGCTGACAACTGATGAAAAGTGTTATTGAAATGTTTTTTTTATATATGAGTCATTGCACTCACCCGAATCAGCTCCCATTGGTGATAATAAAAAATCTTCGCGTGTTTTTGGTGCATTTAAATCATGCTTGGTGATATTTGCCACATACAGCATTGTTTGCAACAGAAATCCTGTCGTCGAATTTGACATCGGTGTGAATAACATTTTAAATATAACTTTTTTTCACGAAAATACCACAAAAAACTTCAAAATTGTTGATCGAATTGAATGCTTAAAATAAATTATTTCTGATTTGACTATTTTAGTCCGATTTGCAGCAAAAAAATGTTCACAATTGAAATCCACAAACAAAAAAACAAAAAATAGCTATCACAATCAGTTACGCACGCGAGCCGCTCGCGAAGACACCATCACTCGGACTGACTCAATGAAAAAATGCGTGCAAGTTGTAAACTATTGTAAATTATTAGTGTAGCATACACATGTCAAAAATGTCAATGATTATCGGGACAGTTATGGTACGGGTATGCACTTGTTAATGATGTTTTAGCGATTTTGATGATGAAACTGGAGCAAATGTGTCTATATTTATCAATTGTGTTTGAATAGCAAAATTGAACGTCTCTAATTGTTGAATGTACAGGACACGAGCCAGAAATGCGGTGTTGCTTAGCGAACAAACACAACCGAAATGATGGATAGATCGTTTAGCTCAACGCTTATTATACACATTATGTTGGGAGCCGATCAGAACGATGTGACACCACGAATTACCGAGAGAGTGAAAGAGACAGAGAAATAAAGCCAGTGTGTAACTGAATCGTTTTTTTTTATCAAGAGTTCGCACAACAACACAATAACATGCCGTTACTTGCGTCTTCGATGCTGTGTTGCGCTGTACTCTTGTGAAATGATATGCTTATCCCTTGCGTGTTGATGTTTGCATGTTATCAACAATCGAATTCGAGTGAAATGTGTTGGTAGCGTGAATTTGGTCGCCAAGCAAAGGGCTTAATTTGATTGCATACTGTCTCATTAACGCCTTTTTTTGCCAAATTGCGTAAAATCAAGCAGTGTGTCGAGAATGGGTGTTGATAAGGTGGGTATAACGAGTGTCAAGAATGCAGACATTCTAATTTATCTAATTTAGCTTAGAATTTGCGTTTTAATTGTGTAGATTGACCTTTTTAAATTTAATTGATGCGCAAGTCCACCACACTTTATGCGCCGCAATTTTTCCATTTTTTTATTTGCACGAAATTAGTGTAAATATTGATGCATCAAAACAAGGAAGTAATCATATACTTAGTTAGCTTGATGGTTTTGCAAATGATAGATTAAATAACAAAATAATATTACCTCTTTTAACGGGTCACATTTTTATCAGTGTATTTCGTAAGGCATTTTTTCTGACGTCTTTGAATTTGAATTAAAAAAATCGGATCTATCTTACTTTTACCACAGGAATAATAAATAAGTAGTTCCAACCTGATGACAAAAAAAAACGAAATCTTTTATGAGAATCCTAAAAAAGGTTATACTCGAAATGGCGCTTTCCAACTTCATCACTATCTATAATTTTATTTAAGGACAGACGTTTTTTTTTTCGTTTTGCAAACAAAAAGCGTTGCGACTACGATTTTTGTCTCAATTGTTCGTTTCTATTTCCGCTACATGTACTTTTCTGTGTCAGTTATCATTAAATTTGGTCACAAAATTAGAAAAAAAAACCACAACTATTTCCCCATGACTCATGAAGCGTCCAATATTTGAATATTTGCTTGGCGCAATCTAATGCGAGATTCTCGTATCACAAATTACACAAGCTGTTTACGCTTTTGATGATTCGGTTCAGCATTACGTGGCCTTTCAATATGTGTACGTACGTCAAATAGTCGAAAATATTTAGTAGTTTCGAGGCGTTTCAAATTGGAATTTTGTTTGTGAAAAGGGATCACATTGTTTTCGTTTGTCCAGCGAAAATGTGATAAGAAATTGCCTGAACTTTGTTCAATCGATATTTTTCAATTAAATCTATTTTTGTACATAGTTTTGTCTGATACGGTGTGCATTTGAAAGCATGTCGATATCCTTGAACAAATCAATCGAATGTAAACACGGTTTTTATTGTTTAATCAGTTATTAGAAATGCATGCGACATTCGATTCTGTACTTTGCTCACATAAATTGGAGTGATAATTTTTCAATTTTGCCAGACGAAATTCATCAAAAAGCCAAATGCGAAAAAACTCATTATTTAATTGCAACAACAAAAAAAATTGATATTGACAGGAGAATTCAAAAAAAAGTTAACATTGATTTACGTCAATGATCCAGTGTCGAAGCGATTCCCTTTTCGCTTACACTCTCATTTTGACACGAAAAGATAATCCCGACGTATTTACAGTTCGATGAAAATCATGTTGTTTTTCGTTGGCATGTGTTACTGTCCCAAGCGATTTCATTGAACGATAAAATGAACAACTTGAAATTACAACATTTTTGGGGGCTTGACTTTCAAATCGATGATGTTGATCTATTGATTTTCATGTGACATCCAATAAAAATTGATAAAAAAGACACAAAACTCTAATATTCGAAAATAAAACTAAAAATATCATCCACTATGTAAACAATTTTGAATGCTGTTAAGTCATTAAATTATATATAAATATTCATGGAAATAGTACAATTTCAAAAAAGTCAAAAGATTACTTCGAACCGAATGATTTGGTTTTGTTGTACCTTTGAACCTTCTTTATCTCCTTTGATGTGTTTAAACACGAAATATTTTTCGTTTGTGGTCTCTCAAATTTATTCGAAACAAAATAATTCTATATAATCAATATATTGACGAAAGTGTTCTGCGTATTGGTTTGGAGATACGATCGTGATCGTAAGTGAAATTCTTAAGGTGCATATCATCAACACCACATACTAACTACTGAATATTGCGCATTACCTATTTTTAATGCCATAAATTGAAGATTTTGTTGAACTCAATTATATTTTTAATCTTTATGCAATAACCCTATAATTCAATAGACAATCAATGGGGCAAACAGACACAGATTTTTTAATTTATTTATTCTTTCACATTTTTATTTTTAAATTAAAAAAAATCGGTTCGTTTAAAAATTGTATATTTTTGGTAGAATGCTGTACATAAAAAAGAAACTTATAGCCTAAACTGGTAATTATTTCTTTAAAGAATTTTCATATTTTGGTTTTTATTGATCTTTTTCGAATTTAAAAGAAATGCGGTAGAAAATTAATTATCCGAATTTGTTTCATAGTTCAGTGAGTGCAATTATTTTGACTTGATTTTTTGAGTCTAATTTTCGAATCGATCGAAAATTATGGTGTTTTTTAAACAAAGTATTCCATTTTTCTTCTCCATTCATATTAAACTCCTACAACTCTGCTACAGTAATGCTAATAGTAAGGATTTCAGTTATAATGTAATAAAAACAATTTTTATTTGTTTTGATTAACATGAACATTTTATGGATCTTTGCGATCGATAATTTTTTGGGTGGATCAGATTGAATGAGAACGTTTTTTTCATAAACATTTACATTAAATTTAAGTCCGTTTGTGTAACGCGATAGCTCGGCTTTTTTCAGTTGATGTGGATTGGTTATATCTTGGCGGTTCATCGGAACTGGAACGATACTGTGTTGTGTCAGTTGATTACCATAATACTAATGATGTATTTGTGGTTCGGTATGAATTTGATGGTATAGTTAATGGTGGAGTTTGTGGCCAGTGATATGATTGGTGTGTTGCAATTAGTGAAGGAATTTGAATGTTTCCATCTAGGGGGTAGACACACAGTTTTGATATACAAAACTAAAATTATACTAGAATCTTCATATTGATTCTGTGACCGATCCATACAAAATACATTGCCAATAATACTTTTCTTATGATGACATTAACGGTACATTTTTGTAAACAAAATATTTGCGTTCAGTGAGAACAATGTTTTCTATTATTCTCTGTATAATTGTCTTCACACTGGCAATGCGATTTGGCTCAATACTAGAAATACTAGCAGAATATTTGCGTTTTTATTTATATACTAAAAGAAACTCAATACATATGAAATGAAACTAAATATACTAGAAAATGGTGTCTATCTCTTAGGTTTCCGAGCATTATATCCGTTCTAAAAAGTTGAACGCTTGCCTATGTTGCTGAAAAGGCGCCGGATCTTTGTCCATTGATATGGTTGTTGTGGTGCGGTTGACGTTTAAGTTCGTGTTTTTCCAGACGAAAGGCCCAGATTGAAATGAGCAAACGTTGACGAAAATTGCCGTTCAGGTCGTGGAATATCATTGGAGAACTATTGCGGTTTTCGTGTTCGCTGTTCAGCCGTCTTGTGTTGATGTGATTTGTTCTGACTGAATTTTGTGTAATTTTTCTGGCTCAGCATTCGAAGACGATGTATTCGTTGGTACCAAATAGTTGAGCTATTTAGAAGAGCTAAATGGTACCAAATAGCTCTATTAAATGATATCATTTAGCTCCCGAACATTTTTCGGCGGAACTTTTCTACGTAACATTTTTCCTCTAAACCCCTCAAATATTTCCACAAGGGTATGCATTTATTGCTAATTTTAACTTTTTGAATCGACAGATGAAGCGAGAAAGCAAATAATCCCAGCAGCTATTATTGGATGATGTTGTAGGCTCTAAAAAATATTTGTCTGAAAAATCATGATTTTTAAATGAAACAAAGTAAAGATGCAAAAATTTTCATAAGATTATGGTTTATTTCCACGCATTGTAATTCAGGTTCAATAACTATCTTATCGTCTTAAGTATAATTTGGCCATTCGCATAAGCTAACAGTAATAATGAATTAATTCTAATACTTATAGTGTCGTTTTGATTTTAAATTGATGATTAGTCGTCGCCACGAAGAATTATCTAGTAAGTATATGATTATAAATAATGTTGACTTAAAGGTTATGTTGAATTTGCGTTGTGTATTCGATTCAATTGCTACAATTATAGAATTTTTAGAAATATCATTAAATTACATTAGGTTTATTCCATTTAGTATATGTTTTCTTAATTATTCGCTAATTGGTCTTTGAACTATTAACTCGATTTTATCTCCGGCTGACGCAATCAATGGCACTGTCAAACAACAATCAAAATCTTTGGTTTTTGTGTCGTTCACCTGAAATAACAGATCGATCACATTAATATTATTTGACATAGTAAATCCAAACAAAACAACATATTTTTCATATAAACATTCTTTAATTAATTTAAACGATTTCCAAAATGAATGAAAGTAAAAATTACCTGAACAATTCGATCGAATGGTTTCAAAAGGCCAACCGTATCTGCCGGTCCACCGCTTCGTATGCGATTTATGTAAACACCCCTTTCGTACAGGCCATCGGACACAGAAAATCCATAATCATCATACACCTTGTCTTTGTAAAGTGTCACATGGAATGAGCTATACCTGTTCCCATCTTCTTTGCTGGAATTTGAAACGATTTCGACGCTATTCGTATTGACGCCGTTTCCATAGAGCGGAGTTCGTGGTCTTCGTTGCACTTTTGCATAAACTGCTTGTGGATTTATATCGCTATGTAAAACGAATTGGTTTTCGTAGTCTGAAAAAACAACAACAATCAGATATTTTTCTCCCGCTTTTCTTTTGAATTTGAGCTTACCGTTGATATTCCGTGAAATTTTCAAATCCACAATATTTCCAAGATTTTGCAGTAACTTTGTGGCATGTGATAATGGTTTTCCCTGTACACTTTCTCCATTAATGGCCAATAGACAGTCACCAACATTGATTTGATGTGAGCTCTGTGCAATTCCACCATCCAACACGGCACTGATTAAAATAGGTTTATTGGAATCTTCACTGCCAGATAACGTGATTCCCAAAGGTCCACCATTTATTTCGAGTCTGACATTTACAACTAATTGATGGGTTCCATACGTGGAATTATGAATATCCATTGGAGGTGGCATTGAGGAGTCGAAACTGGAAAAATAAACATCAAATCGAATATAAACAAGAAGATACAATAGATAAAAATACTTGTCACAACCAGCAATCACTCACCTTTCACGATAATCCAAGTCAAATGGAACGCTGTTGTTGTAATCTTCATCCGGTAATTCCGTCGTCATACTGTTTGTATTATCATTAGTTGTGTTTCGATTGAAGCATGGCGGTTCGCTGGTTTTACACAGAAATGGATGTCGCATTGTTGCACTGGAAAATGGTGTTGTCTGTCGGGATTTATCTTGTTCTTTCGTATGATAATAATCTGGTTGGCAACTTTTTGCTTTCATTGTATTCGTTAACGATGACATTTTTTCAAATGAAACATTCTTTCCTTCGAGATATTTCCCAACAGTTCCCGAACCATAAATATTATAATCGTTTTTCGAGCTGCCACTGCCGTTGCTATAAATACCATTGAATCGTTGCTGTGCGTCAAATAGAAAGTCAGGCAATGCATTCCGATTGATTGTAAGTGTTGTGAATTCTTTTGAGCGATCTTTAAGCAATGCATCGACATTATAGTGCTGCAATTGTTGTGAATCAACAGCGAGTAGAATGTCACCGGCACGCAATGAACCGGTTCGATGTGCTGGACTACCGCGTTTCACTTCCGAAATGATAAATGATCCATGCGCCGTTGCATTCACGGTTATTCCCAAATCGCTCTTATTTACTTTGGCCAATTTTACGCTGAACACTCCTTGCGACGGAATCACCGAGTCAAACATATCAAATTCTATCTCCAATTCTACCCAATACGGTGACGGAACTTGGTACGTATTAATTGCTGAGCTACTGCCACCATTGTCACCCAAAATCTGACGTATTGTATTCGCATCCAAATTGTACAATTTGTTTATCGACATTAAACGATCGCCAATTTGAATGCAACCACATCGATCGGCTGCCGAATCAGGTATTATGTGTGTTATTGCATATCCTTGACCGATTTTTGTGCCGATTACTATACCAGAGCCTTGGCTACAATCAAGCATCACTTGACTTGTTTCTGCATGACATAAACCTGCATTTGCATACAATGGACCTGCACGGAATCACACAATTTTTTTAATTAAAAGTTAAGCATGAATGTGTATGTAACTTACTCGAACTGGAGCCAGATGGTCCCACTGAACCTTTTCGAATATATCGCTTTTGCTTTGGCGTTTTTCGTGAATCCAGTGTATTGTAGCCTGAAATTTAAACACATTTAGAATAAAATATGAAATGTGACAAGCCGAAATTATCTGTTTAAAACCAGAAGCAAATCATTTGTCATTTACATTAAGAGACAGAGAGAAAAGACTTGCCATTTATTATCTTTAATTTTTGAATCATTTGTTTAAAATTTTATATCCTGCGATCAAGCCATGATTTTACTTTTTAATTGAGTTTTTAAAAAAGTCTCGAAAAAAAAATGAACGGATGGTAAAACTCAAAAGCCATGCTAAAACAAATGTAAACACCATCCCAAACAAAAAAAAATCTGATGTAAAAATAAAAAAAAATCACTTTTGAATTCATAGCACTCGAGTTTCGAACGCATTTTGTAGCATAATTTATGGGATGAATATTTTTAGACTGATTGATATAGTGTGTGACAGCTGGTGCGCTGCAGTGTTCACCGATCGTTAGCGTACATTTTGTCGAGCGCGCGTGAAAAAAGAAAAAAAATCACGAGAAAGCAACGAAGTGGAGAATTGAACGGCTCTTAAAATGGTTAATGACAAAAATTTTGCGAATAAATATGGACACATTCAAATGAAATCAACGAATTGACCGATTCACAAAGGAAATGCCGTTGCTTCGATAGAGTGGGTTGAAAAATTGAAAATCGAATTGCATTCGATGCATTTTCTGCTTTCATCTAATATCGAATTTCAAAGCATAAATTTTTTGTGAAAATCTAAAGAATTGTGTGATGTTTTTCATTTTTCTTTCATTTTTCTTATTCTCTTCTCGATTTTTGTGATAATTTTCATTCTATTATCTTGAACTTTGTGCTCATCTTTCATTTTTAAATCCGACGTGATTTTTCTTCATGACATGTTTTCGTTTCCAAGTCCAATTTTATTTTCATATAAAATGTTCTTCGTGTTTGGGGTCACCGTCCCTTTAAAATGCAATCACATTTTCCAGAATCGGTGGATTTATATTCGATGAATTTGATGACGGAGGTTTGAAAGGTGCTTAGCTTCTTTTTTGTTCTTTTCGATAAGTGTTTTGTTTAAAATGCTATTTTTACAATGACACGTACTACACTGATTGTCATTTTCTAAATGATCACGTTTGGCCCATGTATATTTAAAAAATCCGTATTTATGAGTTCTTGCAACACGTGCTCATTTCACGATTATTCATAATCTCGTTGAAGTCGTTTTAATGGCATTATGAAAGGAAATGTTATTGCATTGACGTCGTCAATCAAGTCTCAGGTTTGTGCTTTCCCTTTCCATAATTCGTCTCATATGTTAAATTCTATGCCGTTTTTTTCGATTTTCATTAACTAAGGTTCTGTTTGTAATTCATTCGAGTACATTATTCAAGTGCATTATTCATATTAAACCAGATGGCAGTTAAAATGATCATAAAAATGTTTTAATATGGCAACGTATTTCAAATGGGTCGTATAATTGATGACCATCGATTCATTGTCATCATTTTTAACAACCAATAATTTATGTAAACTTCGTTTTCTGCAAAATTTGCTTACACACTTCTATTGGGTGTAAAATTTCAAAGTGAGTTAATTACCTTTTCGTTGAATCGCATGTACGGGCAATATTTGTAGTTGGGTGAAACCACGATCAGACGGCCCATTCAAAAAAGACATCACATCTTCGGGTGAATAGCTTGTATTTTCAATGATCGTTTCGTCAATGGAGAGAATTTGATCACCGACTGAAAGAGCGCCACACCTACGGCAAACGTCAATCAAATGTGTGAATTTCACAGTTTATTTTACTTGCATCTTTTCACTTACCGATCAGCAATACTCGCTGCCAATATGCTAGCTATGAAAATGCCCGATGGGCAGATGTCATTTTTGGTATCCATCGTGCTCGCTTGTAAATTGGAATAATTGCTAAGAATGATGCCAAGTTTTTCGTTCATCGGCCGCTCAATTTCGATCAGCAACGGACCCAATGAAAATTCCACACTTTGCATAACAGAGACATCATATTCGATGGTTAGATTCGTCAAGCCCGACGTATGGCCACATTTCAAAATCTGTTGTGCTTCCAGCAGTGATTTGTTTACAAGGGAAATCTGTAAAAAGAGGACATCAATCAAATTGAATGCTTCAGGATATTTCTATTCACACTTACATTGTCAACGCGAAGCAATCGATCACCGGGTTTAATGCGATTCACTTTAAATACTGGCCCATGTGGTCGAACATTTGTCTGCGAAAAGAAATTGAGAGCAGCTGAATTGAAAAAAAAACTCATGATCATTGCGATTGAAAAACGTCTTACCACCAACAGCGGAAAATCGCCACCGCCACGCAAAGTCAAGCCGAGACAACCATTTTCTCTTTCCACGGTGATTTGAGCCAACTTTGTCGTTACACAGACACTGTTTTGTGAAACTAAAGAAAGAGAAAAAAGTGTCACTTCAATATTTTTTCCCCTTTTTTCAACTTTTATTTAAAGAACTCACTGTACTCGGGTAGACAATATTCAATTTCAACGACAGCTGGTTGATCTCCATTCAGTAACAAATTTAAAACGTGATTATTTGTCAATCCAATTGTTGAAATGCCGTCGATTTGGTGTATACGATCTCCTGGTGCTAGAAAGTCAGCGGCCGGACCAAGTGTGTTTAATGCACTGATTATTGGTGGATATGATAAATCTAAACGCTCTGGGGATTTTCAATGAAGAAAAAGTTGTGTTGAGTTTGAAAAAAATCGACATTTATTTTCGTTCAGCATCACTTCAAACCTATTATCTGAAGAAAAGAAATCCATTTGAAATTCGAATCGCAGGGCATATCATTTAGCCGATTTTCACTTTGATCGCAGATCCTTTCATCTATCAAAGACTTTGTTTACATTTTTTTTTTTTTTTTTTGGAAAAACATGTTCGAAGAAATGTTTTTGGAGGTAGAAGAAATGTTAGAGAAAAAGGTGTTAAATGAAACAAGAAAAAAAAACGAATAAATTTACACCATTTATTTTAGAAACAAATGTGTTGTTGTGTATCCATTTTAAGTATCAACATCTTGGCGGCGGCAAAAAAGTCTCATTGAATGATAAATTGAAAGTGATTTTCTAGTCTTAACATTTGGAACATTTCTACATTTTCATATCTTTTTTCATCGTCTTTCGACTGATTTTAATTACATCAAGACGGAGCGTGCCTCATATACTTTCCTTACACTATCAAGCCACTTTCTTCTTCTTGAATAGTGTTTGAAGCAGACAATATATTTAGCTGCCGTCATCTGGATATTTCAGCTCATCTGGATGCCGTCAGCAGATGATACGAATTGAAAACAATAGAAGTGATTGTTATAGTAATACCAGTATATAACAAGCTTATATACCTATAACAATCACTTCCATTGTTTTCACTTCGTATCATCTGCTGACGATATCCAGATGAGCTGTAATATCCAGATGACGGCAGCTAAATATATTGTCTGGTTTGAAGCAAGAAAGTAGTGTTGTTCTCATTAATAATCAAATTCTCATTTTCTTTCAATTCGATAAATTTTCAATGGCATAGAAATTTTTTCAAAATCAATTTCATGCAAAATAAGTTCAAGGGATATAAATGTGTGTGGCATTCCAATGAAACGGTTTGTCACATGTGAAATCGATAAATTTGGAGCCCATTTGTTTCACACTAAATGGATTTTCTCGACATTGAAACAACCAAATAACTACATGTAAAATGTGTATATGATTGTGGTTGCGTAGGTTTAAAAACGGCTTTTTTCCCAAATATCAGTTGGCACCTCATTTAAATTCGTTATTTTTTTTTACACCGTGCAAAAACGTGTTTAGTTTTTTTTTCAACTCGCAACACGAAAAAGAAACTCGTGTAAATATCAAAAAAACGTTGTAAACTGTTGGGCTGAATATTCATCATGTATTTTTTATAAAGCCTTGTTTCAAAATACTGTTCGCAGACTATGTCTATGATTTCATTAACTAGATGAAAAGTCATCAAATGTGCTTGCTTTTATTGTTTCGAGACATGAAAACTAAGGAAAAACGAATCTTTCATCTGACAATAAAAATGAATAAAAAATTTGGTTAAGTCGCACACCACACTCTTCTGTTTTATTATTTATAGCATAATTATATCGTTGCGACCAGTATGTTGATATTGATATATTCGGCGCCAAAGATTTCGAGTGTATTGCAAACCATTTGCTGTTATAGCTATAGCTAATATTATTTTATGTGATTTACAAGTGTCGGCGAGTTTTCATTCGGAGAGAGATTCATCATGTAGGAAGTGCAGTTGAAATGAACACATCTAACGTCAATTAACGAAAAATATGATGTGATACACAAAAAAACACACCAACGAGTTAGAGAGAGTGAAAACCGAACCCCTTTTTTTCAAAATGGATTTCTTTTATTCTCAGTAGATTTTATGAGATGCGCAAATTACACTAAAAACTTGAATTTTTATTGAATTCACTTACCGAGAAATACGATTCCCATTGCTTGAGCATTTTCCCGAGGCAACGAAATGGTTGCATATGTCGTTCCCCTGTCGGCTGCCAAGCCTGAATCTTCTGATTGAGCCGGAGACATTGCACGTTCACCTAAAAAAAAAATCAAAGTATTGCTTTAATGAAAATCTCGCACTCACTTTTTTATGATTTTAAATGCCGATTTTTCAATGAGTTTCAATATTTTATGATCGACGCATGTTTTAACTACATCGTGATTCTTTCAGTTGTTCTAAATGTTGTTTACATTTTTCTCGGTTAAAAATTTTTCAGAAACGATGTGAAGAAGTCACCGCAATTCGCCATCAATTTAACATTTGGTTTTATGGCATCAATACAACAGGCACTTTGTTCGCTTAGAACTCGTCGACCAAACACACTACACTGCTACCGGATATACATTTGATTTATGTCATCAAATGCCTAAATTACTCTTATTCTCTTTGAAATTTACGCAAAAAAAGATGTTTGCAATCTTCAAAAGTCATTTTCCGCTCTCATCAACGTGAAAAGCGGCATTCTTTTTTTGTTTAAACATTGCTGCGGTCACGTTTCATTAAATTTGTTCGCCTTACTGTTTGCTCATCGACGAGCAAGTTGCTGTTGATTCTCTGTCCATTAGTAACGCAAATTTCCTCACTCAAAAACAGATTTGCACAATATCAACATAAAAATGTCGACCACACAACGTTTCATCCACACATCCTTGTGTTGTTTGTTTTTCATCGGCGAATTAAATTGAAGGCGACACACAATTTTCGTAATACCTGCTCTAAATCAGGTGCATTCGCCGAATCATCGGTCAAAATCTGGTATTTTTAAAATTTGTTGCACATATCATTTTGCAGTCGTTTTTTGGAACTCTTGTTGAGCATAACCAAATATTACATTTCATAATTCAATTAGTGTCAGTCAAATGTGATTTAAGACAAAAGTGAATTTCAGTAAAAACCACATCGCGCAAATGGAGCATTCATTTCGCAACCAGTGACACTAAGTAAACGTTAAATTTAGACTGAGACGTGCAAATGAATTTCCGATGCGCACCGAGAAAAAAAAACACACCACACATAGACGAGAAATATCAAAATAAAATTGTGAGAGATATGAGCTTAGCATTACTCATATGCTCTTATGCCATATCGCATGTCATATTCAATTGTACGGATGAGAGCGTAATATCGCAAGATTCAGTTTTCTGTCATTGTGAGTCATTTGTGACTAAACGAGAGATGATTTCCATTCTTGAACGTTGCACGCATTTCGTGACAGTGTAATGACGGAAAAAAGAGCAATTTTTTTACTCAAGTAAAAAATACTCAAGACGAAGTCATTTTTAATGTAACCAAAAAGATTTTTTTTCTTTCAATTGAAGTTCCCCCTTTTTTAGAAGAAAAAACCCAACGATCTTCCGTTTATTTTTAATCTTTTTTCATGGAAAATGCGCGCGCGACATATAGATCGTGCGGCAATGTAATCTTACGTAAAATGAGTACACAATATCCATATCCGTTGAACGACTTCAAACGATCGCATAAATTGAATGTTACAATAAATGATTTGCATAATTCAAGACGCCAAACCATAAAACCAGATCGTTTGTTACAAAAACCGAAATCCAATTACAGCTTAATCAAAATAATAGCAAATAAATGTAAATTCCAATGAAAACACGCACACACCATTCAAAGTGTGCGTAAGTCGAAATGTTCGTTCAAATCGAAATGTATATACATTTGGCATTTTTAATTCATCTGCTCCATATGCGTTTGACCCAATAACTGAAAATCAGAGTTCTCTTGTGCGTCATTTTTTTTCTCCGTACATTTTCTCGTTCTATCTCATTAATTCGTTACGCATTGAGTGCGGTTAGTTATTAAATTGTTCGATTCATTTGCGTTTCCATTTGAAATTTCAGCCAAAGTCAACTCTTACCAACTCTTACAACCCGACACTACATGACTTTATTTCAAGCTGTTTTTTTCGCTTCAACGCTACGTTTGTAATTTACAAAGTATCAACCATATTTATATCTAAATTTATTTTGTATGTGCATCCGTTGGAAATTGGGTTCTCAATTCACACACACAGTGGTGATGATTGAATTATGCACACAACTGATTTACACACAACGCATTTCATTCATAATACGAAAGGACTGCAATATACCGTTTTTTTGCTAGTACAGTTTGTTGGACAAAACATATATAAATCGAGACACACAAACAGCAAAGCACAAAAAGAGTAACAAACATCCCGTACAAACTGTGAATGCATTATAAAAATGTCAACAACCTCACCGCCAGCTGCATCATTTCAATGGTAATAATCGTTCATTGATGCAAATGCGCATATTTGAGCCGTATGGTTTTTGGTCATGTGCGCACGCACACATAAAAAAACATTCATCTCGTGTGACGATGGTGGTGTCTTTTAAGATTAGATCACAAGAAAAAAACACCAGAAGCCTTAAGTTTAATTTAAAGATTTCATCACAATAACAACATTTTAACATGAATTTCATCACATTGAAATACTTTTGATGATGTTCGAGGGGGAGAGAGAGTGAAGAAGAATACCAGAGAATACAAAAAATGTATTCGATTAAAAAATGAGTTAAGAAAAACATTTGATTAGAATTTTAATTATTTGCAGACGAAAAAAAGCATGTATATGTATTTATGAGTGTGATTTATGTATAAGATTTGAGAATATTTGCTTGGCTCGTTATCAGATCATCGTTTTGTACAAGAGGAAAAAAAAAACCCACATAAAATATGAATGAATTAGCATACATATTTATGAGATTTCGGTATTGGATCGAAAACGCAGCCGTAACTAATAAAAAATATGTCGTGTTGTGAGTGCGTAAGAGAGAGAGAAAGAGAAATCCTCAGCAAACATTGTCGTTAATATGTCTTGAAATAAATTGGCCTGGCTGCACAACACATCGAACATATTTTCATGGAAATTATACCGAAAACTATCACTTTATGATGAAATTTATGTGTGCGCAACGGTTGTGATTGCCTTCGGTATGAGCCAAGGCAAGCCATGCCATTCGTCGAAACATGTAATTTCAATTAAGTTATTTTTTGTCGTCGCTACTTCTGTTTTTACACTTCATTTTAATTTCCCGGTTTGCCATTTCATTCGATATGTGCATTTCCTATTTTGACTGCACATATCATCTGTTTATACCGCTTTTGCATTTCAATAATGCACATTTTCCAGCAAACCAAAACAACGAATTGAGTAAAGAACGAGAGAAAGAGACTAAGAAAAGGAGCACACGAGCGGTATATAAATTCAATTTCCACACATTGTTTGTTATGGAATTCCTTTTTGTGTTTTATTTCACTTGCCTTTGGCATGTTACGATGTGGTATAATGTGTGCGGCGTGCACTGCACGCATAATTTAAGTACATTTCAAGAGGGTTGATGATGTCGTTTCTTTCCACTCTCTCGCCTTCGATACTTTCCTTTTACAGTAATACAAATAGTTTCATTTGTTTTCAAACTGTCGCTCGTTTTTTCTGGTATTTTGTTTTGGATTTTTGGTTTGTTGGCGATGAGAGAACATTCGTTATTATTAGAGAGATAAGTACATTTGTCACATGTGAAGTTGTCATTCGCTGCGTCTGTTTCGTTCGTATGCATTCTCTCAATGATGTTCCGTTTTGCATTTGTTGCTGTCTGTTACAATTAGTATTTTGCCCAGCATGAACTTTGAACCGGCTGCCGATGGGCTCATATTAATCATATGGTTACATGTTGTGACAGTGAAATGCGCAATCACTACCAACAAAGAAGCGCGTTACTTTTTCTCAAATGCATGTGAAAATAAACACTCCAAATCGTTTGATTAGCAGCTGTTTATTGAAAGTGGGAATTACGCATTGGACGAAGGTTTAATCACGAACCGAATCCGAACATTTAATTTTTATTTTCCATTGAATTCCGATGGATTAATAGAAACATAATCGTTTGAAATTCGAAATGAAATACCATTTCTGTGCTGAATGAAACATTTATGTTCTATTGTTTGCGTGAATGAAACAATTTTTTTTTAAAAAACGTCGATCATTTTCAAATGAATCGAACCAATCACTCAAGTTTCATTTTCAATTGTATTTATTTGCTGGCGATGCGTATAGTTGGACGTATGGGTTGATTTATATAGAGAACAGTTGGTTACACATGTAAATGCCCACGCAATAAATTTTGAGCCAAAATAGGAACCAATTAAAACATTAAATTCAACGCAAGGAAATTCCATATATATGCTTGCCATTACACTTTTCTATCCGGCACATATGCATCGATGTGGATCGATTCTGTGTCGAGGCACACACTGAAAATGCCACAATCTATTCGACATATCCAATATATTGCTTTGTAATTATAATTAAACTTGAAACAAATTAGATGGAAAACCATGTGGGCTGCGCTCAATATTCAAAATATGAACAAATTTACGATATTTCACATGAATTAGCAACTTTGTTCGTCGAATATTTCGATGAATTCAATGAAAATTTATAATAATATTTATATGAAAATTTCATGTGGTCGAAAATTGAATTCAATGTAATTTATGCATGCTCAAAATCAATTTTGATGTGTAAATAGATTCTCGATTTTTTCAGTCGGTTTTCATTTTTAGCAAAAAATCGTATAAATTCTTTTTTATTAAAAAAAAAAAGATGATTTCTATTGAAAGTGGGATATGTTTTATGAAAGTCGAAATGGTCCTCTGTATGATATGAGTCATTCGGTCTACAGACAGCGACGTATCGATTTTTTCCCTCTTTTATATCATATAATCTGTCGCTCTGTGTCTGTCTCGTGTCCGATCTCATTTATGATGTTGTTTTTTGAAATGAAGCCAAAAACTTTCCGAATATTATATAGACAATAATTTATTCTCATGGAAAATTCATATTCCGATTTTCGCATATAGTTGCCACTTGCATACATCAGCGCATATGGAATTTTATTTCATTATTATCGACTGCAGCTATTTTTCGTTGTAGAGAATTTCGTAAATTGAATCGATAGTATCAGAATCGAATCAAAGTGGCAATAATTACCAAAAAGGGAACCGGAATGAGATGTCCAAAGAGCGCCGTTTAATTAAAATTGAACAAACAAAGCAAAGATATGTCCCATCAATTCCGTTTAATGAATCGAATTAACTTCAATTGATTGCATCTCAAAGAGTCGATATTTGAAAACGTTGTGATCGCATTCAGCTCATTAACACACTACCACTTTGAGTATCATGTTAGTTTTCTTTCTGAATTCTCACTGGAATCAGCGGTTTAATCGCATTTTATCGATTCTTCAATTGTGCGATGTTGTGAACGCACATTCATTCAGTTTTCGCTCGTAATTCAATTAATTCACCCTTTCATCAATTGAAATTACAACTTCATTTTTCATTCGATTTCGTTTCGAATCGCGATAAAAGCGCGATCGAATTGTATGACGGTTGGAGACTCGAAGTCATGGCCATAATACATGCAATCAATTGAAAAATTAAATTTATGTCGACACTCATGAAGGGTTCGACCGACGCTCTCTTTCTCCTAGATATCTCATTTTTGTAAATGCCATAAAACAAGTTGTGAAACTATATGTGGTTTTTTGCACAAAGAGCGATTGAGAAAATGTTCTTCTCGCACACGCAAAATCGACGTTCGGCTGCCATAATTAACCCATGCGCCGCCGCTTTTGTTTATGATATACAAAACAAAATGTTATTTTGTTGAAAATTGCTTGGAATTTTGTATATATATTTATTTTATTTTGAGATTGAATGTGCTAGAGTGAGAGAGAATTGCTAATTCTTACCCGACACTGTTGTAGACGATGTTGTTGCAGTATCGGTTTTTGCGTCATTAGTTTTGTTTAGACTAGACGATTTAGGCACGCAGCTGATTGTGGACGTTGATCCACCGCTACTGCTGCTCGCATTGTTATTGTTACTCTTTTTCGATTTCCAAAGTTTCATTCTATATAAATTTCTTGTTCGCTATGGCACACTCACATGAAAAATCACGTACTTCAAATTTAGAATTGGCGTTTCCTCACTGTTTTTGCATCATTTCGCATTTAATGGTTTTTGTATGTGCGCTGTTTTGTTTCTTTTTTTTTTGTTGTTGTTTAATTTGGAATTTCAGACACTATTTTGTTTGTACGATGTAAAAAGAATCCGTTCAATGCAAACAACGCTTGTAAAATTCACTTAATCATTTTGCGAGCGTGTGCTCATTTTTCGACTGGCTGACCGAGTTAGAAGGGATGGAACAGTTGTTTGGACGTCATCCAAATCTCAATTGTCATAATTTTGATTAATTTTTTTTTGTCTGTTGTTGATCGTCGTCGTAGCCGTTGTCGTTTGTGGTCGATGTTATCATTTGGTTTTTGTATGACATCTATTATGCAATCGATCATAAACTAAACTAAAATAGCAGATCACCAAAACAAAATCGTGCATCTGTTGAAATACAATCACATTAAAAATTTGGTTTGTTTTTATAAACTTGAATCTCACTGAATTTATCGTCAGTTTCATTTAATTTTACACATTCTGAATGAAATCGTTGTCACTATCACACTTGCACAATCAAAACAGATCACAATGTTTATTTCATATCGTTTTTTTTAGTCGTTCATTTAGCGCACGTTTTTGGTGCCTTTCTTGTCGTCCAAAGCAACCAAATCAACTGGTAAAAAAATTGGACTGTGAGTTGAAAATAGGGCCAGATCCAACGACACTTTTCGATATTTTGATTGCAAGAAGAAGAGAAAAAAGATCAAATTCAGATCTCACTCATTCTCTAAAGTGTGCGCTTTTTTCACCAAAAAAACCGAGGAAAATACGAATTACATTAATCTATTTTCAGCGTACGACCACATCAGCAAACTGACAACTCTCGACGGAACCACGCTTACGCTCGCGTTGTTCGCGAGAAACAGAGATGAGTGAGAGTTTCTTTTTCTTTAAATTTCGATATTGTAAAGAAAACTGCTATTTCAAACGAAATTTATTTACAAACTGATGCCGACGACAGTTTTAGTGAGACTAACCGCACACACAATCGATTCACTAAAGAGTCCCAACCGCCAAAAGTCTACGAACGAAGGCGGCAAGAAATCAACAATTTTAATGCACACACTAACACTCACACACACGCATGTATGAAGCATGCATAGACAGAGAGAAAGAAACTCTGAATTTGATCCGAAGTGGAAACTGCATGCATACACACTCACAGCATATGCGTTTACAAAGGAACTATATGCATCATCTTTTGCTTTTCTTTTCGAATCGAAATCAAGTCCGTTGACAACTTTGAGGAGCCACTTTAATTAATCATCTCAATTTTTCGTTCTGGTTTGTTTTTAACGATGTCCGAACGGTGACAGGATAAGTGGTGAATCATTCAAATCTGAAAATTATTTCGAAAATAGAGAACACAATGATTCATAACATAAAATGTTCGGATATCGCTTTGGAAAACAAATTTTCAAAACTGTTGTCCTTATTATGAATGGTAATTAAAAATTCGAATCAATTTTCATTTTCACACCTTTATTGTTTTTGGGCACGTACATTTTGAACTTGAACTTTCCACAAACAAATCCACTTTTGAATTTGAAGTATTTTTCTTCACAAAGTTTCTTTATTTCATGTGGTAAGCATCGGTTTAAGTTCTATTGGTTTTAATTATACTTTATTGTTTACGAGCCTGTAGAGACTGTAGGACGCGATTCTTAAAATATAGGCAACCTTCTACGAGACAGACAATGCTAGTGAATAATAATAATTCTGAGAATTAGATTTAAATTCAAAAGTTCTCTTTGAAAATCCGATTTTCGCGATTGTTATATGTATACTTAACCTTTTAGCCACCGGGTGAATCTTGTTATGACAACAAATGATTCATATTTTACGAGTTTTTGTCGTGGCATATGACACAAGAATACATAATATGAAAACGTAAGTTGATGTGATATCAGTAGACCGTTACGGAATAAATGAAACAACAAACGATAAATTTGCATGAGTTTCACGCATCTTATTCATTTTATTCGCCAATGGAATTGAAAACAATAAATGTCGCTATGAACTTATTAGCATTCGAGTCAAAGCGAAAAACCCATAAAATTCCAAACCTTTTTTTTTGTGTCGATCGACAAAGGGAAAAAATGGCATTCAAATAGATTGATATACAAAACGTTTAAATTACGCGTAATTTATGGGGCTCGTGCTTTTGCCAGCAATAAATAATAAACTAATTGCAGCGACTCTTATTAAATTACTATCCATTCAATTGGTTTTTGATTTTTATTGCTTCCACAATGCTTTGCTTTATAAACATTGGAACACATTCAAACGAACAGAAACGAATCATAACTGAATTGATGTATGCCATTTCGACATTTGTGGATATGTCTTCCCGCATGGGAATTTTCGTTGAATTAAACATGTCTTTGATTTCAATTCGAGCAGTCACTTTCCATTCGGGAATGTGTTACATCAAATGCTCGGTTTTATCGATAGAAATATCTTAGCATACATAAAACCATGAGTGCATCTGATCCACTTCGTTTCGATGTTTTTATGCGTGTAAAAATCGTTGTCGACAATCGACAAATTTTCCCTGTCGCTTGGTTATGGTTTTCTTTTTTCGTTCATGCTCCACTCGCTCATTTCGTCTTCTGTCTTTAATATCGCCTTTTTTTCGTAGTCACATTGTAAACATGCATCAAGAGAGCGAGCATTTCAATACGTTTGATGTGTTTTTATATTATTTTTATTTGTCTTTGTTTCTGCTTTAATGGGTATGCATAATTACGGAGGATTGTTCCAGTCGACAGACAAACATTTGTCTCTGTTTTGAAAATGAGAGAAACAGAAGCCTGAACGTATTTTTCGAATGAATGCAATAATAGCAAATGAAGAATGAAAACAATATAAATTTAAAATGGTTCAAGAGACAAAATAAGAACATTGAGAGCGAGTGAAAAAAAAGGAGATCGAAGAGAGAGAGAGAGAGGAAGAAAGAGGAGAGAAGAGAGCAAAAAGAAAACGTGAGTGCGCTATACTGTGTTGCTTTGTCGTTTGCACATATTGTGGCCCGTGTTCTGTACGTATGTTGGTATCGGTTGTTCCGCATTTGGACAGTGCGTTGAAACGTATGTTTATTATAGATGCAATCTGACAAACACAACATACGGTGACATGTAGTTGGTTCAGTAGATCGTGCGTCTACACAATATTATATATATTCCGACACGCTCAAATCCAATCGTAAATATCATCCGAGCCACTGTGTCGCGAGCGTTTGTGTTTTTTTTGTTGTTGTTATAATTTCTTTATATCTTCCACTGAAATGGCTATATTCTCAACAATTTTACGAATATGCTGAAATATTGGAAAGAAAATAGACATTTTTCTAGCCACGCGTTGACGCAAAGTCGTAAATTCTATAATTGTTTTGTTCCTTTTTTGCCTCAACCTCGTGTCCAACGGTATTTATTAATGAAATCTCCGCTTGCACATAAAATTATATTCACGTCTTTCCTTCGGGCTCTTTTTTTCTTCGTATGCATTTCTTTTATTATCCGTGTCGCTGCGTGCAAGAATGTTGTTTTATTATGAACCGCATTGGGAAACCGACCTCAACAAATTTGATAGAGGTCAAAGGCAACGGGAATCAATATCAATCGATTTTGTATTCCACAGAAAATTGAACTTTCAAGGAGAGCTCACCGTTTGAATTCATCAGTTGAACTAAATCATTTATTTCTATCTGGTAAACAAAACATGTAGAGAAAAACAACTGGACGTATAACATTCAATAATATATTCAAACAATAGCGTCCATTAATGCTGCAATCAACCCTAATGGTAATCTACGTGGAAAAGGGGTAAAAATAAATGAAATGTCCATCAATTATATTTGTCAACAATTATTCGGCAGAGACAAGTAAACAGAGTGACGAATTTGGGATTGTCGGAAGAATTTAGCTGGCTCATTATCCGCCACACCGCATATTATCGTCATTCGCGTGCACGCAATTCGATATTATATATCGAAATAAACTGTTTATTGAACCTTTCATTGACGCAAAAGCACACGTATCGCAAACGAAACCACAATATTGCCACACTAAATGGACAATTGAGCTTATACACATGTACAAGTACATGTGAATGGGGTAGAATAAAAACTACTTCTCGAAAAATGTTTAAACACGAAACCTAAAAAAAACTTTCAATGAAAAGTGAATCAATTTTTTTTCGTCCAATTGAAGTGAACCAAAAAAATTTTGTTCAATAAAAGTGAACACAAAAAAAAATTCATTTTACTGAAAAAACCGAGTGAAATTTTTTTTTGGTTCACTTTTATTGAACAAAATTTTCTTGATTCACTTCAATTGGACAAAAAAAAATTGATTCACTTTTTATTGAAATTTTTTTTAGGTTTCGTTTTAAAAAAGCAATTTTTCGAGAAGTAGTTTTTATTCTACCCCATTCATGTATTGGTTATTTTACGGTGTTTTTTTTTTGTTTGGGGTTTCATTTTTGTCATAGCAACCATCCAAATTGGATAGTTTATACTGTTTTATCGATTTTACTGATTTTCAAATCAGATTTTGATGCGGACATACGTAAATTTTGATCACTCCGTCCAAAAAATTTTTTTATTTCTTTTAAAAAAACCATTTTTTGTGAAAAAAAAAAATAAAACAAGTTCAGAGTTGATTTTGTGGTTAAGGGTGCCGGTTGAAAGTTGCACTCAGTGAGTTGACATTAGACACGAGTGTTAATTGAATAAGTGACATTTCACATGTACCTCAACGCATTTCAATGTTACACATATAATTTTTCGATGTAGTCAATAATAAGTAGTGGCGCAATTCTCAGTTATGTTCCATTCAAAAGCAGTGCGCTTTGTTTTCATTTTATTTTTGTGCCTTTTAACATTTCCAAATATCAGCCATGCAAAATTTGTGAACGGACACCTGCAAACACTCGAAGTATGTTCTTAATTTATTTATCGATTTCGTTTTCAATGTAAATTTTTACGGTAAATTAAAAGTAACATTGTTTAAATATTCAACTATTTAGGATTGGGCATTTCTGGCACGTTTTTGCTTCATTTCTGGACGTGGACGATACGAATATGAAATTGAATTTGATCGCAGATATGGTGAACCACAACTTTTACTTTACTACGATGATAAAACCCAATGGCCTTCGGTTTATAAAGCTGACAAAGTAATTAAAAATAATATGTTAAGCATTTTATGCATACATTTAAAAAAAAAAGAACGATTGTGTGTTTGATTTTCAATAAGCACGATTTTCCTTCAAAGTTGAATCGATATTTAAAAGTTTTTACCTGACAAACTTAAATATTCTACAACGACAATTGTTTTCCATTTATTGAAAACCATATTGAATCTAAAATATTCATATCTCTTTTGCCGTTTATTCAGACCTGCCGTGAGAAACTTAGCGTGTTGAATAGAATTGATAATCAAATTGTAACGTTATCAGTAAACTCGCCCGAGCGGACGACATCAGGTTGTACAATATTGCCAAAAAGTCAAAATACACCCACGCCGCCCATTCATCGTTATTATTCGACAACGGAACAAACTCCCATCGAGTTTACGATGTCAGAAAATGAAAGTGATCTTGCGGCCACCGAAACGATATTCGATAAATTTTTGAGAAGAACGACCATCGTTCCGAAGGGAGAACGTGAAGGAAAGTCTTCGGACAACAATACTGAAGAAACGCAAAATGTTGAATTCAGCGTTGAAGCAATGGAGAAAATCAATGACACCGAAGTTTTCAATGCTACAGCTGGTGCACATCGTAATGGTGGCGGACTATATTACAAACACGATATCGGGCTCGAAAATGAACTTGAAAATACAACGGCTTATAAGATGGATGTTGAGGAACTATTCGAACCACAGAAAAAGAGCGAACGCTTAAATAATGAGGAGAGTGATGTGGATGAGCGACAAGAACGATCGAATGCACCATTCAAATTTCGATCAACTCGCGAAACCTATATCGTACGATGTCACCAGGCGGGCACCTTTATCAGCTCGAGAGAACGGTGGTGGTTCATTGCAATCGCCAATTGTGGCAGTACGAAAGGACTTGATATAAAATATCGCTTTAAAATGACCAACGGAAAAAGTGGCGACTTTTGGACTGAACACTTTTCGGCGGATGAAAGACGTGAGTTTTTGTTGGAGAATGTTTTGGAAATTTTATTTTTTGAACATTTCTTATTTTTTCTCTTCCATTCTCTAGTCATACCGCCGATTTTGCTATGCCAATTCATTTTGTACTCATTGTTAGTGGTGGCTTTATTTTTCTGCACGATTGAATTGAAATCACTGCATCTATACCATTGCACATACCGTTTGTTTGCGTTTAGTGTAATGATGCAATGTTTGGGAGTTATTGTGTTGGGAATAGCATGGATTCGTTATGGCATGACTGGATTTGGTCCTCACACCACGTTCGGCGGTTTATTGAGTGGCGTCAGTGAAATTGCATTTCTTCTCTTGTTACTGTTAATGGCCAAAGGATACACAATAACTCGAGCTCGACTCTCAAGCTGCTCCATTGTTAAACTCACCATTTTTATCAACACTTATATTGTGGCTTATATTATCTTATTCATTTATCAAGCAGAAGCATTTGATCCGGGAGAGGTATGATCGAATTCTCACACAAAACTAAACAAAACACGGCAACTTGAATCACAACGTTTATTTTGTCTTCAAATGTTCTTTAGGTATTAAATTTGTACGAGTCGCCGGCAGGTTTTGGATTGGCTCTTTTGCGTTGTGTTGCGTGGTGTGTATTTATGATGTCAACTGCAATTACCATTCGCAAATATCCAGAAAAAAGTTCATTTTATTATCCGTTTGGACTGCTGGGTTCTTTGTGGATCTTGGGCGGACCTTTCTTAACCCTCATCGGCATTGGAATGCTTGACGCCTGGGTACGAGAAAGCATTATGTACTTCACATTCGCAATGTTATCATTAATGGGACACTCGACATTTTTGGTAAGTTTTCTTTGCTTCAATTATTTATTCAAAAAAATCTTCAGAGAAGAATCCAAAAACTAATGCTATATCTATGTAAATTACAGTGGATAACATGGCCATCACGAGCAAATAAGAGTTTTCCGTACCACGTGAAAACGAATCACATTGGTATTGCATCAGACGATGACGATGGAGCCGATTACCCGCGACATACTTATGAGCCGACCCATGTCGATCAAAATATTATCATTCCGTTATCGCGACGCACCGAAGAGCTGATCAATGGTATCTACGGCAATTACATCTACGACCAACAACGTTCCAATTCGAATGCGCACAGTCATGCATCATTCCCTGAAGACAGTCACGCACCATCAACGATTTTGTCATCGAAGCAATTGCAAGAAGAAATTTACAAATCGGAATGCGAGCGTCGTTTTTCAACCCACTGCCAAAAACCGACAGGTGCAGGTGATGAATCACAGCCCCAATCATGCACAATGGTCGCTGACTATGATGAAAATGATTCCGGCCATCCTTCGTTGGATCAAAGCGGTAGCCCCTCTAATAATACAACAAAATCGATCTCTGATGGTGATTCACCAACAAAAGACTTGCGAAAACATTCCGTTGAAAGTACAAAGTCGAATCAATTTGTCACAGACGAATTGAAAATGGCGCCTAATAAAATCATTCTGGAACCAATTGAAAATACGCTGAAACACATGAAACTACCCGCTATAGTTCCTAGGCATCTATTTGCAGCTAAGAAAGAAAAATCAGAAGAGAAACTTGAATAAGGTTAAGGTTACACGCAGTATCAACCAAATAATTGCTTTAAGTTTTAATTAATTCTCTGCAATGTACTGATTTTATTGGCACACCCACAAGGTTTAAGATAGTGTTGAGACATTTTCTCCTGATATTTTTATTATTACTCGTAAATAAAGGTTTTTTTCAAATAGTCAAACTTATGATATTTTATTCGAAGTTCAAAGTAATTGCGGCAGTTTGTTATTATTTTTTTTATTTGAAATCTAGATTTTTCGATGAAGACTGCTATAAATGAGCACTGGACGAGGAATGAAACAATCTTGAATTGATGGATATAAATCTTCAATAACTGTCAGTTGATTCCGTATTCATTGAGCATCTGGAGTTGAATGATTTGCAGTGTTTTCGTCAAATAAATATATAAAAAGAATTGAACTAAGTGAATAAACTCCAAGTATCATCTACAAATGTCTTTAAATTCTCTTTCAAGTAGTTCAAATATACGAACGATCTCAAACGATGATTAACATAGTTATGGTCCAAGACATAGAAAGTTCAATAGAAAAATTCGCAGTCTCAGAAATTCGGTAGGATGTTTTCGACACCATTTATGACACGGTAGTCTTTAAAAGTGACTGTTTATAGCATTCGAAAGAAGTGCCACTTAACGCTCATATATTGATGATGATCAAAGGTTTTAAACTTTTTATATAATTCAATTATGTACTTACTTAGCTAATTCAATTCAACCAACGAAAGTCACGCCAAAACTTTTGCATTCAGTACGATCTCAAGCATAATGATTAATTATAAACGTAGAAGAGTCGGCCTTTCTTATACGCAATTCAAGTTTTTCGATGGTTATAACTCATAAAATTTAAAGCCAAGCAGCTGTGGATTTGTTCTAAGCCTTTAACTCTCTGTTTTATTTGATATACCATCAAAATTTAATGACGTGCAAATGAATTTTGATAGTTTATACTTCAAATAAACTAAAAATAGACAAATGTGTATGAAATGGCATACATCAAACGCCTGTGGCATTTTCTCTTACACAATTAGTGCTGTTTATAGCGCGTCCAATTTCTACGTGATTTGCTTGTATCAGCTTTTGTTAATGATCTCGGATAGAATAATGATTTCAAATCATGATATATCTATTGATTTTTTTTCCTCTGCTACAACACCACAATACCTGTATTCTATAACATTGTTGTATCAGATGGTGTGATTTTATGTAATTTACCGTAATCGGAATGAAGTTGTCACAGCAAAAGCATTCGGTGTTTGATTTGATAAATTATTCAATTGAATTATTATATTTGATTAGCATGAAGGTTCCATGGAAAATATCACTTTCGTATGATGTGTATGATTAGTTTTGGTTGTGAATTCAATTTGGATGGTTTAGAAAAATATTTTCTTTCGAAAATTTGGAACTATTCCAAAGAGATAAATATAAAATGGAATATTATAACTGGGCAATACCTGGGAGAAACTCCCGTGCTCAAACTCAACAAAGGAAAACACTAAGAAAGCCACCGGCACCAGATGTACCAGTCGCACTGCCATCAGCACCAGTTGAATTAAGTGATGTGAATACAGAATTTACCTCACTCCGTTTGTTACGCACAAGTTTACTGTTTCAAACGAAAGAATTTTTTAATGTAAGTTAAAAAAATACAACGTCATGAGAGAAAGAATTGTAATTGAGTATTATAACCAAAATTACAATAAATAATACTAGTTTTTAAATACACAGCGATGAATTACAGAGTTATATTCACATTATATTCGATTAGTTTTTGAGCAATATCTGTTGGCCGGTGTAATTTTTTTTGGTCCTAATGGAGTACCCACATCCATACATTTTTTGATCGTTTTTCAACCATTTTGATGACACGATGGTTTCGTGCTCAGACATGAAATTCAAAATCTGAATTTACGGGATGATTGGGCACTTTGAGGAATAGATCTGGTCAAATTTTCAGCAACATTGATTGATCGGTGTAAGACTTAGACTCTGAAGAGGCACTTATGAGAAAAATGCCTTAAAATGATATTCTTTCAATTTGAACGCTGAAAGAATGTGCAGTGGGGGGTTTTTTGGCATGAGAACCCGAATCTGATGTTAGTTTTAAGATGCAATCACTTTTTCACAGACTTTTCATACAAAAATCCACAAAAAATTTCATTTTTTTATGAAAGACATGCCTTTGTGGTACCGTAATGATCTGAAACTTTGAACAGGCTATTTTTTGGATTGAAATTTCTTTAAACTTGGTGTGATTATTTATTTTGATAAGCAAATAATATTCACAAGTTTTCATGGTGATTTAAGTTACTGCAACCATACAAAGACCATCATTTCAGTTTATTCCCAAAATTTCGGTTCCATGCGGAAAAGTTAGCTTGCGTACGTAATTCATATCATTCATTAGTAAAGTCCGAATTCATATTGTTAGCATAAAAATAAAGTAAAGTCCAAATTCATAATATTTTTAGCATAAAAACAACAAAGAGTAAAGTAAAGTCCGAATTCGTATTGTTAGCATAAAAATAAAGTAAAGTTCAAATTCACATTTTAAGCATAAAAAAAGACAAGTGTAAAATAAAGTCCAAATTCTCATTGTATATTGCATATCAAGCATTCTACATTACAATCCATACACATGCCCGTAAATGGCAAGCCTTTTGGCATAATCAAATGTACTAAATTTTAAGAAACAGAATTAATAAAGAAAGAGTTTTTAGTTAATGTTGAACAGCTGAATACCACTCTTGTCTCCATTTACTCTGTATTAATGTCCCTTGACATTATTTGGTCCTTCGAATCATATATAAAATTGCAATTATATAACGTAAATTTATGAATTTCAACGTAAAAGTGATTTAAAAAAAAAAACGAAAACGAACTACGATTTAAAGTGATAATTTCGCGGCAAAGGTTTAACACAGTTAAAAAACGTTAACGAAATTTTCAAACCAATTATTTCGATGTCCGAATGTATGTGCGTATCTTTGTATGTCATTAAATCGTGTCTACCCCCTAGCATCAGTATAAAGTTTATTTGGGAAAAAAATCTCTTACAAAATCTTATGGAGAAATCTAATGAAATGGTTACAATGTCTTGTACATCAAATTTAATTTCAATTTCATATTCAACTCTCAGCATTCAACTCTTCATGGTGTCCGTTATATTGCGGAGGTCAATAGGCCAGCCAGCGAACGTCTTATGTGGTTTTGCTTTACTATCGTGGGTCTCATAAGTGCATTTGTTATAATTGGCAGCCTATGGGAAAAATTTCAGACCAATCCAACAATAACGGGTGAGTGGTTTAAGTATTTAACCATTTAAAATAGAACATCGAAAATTGAAACCGACACAAAGTATTAAGTTAATGAAAATGAAATGCACAATTTCACCCTATTTTAAGTGGAACGAATGGGTGGCAATAAATCACAAACACATTTTTAGTGTATTAAGTCACAAATTGCGTTACAATGTTGCAACCAAAAACTCAATTATATTGGGAATCTGAACGAAATAAAATTATGAAAAAAAAATGTTCGAAAAATGAAAGTAATTAAAATTGAGTGAAATATGTTTATAGGATTGGATATGGACGTGCATAATTCTCAGTTGGTATTCCCGACAATTGTTCTGTGTCCCATGGAATCATATGACTTAAACCGTTCATATGAGCTAGCAAACACCAAATTAGGGTAAGCCACATACCATATCGAATTTAGTTTCCTAGAATTTAATGTGAAAAACAAAGTTGTTTTACATTTTTTTTTCATTTCTGTTTTGAAAAATTCGTTGTAAAGAAATCACGATGAGGAGGCGACCGAAGTGTTTCAACAATTTTTAATTTATTTGCCTCAATTGAGCTTTGAAAACATGAAAATCGAATCTCAGCACGCAGAAAATATAACTGTTAATGAAAAATACATAAATGCAATCGACAAAGAATCATTGAGATCGTACGCTTTTGAGGCGAGTTTGCCCACAAAATTATTTATAAATAATAATATCTCGTGACGGAATTAATATTTCAATAGGTTGCTGTATCCTGTAAAGACACCTTTGATGTATGCAAATATCGCGATGAGGACATTACGTGCTGTGAACATTTTTTTCCTATATTCAGTGAACACGGTTTTTGTTTTGCATTCAATCCAAAGTACATCGACACTCCTACTGGACAGTAAGTTCTTTTTATCGTTCCTATTCCCCTTCGACGAAGAATCTTTGTATTTTTTTTCTTGTTTTTTTCGTCTCTTAGAGTCGCAAACGAAAAATTCCACGAACTCTTTGAAACCGATAAAAAATGGGCATTGCTTTTTACACCGAAGCGTGAAGCCAAAATCTTTGTCCATTCACATTCGGAAAACTTTGGATGGGATTTTCGTCCGCACGTTATATGGGAGCCTGATTTTGCGGCTGAGCTGCTGATTTCAATGAAACAAACCTATACTACTGAAGATGCCAGGCAACTGTCGATTAGACAACGAAAATGCATTTTTCCCGACGAAATGAAGCTGGAATACTACTCGGGAGAGTACATTTTCACCAGCTGTATGATGGAATGTCGCATCAAAAAAAGCATAAAATTCTGCGGTTGTGTTCCACCTTTCTATCGCCAAATCAGTGAGTCGTTTCATCTTTTTGAGTTTTTTAAATGAAAATTTATTTATTTTTTCTTCAAAAGAGAACTCAAAATATTGCACCGTAAAGGATTTAAAATGTCTCAGTCGATTTGCTGAAAATATCACCGATGTTCGTGACTGCAACCGATGTGAATTGAGCTGTGCAAACACCGTTTATGAAATTGAAAAATTGAGCAAAACGTAGGTGTTTATTGCTTTATCCATATATTGATTTTAAATTTATAAAAACGATCATTTAAATTCTATTTAAAGAACTGCGGACCCGTCCAAGCCTTTGGATACTTTCGTTAACGTTGAATATTTGACTTGGCCAATTATCAGGTACAAACGTGAAGGTAGGTTGCTTTCAAAATTTATCGATTGATTAAGAAAATAATTGTGGATTACTCGCAGTTCTTTTCGGATGGGTCGATTTATTGGTATCATTTGGTGGCATTGCTGGACTATTTCTTGGATTTAGTTTACTATCTGGAGTGGAAATCATCTATTATTTCAGCTTGCGTGCATGTTGCATGCTGTACAAGAATCGAGTGAGTGTAAATGGTTTTTTATGCACGATTTTTTTTTTAATTTTTTGAATTGCCACAAATTGAGTCATTATTTTTTATATAACCATTTAAATCGAATATTGAACATTTTTATAAAAAAAGATCAATTATGATCTGTTGAATTTCAACTACGTTGGTGTTTTTCTACTTTTGTCGCTTATTACCTTGAAAGCCACGTTTCAATGTTTTATGGTTGATTTTATTGATTGCCAATTTAAACTTGAAATTATGAGCAATCGATTGCCAATTATAAATTTATAATATACGTCATTAAGGTCGATTTAATGACTTAGAGAATCAAAAGCGATATTCGAGCAAGCAAATAATTTATATTTTGTTTTATATCTTGTTAATAAGGGCGAGTTATACGAGATGGAAAAAATCAAAATGCAGGAAGAGCAACCGTATATTGACTTGTCATTAAAATTAATGGACCGGTCAAGTTATAAAGCCAACAAGGATGCATTGGCATTGGCTAGGGTGCGTAAAATTGATGTAGCTGAAATCAATTCACGTGTTGGAAATGATCCAACTACTGCTGCCAGCGATGAGTCTCTCAATCAATCTGCCATGAATCGTATGCCGATCCAGATGGCTCAATTTTCGCAGCAAAATCAAGCCATTCGAGTAAGTGACACTTTCAATAAATTCTAATAATAATTTCGTTTCATCTCTTCCATCTAATTTCCTTTCAGAATTTGCAGGCAAATCGTTTGGCAACGAGCTATGATTATGCACAGGTCAACGGTCCATTTTACATGCCATAAGATGTAAATCTCTCAACGACTACAAAAAAATGCGTGTGTTTTCATTCAGATTTTCTATAAAAAGACCTTTTAAAGTCACGGTGTTTTTTTATTGCTTTGATAAAAAGTATAAAAAATTGGTTTTGGTTTCATCGTTCTTGTAGTAACTATAAAAAAAAAATCTAATTATTACATCTCAAAAAATATTTTGAAGCATTTTAATCTGTCTCAAATTTGTTCACATGTGTGCGCGAGATGAATACAGTTTTCCCTATTTTGATGATTGTTTTAAATAAAAGATTTTCTCTGCACAAACAGAAATCTCGTTTAAATTAGCTAAATTTAATCTTTTGCGGAAAATTTCGATGGTTTTAGGTGGAATTGGCTGATTCTTGGTAAAATATTTTTTATCGGCAAACGGTTAAATGTTTTGTTCGGTGATGGTGATTTTGTATTGGCCGTAGTTGTGTTTAATGGCTGTGGAAAACTGCAAAATAATAAATTATGATTAGAAATATAAGAAATATCATTAAAAATATTTGTCTTGATCTTACCTAGCACGTTCTTGTTCGGAGTAAGTCATCAAAGCACTTTGCCAGTGATAAATATTTGGATGGCTATTTCTGTCAATATCCACATTGTGCAAGGCTTTCAGAACGTCGTTATCCATTTTTGTTGGTTCCTGACTGCAATTTCATCAAATTCGATTAAAAAACAATTCCAAAAACCAAATATCACGAAATTCACGCCAAACTTACCCAAAAATGAAATTATCATAAAGTATTTTCGGATCGCTGTCGTCAAAGAATTCTAAAAGTGGTGATTGTGGTGGAGTAAAATATTCATCATCGTCCGAGTTACTATCCTCGTCAGAATTGTTCAGTGACTGTAAAATACCCCAAAACATCATTATAAAAATCCCTTTAAAACGCAATAAGTAAGATCTTACCCAAAATGTGTCGTCGCCTTCTTCATCGTCAATTTCCATTTCGTCCGATTTGATATTGAATTTATCACAAAAATCGCTAAATATTTCGCTGAGTCGGTGTTTTCTTTTGATGCTTCGATTCAATTTATTATTTGGTGAATTGGTCCATTCGCATTCGCATTTTTGTTCGGCATGCCAAATATCGACGCAATCACTTTCTGAGGTGAGTACTTCTAAGGGAATTATATTGGACGAGTCGTTCAAACGTCTCAAAAGTTGTTTAATTAAGCAAATCAGTTGTGTCATCTGTTTGGCATGCTCATCTTGACTGATTCCATTTTTGCTTGTATTGTTCGCTGACTTTTCCTTTGCTTGTAGTATGTGATCGAGTGTGCTGTGAAGAGCTTCGCTTACTTTGTGTTTTTGGCATTCGTCGTCTTTGTTTAGTAGCGCGGTGAAGATGTGAGCAAAACGTGAATGTGTGGATTGAAAGTCAACACCGAAAAAGCGAATGTCATGTTTATAACTGCATATTAACGATTTCAATCGGGCCAATTCGCCGACGAGTACGTCATTAACCGTGACAATATTGGTTGGATTCTGTGAGATTGGTTTTAGCAAACGATTTGCATAAATTTGACATGATTTTTCAACACACAAATACGCATGAAATGCACTTGGACTGGATGGTGGCGATGGACGTACACCATTGAAACTTTCGTCTTGATCTCGTTCGATGCGCAATTTATTCAATTTTTGCGAAATCTTTGATATTGGTGTAACGGGCAATGGTGTCAATTGTAACTTTCGTTGATGGATCGACATTGATGGTGGCGGTTTCATTCGATCATCCAAACGATCTTGTAGATATTTTTCGAATTTGGCAAGACCGTCCTCACTGCTGATGTCAATAAATTCGTCTAAGAATGACCAATGCTCACGCCATGTAATTCGAATTTCTTTGGCCAAACCTCGTCCTATCACCTCCAAACCCTTATCAACGTCAGCCAATTTGAGATGACGCTCTCGAAAACCAGGCGATTTACATTGATGTTCGTTGAATGAAAAATCACTCAATGAATGCAACGTTGGCGTCATGATCATTGTATCATTCAAACTGTCATCGTGTGATTGGCTGCGATAGTTTTTGAATAAAGTCTTTTTTGTCGATTGACCAACAGTTGGTTCGTCTTCATTTAAACTCGTATCAAATAGACGACGTGATGTTTTCTCAATGGATTTTGTTGGTGTCGCATCTTTTTGTGGTGTTTTATTGGGTGTACTGCGTTGACGGACAATCGAATTTGGATAGGACGATAATGGAGATCCATTCATTGGGCTGTGCTCATTTACAGGAGATTTAAGATATGAGGCTGGCGAACCTAAGCTACGTGGAGGCGTTTTCCAACGCTTACGGAACGTCTGTAAAGGATTGAACACATTCAGAAATTATTGTACTATTCATATCAATTGGTCATTGTATAAAATCACCTCAGCCTGTTCTTTGTTCATCGGGCCAGCCAAGGCCCGAATTTCCATCTTTGGACTGAGTAAATCTTCGGCCGGAACCTGGTAGAATAAAAATAAAAACCATTTACAGATGTCATAAAAGGTATCATTTTAAACTGATCTTACGTTTGGAAGATGTGTTTCCATGAAAGGCTCTCCGATAACAGGCGGCATTGAATTATCAAACGATCGCATGACGGGCACATAAAATTGACCTTCAAGCAATGTTTTAATGGCTTTGAACACTTCAGGATCTACTGAACTAGCTCTCGAGCATATAATCTGAAATCAGTTTTGGAACACATAAAAGATACTGTTTTTGCTTCAACACAATGCTCATGTTGACCTTTTTATCGGTGCAATCATAGTTGACTTTGTCAAGTTTCAAAGTGCATATTTGATTTTTCGATAAGATTTTTGAATAAAAAAAATGAACTTACATCTTTCGGAAGAAAACCTTCGGCATTCTTTTTCGATTCACATTCTCGATACGATTTGAGTACTTCGACGACATCAACAGCACCAAATTTGGCTGCCAAATGTAGCGGCGTTTCACTTCGACCTTTTTCAGGCGTATTTAGATACAAATCCAATAGAATATTCGAAACATGTTCGGCTGTACGATCGTCATCTTTTCCATAGAGCAATTTTATGAACTCTGGATCGCCGACTGTTTCCAAAATTAGTGAAGCAATCACGGCATTTTTCGATATAGCCGACTGATGGAGAGCATTATATCGAAAACTTTCTTTTAATATCGTCGGTGTGTCGCCTGAACTAACCAAATATCTATCAAAAGAAATAAAATATGGTGATTACTCGAACGAAAACAGTGGTCAATGGTTTAGAAAAAAAGACTCATACCGTGGATTCGATCTAATGAGATTTTGTACCGAGTCTCTGTCACCTTGTTCAATCATTTTACGGAATTTTACTAACTCTTGGCTCGTTGGTCCACGGAACGATGATGGCTTTTCACCCACAGGAGACGCTGTGAATTTAGAGAAAATATTTGTAAAACGGTACGGATTTTCATTATTTGAATTTTCAAATGAGCGCTGCAAGTGCTGCACTTTCTTGTATTCAGTTTCGGTATTTGAAATAAAATTGAGTGTTAAATTACCTTTTGCCGAATTCTTATCACAGTTAACATTGTTATTCATATTACCGTTGGTCGGAATACCATTTACTTCAGCGTTTATGATAATCGGTGTTTCGGTTTCTGTGGGACTTTCGAGGCCGCATTTTGAGAATCGTTGAGCTTCTTCAAATGTTTTAAATGATTTAACTCGTGATTCGCGGACCTTTTTCAGCATCTTAAATGCCTCAATTTTATCGCTAAAAACCAGTTGGGCATCTGTATAATTAAAAAAAAAAACAACCAGTGAATATTTACTTTTACAATTCCAGTATAATTGTTGCAAATTTTGCGACGCATACAAAGATTCACTTTCACATCCAAGCGGCCAATACATTAGCGGTAAAGAATGTCTATAAAATCGACAAAACAGACATTAATCGTTCCATTCGAATGTATTTATTTTTGTTTAGAATGTCGACTAAACAAAGTGTACGACAATACAATTGGATCGCAGTAGTCAAACATCATCGGTGACAAATATAGAATATATGTAGACAAAGGTCTAAAAACAGTCGTATGAGGTGTGCGATAATCAAAAACACACCATTTCAATCACGTCACACACCAAATAAACACAATCAACATCGACGCTACAAAAACCAATTTAAAAACTGATAAATTTGTTGCTCGTTTCTTTGCCAATTGTTTTCAGTTATTTTGCATCATTGTTCAAATAAAGCCACGAATAAAAACTGTTTTTCTTATCATATGTACACCTACCTTCTTCGATGAAAGCGTTTTTCTTCTCACTCGGTATAAACACCCCATAATAAGCCATTACAATTTAATAAAAACGATTACAAATCACTGTTACAGACGACAACAATTTTAAAAATCGACGAATAAAAATGTTTGGATAACAATAAAAGAATATACGAATACGGTGTGTTGTTTATGTGAAACGAAAATGAAAACGAAACTTAAAAACAAAAAAAAAATATAGATCCGAATCGGAGCGGCTAAAGAACGAGTTTCCGTTGTTTTTTGCCAATTCTCTTTATTCTGTAGTTTCAATCAGAGTTTACACTTTCAGAGAAAAACTTAAAGTGATCGGTTCGCGAAGTGACTGTCTGTGTTTCCCTTATGTGTTTCGGTTAAATTGCGCAAATAAGAATTTATTTGTATATTCGCACATCGCACACACAACAGTTGGTCTTGATTGTATTCGTTACAACGACATTCGACCAGTATGAAGTTGGTTCACCATACTGTCCATACTATATCAGTTCGTTTCATTTCGACCAATGTTTTCGTTTCATTTTCACTCTTATTTCATTTTTCAACAAACAAAGAAAGAAGGAAAGAATACATGACTTCAGATGTAGTTTATTTAATATTTGGCTGGAATCTCCCTAAAAAAGATTATGTCCCTGATGAATTTACTTTTTATTTTAACAAAAATCCAGTTCCAAATTTAAAACGTTTTTTTGAAAAGTGACATTTTTCAGCTCCTCCTTCAATATGTTCAATCTTCTTTCTCTTTCGGAGCGTAACTCTTCTACTTTTCGATCGTATTCTTCGTGTATCCGTATCATCGATAAATGGATTAATTCAGTTTTTCTCATTTCGTCCTAAAGTCGTTAATGATTATAATAATTCTACATTATGTGGATGCGTTAGAAAGCGAGATTCAAACCTACATTTTTCATATATGATGAATTCAAATCCGGGATATTTGTGGACTGTCCCGTTTCATCAGAAGTGTTTTTAACGACTTCTTCAGATGCCACACCAAAATTCTCCTTTTCAAATGATGATTGCGGTAAATCAACTTGGATACAATTACTCGAATTTGTCGCCACCGAACTGGATGCGGTTGAGACGGTTGAGACAGCTGAGTTAGATTTGGGCTAAAATCAATCAATTTTCTTAATAAAAATAATCACATATTTGACAAAAAATTAAAACATAAACATACTTGTTTCGTATTTGAAGAGCAAGAAGTGCTAGACACTTTTGGTGTTTGTGTGTATCGACAAACTATATATGTTCTTGACATGATATCTAAATATTTTTCCACGTCAAGTCAAAAATTATTAAATTATTTCTTTCGCCTAATTTGCGACAAATCCTTCAACAAACTCGAAATGTAATGTGTACTTAATATCATTGTTCAATTGAAAAAATGAAATTTTAGCGTTTTTTCGGCAGAGAAAACTAGTAAAAATAGTTTATTTGACAACACTAAAATACTACTTGTTTGAAATACCAAAATATATTTTGTTGTATTCATAATTCCAAGCGTTTCATGTCAATAAATATGCTGTCAAAATGACTATTTTCGTTCGTATAAAAAATCAATGTTCGTATAGAACGAATACGAATACAACTTCGTTTATATATTCATTTGAATTGTTTAATTTTTTACCGTAAATCCCAGAATTATGAAACCCATACTGACGAGTTAGATTGTCATGACACTGGTGGTGGTTGTTTGAAAGTATGTCGGGTACATTAGGATGGACTTGGAGAAAATATTCTATAGAATATTATAATGTACATTGATGGTTTTACGCATTCTTTTTGTACGTACTTTCGCAAACCTACCAGATGATGTTGTTCAAACTACAAACACCAATGTCGTGGCGATCTAGAGTAGAAACTTTGTCAACAAAAAATGCGTGTTATTGTTGTTGTCGTTTCATTACTCTGGCAAATCCTCCAGGTACCTTTTAAAGGAATGAGAAATTTAAAAAAAAACGCTGACACTTATTGCTTTTATTTGTATCATCAGTTTATTCAACTCTTTGTAAAAATGTTTCCTTTTTCTTTTTGTAATTAAAATAAATATTACATTTTTTCACACACACCCATCAAGTACGAAGTGCATGTATAGATTACACACAACTCTTTTTTAGAAGCCTTGTGATTTTTCTGTTTCATTTTCATTCCCTCGATAAAATAAAACAAACGAATTTTTCGTGAAACCGAAAGTACAAAATGAGGTTAAATTAATCAACCTGTATGCACCGTTGGTCTCTCATTTCAAATAACTCTTAATTAATCTCCTTAATCGTCCTAAAAAGAAACTAAAACAAATTGCATTCTGTACAAAATGAAATGTTATAACATAAAATCGCTTAACAGCCAATAATTCAGATGGAAAAAATAAAACAATAACTTTTCAAGTGAACCAAATTTCTAAACGAAAGATTGAACATACAATCGGGCCTAAACAAATCACTGCATTTAGAGACTAATGATTTTGTAATATAAATAATAAAAATCTAGATGAATGTTTCTCGCAAAGTATTCGGGACTGTTTCCTTTTTTTGCCAAACCAAAATCAAAATCACAACTAAAACATCAACTTTGTTTATATCTTTTGCTACTGGGGTGATGATGTGCTATTTTCCTAGACATTTAGCGTCAGATTCTATTTGAGGTTATTACGAAAAAGGTGATCGATGATCTAAATAAAATAACATTCACATTTATCTCAAGATGGGTCTTAATTTTTTTTTAAATGATCAATTGCTATCGAAGTAAATGATATACGACATAAACATGTGTATGGTAAGATTGGGAACTTGGTCAATTTTTTTATTTTTTCATGTTTGTTTCTGTTTGGTTCCTTGTGTTTATCGCCTCGAGTTTTTTTTATATAAAATTCCATATTTCAATTCAATTATTGGACTAAATATCCAACTGTTTAGATCACACAAAGTCTACCATATACAATTCACAATGGCTTAAATGTTATATTAATTTATATTCAAATGGAAAATTATTAATTAATATGGATGAAAGGAAGGTTTATCTCGCAAATATTATTGCGCGTGTGAAATAAATTATGTGGGATTTTCTTCAAATCATGTTCATCTGTGAATAAAACGTAGTCAAGAGGAAGCTGCTGTGCAAATGTCTTCACGAAATGCTGCAACTGTTCCTTGTACTACTTGGTAATGTGTTTGTAAGTACGCCGGATTTGCATCTGCCATTCTTTTTTGTGTTGTTCATGATGTTTATGCATTGGGATGATGTAAGCGCATATGATTTTAGATTGGATTTTACTGACGGTGGCAATGGCAGCTGATCGATTGCATACACTGAAGTTCGACGAACGATCGCTCGACAGCATAACTCTTGCAGTGAAAGAACTGTAAATAAAGAGATTTATTTATTACAATTAAGTGTCTTCATTAGATGCAGAAAATGCAGAAAATGTTTGATTGCTTTTTTTTAATTACCTTTATTCGATCGCCATATGCGTTCCATTCCATTTCGATGTAATGCCATTCGGGCAAGTTCACAAAATGATTCTCTAATATTGAAGTCACATAACGGTGATATTTCAAAACATGCCATTTTATTCCGTGATGCATATAGTTCAGCTTGTTTGGCCGCCACTTGGCGCTTGAAAGCTAAATGCAATCGGTTTCCAACCAAAACCTTCGGCACTCCAGGCGCGTGCTTCAAATATAAAATATTCGATTAAAATCAATGCAAATTAAAACAATTAGTATTGTGCGATGATTTCGAAAGATGAGCAGAATGTACCCAGTTTTCACTTAAAATGTTGAAATTTAACTGTTTTCTAACGTAAATTGATTCTTTTCGGATGCCAATAATAAATGCCCTTCCCTTCCCTTCGCACACTACATGTCGTGCTAAAATTTGATCGAAAACACTAACCTCTTCAACTTCTTTTAGCCATCGATCGATGCCATCGAAACTCCATTTATTTGTTATGTCATAGACCAGTATGACACCTTGTGCACCACGCGAATATGATCGAATTATTGTACAAAATCTTCCTTGACCTAAACAAACACAAAACCATGACATGGGTTTCTTTTTTTTAAGAATAAGTTCAAGAGTAATTTTTTTTACCTGACGTATCCCAGATGCACAGTCGCACTCTTTTACCATCCAGCAGAATTGTTGTGATTTTGTATGCTGAAATGAATATCGAAAATAAAGTTAAATCCCCAGACAAACAAACCATTTTTGGATGTACTTAAAATATGCACGCTTTTTGTTCACACTTTAAAAGTATAAGTTAATTCAGCGCTTAACATTTCAAAATCGAATTAATCTTTTTGTGATGTGATCATTACTCACAATTTCCACTGCGACTACAAAATGGGCTCTCTGATGAAGCGTCTTCCAGTCCGGCCATAATTTCATGTTTACCAACATCACTGTCGCCCACCAACAACACTTTCAACAAATAATCATAATCCTTCGGCATGTTTGCGGATCGCGTTTCGTTTCATCCGAAAAAGAAATTGATTTTCACCTCCAATGCGGTTTCTGAAAGTGAAAGAAGAAATAATTAATTTTTTGCGGTCAATTCAATGAATTACAAAGTAGTTTGTACACAATTGAATTATGCACAAAAGAAAGTAAGAGTCTTTTGTTGTGTTTATGTGTAGGCAAATGTTCCGCCACTTGATGTATAAAGGTTACATCATTCACAGTTTGATGTAGATTAATCACAAACTTGAGTGCATAATATCTAACACCAATTTGTATCTTGAATCACTCTAATTCAGCGCAATTTTCACACTGTTGTTCATGTAAGTGCGCTGTCGTGCTGGGTTTTGATTCATAAGACCACATGCGAAGTTAAAGTTTCGATTATGAGATAAACTTTTTTTTTTTTCATAACAATGATAAATAAGACGTTGAATGTGTAGAGAAAAAAACCCTTCAGTTCACAATTTGTTTCGGGTAATTGGATGTGATTATGAATGATGAATTCGGCAGAAATTAAAAATAGAAAAAATACGCACAGGACAAATCAAAATTGTGCGCCGAATCATTCATCGAAATCGGTTGATATCATCATTCTCTCTCTCAGTTCATTCCGCTTGATGATATTTGTTCGATTTCTCTCGTTTGTTGTTTTTTTTTTGCATTCGCTCTTTCTTTGTGCGGTTCATACATTGTATACATTGGTTTTACTTTCAATTGCGAGGTCAAATCGGTTGATTCGGCATGAAAAGAAAAGCAAAACAAGCGAAAAAAACGCAATTAAAATCGATGAGATCGATTGAGGTTGAAGTAGTAAAATGATTGCAACACCCAAGCATACACAATAGCTGAGTGCGCAACTTCAGACAGTTTTATCGCCGCACCAAAGATTCATAGTCAATTTAGTTGTCTTCAGCGTTTTTTTTTTGCATGTGTGCACATTCGACACCACTCAATCTGTGGTTGATTTGCATCGAGTGAAAGAGCGCACAAAAATGAAACTTCAATTACGTTGACTTTTAGAGAGTCACCGAAAAAACTAAGCTCTTCTGTTTTTTCTCGGTTGACGAAAACAATCTTAAGCAATTTTAAAGTGAAAATCCGAAATTGTTGTGGATTTTGTCCAAAAACTTGAAACAGAGAGAAAGAGTGTCACAAGTAAGCGCATTAGACTTTTCGCGATGCTCCAATGATGGCGCAATTTTTGTAGCGCACCAATTTATGTTGCTTACTTTTTTCTTTTTCATCATTCTCGGTGCTCATTACGGTTGGTAAACCATTCGGTTCATTTGGTTGTGTCGTGAAAATATGCTTGAAAAAATATAGAAGCAATTATGTGCGAAGAAGACATCGGTCAAGAAGAAAGTTGGCAGTTCGAACGGGGAAATCATGGTGAATAAACTAACCAAACTGACTTTGAATAAATATTACACTAATGATTGTTATGCCAACTCAATGTAATTAATGCGTTTCTCATCTAGAAAATTGTCGGAATAAACACGTCGACAGCTGTCGTTCGTGTATAACAAGAGAAACGAAAAAAAGAGTCAATAAGCGACGATCGGTTATCTAATCGATGTGTATTAAAAATAAATTGGTAAAGGCGATAATAAAAGTGACCAAGCCAAATGTAGACACAATGAAAATATTTCATGCACATTATGAGTAGCCATAAAGCGAATGACTCAACACTCGATACGGCATTAACGGTCGGACGAAAGACCGACAAAATAAAATCGACTGTGATTTGTGGAATTTCTCTGCTCTGGGATTGAATAAAAATGAAAAAAAAAGAATTAATTTGTGCCGTCCACTAAAAGCACATTTGCATTTAAAGTTGTTGAGACGATCAACCAACTTCGAATCCAACTAACAATCACCGGAAGTCTGACTATTTTAATACAAAAATTTATTGAATGTTTGCAAATGTATACCAAAAATAAATATAAACATGAACACAGATGGAATAATGTTGTGAGAAATGGCGCATTAATGATGTGATGATAATTGAAAAAAAGTAGACAAGAGAGAAGAGAGAATGTGGAAAATAGAGAAATAAAAGAGAGACACACAGAGAGAGAAAAGAGTCGAAAAAGTGGAAAAAAGAATTGTGCGTATAATAATGGCTTTTAATTTTGCGAATCACCGAGGTATTCGGTTAATGTACCCATTCAACACATAAATTCCGATTGAAATCAGTCCATTTTCAAAATTAATATCGTACTCTATTTTACGTTGGTCATTTATTACTGAGCCGCAATTGCTTCTGCGGGCATAAATCGAAATCGATTTTTCGACATTTTTTCATTAAATATCGCCAAATTGGAAAATCGAATCATGGAAACTATCACGCTTTTCGCCCCATTTATTCTAGCGAGTTAATCGCGTAATGACGATGCGAAATCCATTTTACACTGATTCGATTGTAATGAGATTGCGGTTACATTGTACTTCATTTGGTTCATTGACTACAAGCATTTATCCCACGGTATGTGCTTATTATACACGTCCAGTGATTATTAGGTAACATTAAACTCATTAGAAATGAAAAATTAAGGGAAATATTTATGCGGCCGACTGCATTTTCACTTCATTTTCCAATGCAGAAATCATTTATTTGTTTGGCTTCGCAAGAGCACCAACAGCAAAGCTAGTGTTCATAATCAATTTTATTGAAGAGTGCAAAGCGGTGCAAAGTGAAGATTTCGAAAAGGAAATTGTAACCAAACACTCTGGCATTTGTTTGTTTGCTCGCGCACATACAACAGAGAAAATCACATTAATATTTGCTTTTATTTATTTTATTTTTTTTTTCTTCGCTACAGCCTTTCCTCATCTATGCCGTGTGCTCCGATGCAGATCATTACTCTTTGTCAATGTATTCTTGTTTTGCCATCGATTTCAATAGAAAACAAAAGAAACAACATAAACGAATTCGAAATATTTATGGCTATAGAGTGAAAAAAACTCCACGAAATCTCACGATGAATGACCATACGCTGATATATGGTGGTAACCAGATGCTAATTTAAATACGAGCTTGAAAAGGCATCTGTCTTAGTTGGTCTGACTTCAAACAAAATATCAATTCTTGCCACATAGCGCATATTAAATCTCGATAATTATGAACTGTCTATATGGAAATTGTGTTTGGAATGGGGGGGCCTCAAAAAGCTCAACCATATTTATGATAGAGAAGACAGACACAGAAACAACCACAACACCGTTTATCATGTTGCAGCTTGAAATCGGTCAACATTCATTTGCACGCAAGAACAAAATTATGCATGAATGGAACATGGCCATTCGCGTGTGTTAGCATTTCATAATTATTTACATGGACTTTATAATTATGTTTGAACACACAAAGAGAGAGAGAGAGAGAGAGAGAGAGAGAGAGAGAGAGCAAGAAAAGTATCACCTGCATTTTTGGATATACAGCAACAATATAAAAAAATGAGCAATAAAATGTGCGGTCAAGCAGGCAAAAAATATTCAGGTGTCAGAAGCGATGTTCGAATAGATGTTTGAATTTGAAAACGAGCGAAAGCAACAATATAAAGCCACCAGAGATAGAGAGAGCATCAAGTAAACCAACCAGTGAATTACCTTGTGAAGGCCATGCGCGCACGTTTTCTGAATTCCATTCAAATATGTGAACGAGTGTGGCTTAAATACATGTTGCGCGCACGCGCATAACACAACACAGTTCGCGTACATTCAATTTGAAAAGAAACAAAATAAAAAAACCAACCAAACCACCGCCAACAACAACAACATCAGCATCAAAAAAACAAAGAACATCTTGAATACCACAATCTGCTCCGCTTGTTTTCTCGTTTCCATACGGTTTTATAATGTTACATTCATGCAATGACCATTTGCCACGAAAAAGAAAAATGGAAGAGAAAGAGATGCGAACGACGATGATGACGATGTGCAAAGAGGAGAAGAACGCGCGATTCGATACACATCTGCCTCTCAAATCGGAATCTCGCTTGCACACGAGTGTTCAAACGTGTTCTTTGAATGTGATTGTGTATGAGTTGTTGTTGTCGTCGTTGTTGTCTTTTGCACAATTTTTCAAAATGAAAAATAAAAAAGAAATACATATCTTCCAACGCTTTTTCTTCTCCTCTATTTAATGATTGTAATCAAAAGAAATAACAAAGCAACATGACTATGATGATGACGACGATGATGTTGAATGATTATGCTCTCTTCTTTGCTGTTTTTTTTTTAGCTTTTTTCGCTTTGTCAGTTACTACACATTCACAGCATGTAGCATCACTTTCAAGAATATACACGGTGAATAAAAAAAATTCCAAGCGATATGAATCGTATAAGAAATGCAACCATTCGACAATTGTCGAATAGCTAACACACACACACCGGAGACAGAGTATTTCATTCGTTGATGAAAGAGAATGAGATGGATGCACTACGAAATTTCCGACGAAGACACACAAAAGTATGTTCGAAAAACAAAAGCTCCACAACAATATAATAAATAGTAATAAAAATGTATATACAGAAATAATAAATTGCCGCTTTTCACATGTGCGAATGCATCTATCGCAATGTTATACTGGCGTTGAGTGGCCACAACGCACACACTTGGGCTCGGCGGCGACGGCGAGAATGGAATTGCAAATGTAAATATTTTCATGGCGCGCAATGCATTGCCTTCTTTTTTGTTCTTCTCTTATTTCTGAAATTCTCTGTGTGCACACAGGCAGAGAAACAAAAAAAAGAAGCAAGAGCGGGAGGTAGAGAAAAAAAACATGACGTCAGACAAGTCGAGTGCTTGGGCGCGCAATTGTATAGAATGTATGTTTTTTTTTCCTGTTGCTATATTCTATCTGTTTTCTGTGGCTTTCATGTCAGAACATGTCGACTGACTTTTAGTGCATTCACCTGGTTTCTTCTCACGCCTCGCCATTTATATATCGCAAACGACGGATTTTTGCATTTTTTTCGTAAACAAAAAAATGTTACTTTATTCTCAATCTTTGTCTGTCTTTGTACATTCGGTCTTTTGATTTTTAATCGCGAGAACGCGATAAAACAGCCGCCAAAGTGCAGCGCAATAAACAGCCTCATGCAATTAAAATCTCGCGCCGCTTCTAATTTGAGTCAATATTTCAGTGTTCACTGATTTTTTTTTTCGTTTCTATTTCTCTTACTGTATTTTTTGTGAGTGCTGAGAAGACAATCGTAGCCGACGGTTAGCGAGAAATGAATGTAGCACAATGCAAGCACAACACATTTGAAGTTTACTTCAATTTTGAAAAGAAAATATGAGATTCAAATGCGCTTCTTGTTTATGTAATCATTTCGTTGACATAAAAATGTATGAGAAATTCATTTGAAATGAACGACAAAAAGCGAGCGAATAAAATGGAGCCAACAAATTGACACAATTGATACAACACTCTAAAATGTAATTAATGGCGAGTGTGCGAAGACAAAAAGTGGATTTTTGCCATATTTGTCTCGTGCGCACACACACACACAAACACTCGAGAGCATTTTATTGAATCCATGAGCCGTTACTTAACTAGAAGAACTATATTTATATCTATTTCAATTAAATCGAGGTGAATTTGCTTTCAAATCCACTTTGGAAATGAGATTCATCGTGGGTAGTGCGACTGCAATTACTTTCTGTGCATTTTGCAAATATATATGGCCTATAAGCTACGCAGATAGAAACATAATAAACACAGAAGATGCAGAAAAATCACAATCAAATGGAGCGAGAGATTGCGCGCAAGTGATTCACACGCTTTTTTTTACTGCTCTGGCCTAAACCGTTTCAGTGCACTTAACGGCATTAATGATGCCAAGCACTTTTATTCCAATCAAAGCTCATTTAGAGACGCAATGCACGTATACGTACGTATCTAAACATCTCTTACATGGTTTTGTCGAAAGATTGCAAAAGATATTCAAAATAAAATAAAAAACGAAAAAGAATAAAAGACAACAACGCCTAGATAAAATGATGGCAACAATTACCTTTTGTGTAACTTGAAGTCTCTCGAAAACGGCTACAACAAATTGTTTTGCTTCTGCTTTGGTATCTCGTGAAAAACTGAACACACACACATACGGTAAAGTAAACACAAAAATCTGCGTGCGGACGTGATGGTGGTCGATGTTTTGAAGGAAAATAAAAACAAATTCACAATATAAATTCTTGATCGGATAGATGTTGCTTGCTATTTCTGTCTTTTATCCACTAATATTTACCGACTGTTATTTCTACTGATATTTTTTTTATCACACAAACACACATACACGTTCACATTAATTATGAGAGAAATACTTTAGCTCTCGTAATTTTGTTGTTGTTTTCTGTTGTTCGGTTTTTGTTTGACGATATTTTGTGCAAATATTTTTAGAATAAAGTGAATAAACAAATCGCAAGCAAAGTGTTTGATTTGTAAATGCGTAGGAATTTGCTTGTAAATTATCTGACGGCCTCTTTCGATTATTGCTGCTATTGAGCACCGTACCTTTTTTATTGTTGCTGTTGTTGTTAATTCACCAAAATGTTATGCACTATTTTTGAATTATTTTATGAGATATGCTGACACACAAACCAAAACTGATTCATGGTTGTGAAAATGACGAATGGCCAAAGTTGATTGCAATGAATGTATATAATACTGATTCAGATCAAAGCCCAACCAAAGAAGAAGAAGAAGAAGAAGAAGAAAAAAGAAACAGCTGTGTACGTTGGTATGACAATAGTCTTACATGGAAAATTATTTTTCCGGTGATATGGTTGGCTTTCTTTTTCGCACTTCCCTCCTCGTTACACGCGTCGTTTTGCACACTGAATTATTGTCTCGTTTTGTTTGATCAAAACTATCGCTTTCACTGGTACAGTTTTAATTGTATGGTTTTATGCGCTTTGTTTTCTATTGGATCACGTTGTTTTATCCATCTCTCTCTATCTCCCGTTGTTTTTTTTTATCAACGTGATTTTCAGAGAGGTTTTTTTGTTTTCTAAATGTATTATTGTTATGATGGAACAATTACGTTTTCGAAATTGCGCACTCAATTTAAACGCTCAACAATTTTAAATGGTTTATTGTTTTTGGTACCGACACGTCTATGGAAATGGAAAACGTTGACAACAGTTATCTTTCTCGTGATCTCTTCCTCTCTCGCTCTCTTTCTTTTCATTCGTTGAATAACATGAATTCCATTTGTTTTGAATATGTATGAAGATTAATCGAGTCAATGTGACAATGCTGTCATTTCAATTCCACAAAATCACTTATTGCATTACAGAATTCCGCTACTATTTGTACTGTATAATGGGTTTATGCACACTTTTCACATTTTACAATTCAGCAAATCGACCGAGCCATTCATTCTGAATTTAGAGAATATATTAAATATGCAAATGTTTAACGTTGTTCACACAAACTTGATTCGGCATCATGAGAGACCATCAAAAATAGCTCACGTCAAATACGGATAGTCAACATGCCAACAGAACGACCGAAAATCGCACATATATATAATACACGTACACACACAGCACACAACTCAAAAATTCAATCAATGAAACAAAAACGATAATAGTCGTGTTTGCATTTCAATCACCTTTTTGAACTATCGACGAATTGCCATTAACTTAGCTCAATGTTTCGTAAATGGCAAATGAAAACACTATCCAATACAGAGTACATCAATCAAGAATCAATTTAATGTTGTTATGTGTGATCTATTTTATATTATGTCTGTATGTTTTCAAATTTCACGGAACATTTTATGTTATTCTTTTTTATTCTCTGTTCGTTTATTTGTCTATTTCACAAATTGAATAGCATTTAGCACAGAAAAAACAATCACGATTTCACGTGTCCACAATAAAAAAAAAAATATATGCCCAAACAATTGAAAATCGTTTTGCAGCAAAATTAAAATTGCAACACTTAATGCGTTTTTTTTTTCTCTGCAACTGCGATTAAGAGCGTTGTATTCACGTAGACCCCAAAAAAAATTTTGCGAAGAGACGTTGAGAAGAAAAAAATATGGAAACCGCACCGTTCGACATCAACTCACGATTGAATAATGCGAATTGTGAATATATATAACAAACTTTTCACAATAATATTTCCTTCGCTCACTCTACTCAATGACTTTCCGAGTCGTTCATTCGTTTCGTATTGCTTTTGTGTTGTGGATTTGTGTTTTGTCGTACGAATGACGATGATGTTGTGTGCACTTTATTATGGTTTGCGCTTGATGGGAGACATTTAGATTCACATACACATATTGAGACGCATTTACAGCACATGAAACAGAAACGAAAAGACATACGCATACACACAGAGACGTAGAGATCTAGAGATATCTATTCAATTGCCATGAAGTTGGTTTCGGTACATTTGAAACATTGTGAAACTATCGTATTTTGATTGTACAAGTCGTCGAATTTTGACAATTCACACAAATACACTCGCATAAAATGCGTTGAATTGTTTAGCTTTGCAACATAAAAAAAGCGATGTATTGAAATTTGGCGGTAAACATAAAGATACATTGATGCTTGTGTGAAACAACAGCATGCAGATGTGTATAGAACCGTCATAAGAGAGAAACGAAAGAGAGTATTAACTAAACTGTTTCTGTTGTGAAGTGTAAATGTCATTTTTGTTTTTTGCTCAATTTTTGCACAATTTCCCATCGAAATTACGACAAAATGTACACTTTTTATAGTTCACGGTAAAATATTTGGTCTAAACTATTGAACAAACGTTTATTTTAAATCGACAGTGACATTTTTTGTCGAATTATTGTTTGAAAAAAGAAAATATGCGACCCAATCACAGTAAAAAAGTGAAAGAAAACACAAGCATGTCTTTAATAAAGTCTATGTGTCCAGCTCAAATTAACAGACTTGTTCTGGGTGAGTAAATGTCCATTTTTTTTACCGAAAACAAATGCGTAAAAAAGATTTTTACAAAATCATAGCACACACAGAGATATACAAAGGTAGAGAGATCGACTGCATCGAATGCTTGAAAGCTTGATGCTTTGATTGAATGTTCTGATGCAAAATGGCATTTAAAATTCATATTGTTTTTTATATTTCAGGCTATTTGGGCAGTCAGGGTTTTACGAAGGCGGCCAAAGAACTTTGTAAATCAAGTCCTTATCTTACCATTGAGGACTATGCATATGTCAAAGACACACATGTGAAAATAATAAATCCTGACAAAACCAGATCGCTGTTAGACATCATCAGAGAATTCACTGAAATTCGAGAGATTGGTATGTATGCACAATTGAACAGTGACAAAAAAGTGAATTTAAAATGCATTATTTTATTGTTTGTAAATGTGAAGCGGATAAAACAAAGTAGGTGTCAAATTGTCAAATATTGGCGCCACAAATGAAGGCGTGATTTTTGATTGTTTTACGAGGGAAATTTCCATTGTGCAATGCTTGGAATTATTTGAATTTTTTTTTATTTACATTCATGTTTATCGCCAAACTTTATACATGAAATCACAAACGAAATATGATATGCTAAATTTAAAAGGAGAGAAAGAGTGCTGAGACAACAAAAATCGAATTTCGAAGAAGTTGATTGTGTCGATTCAATAAATGTGACGTATAAGATTCAGTCTATTTTCAGATGATTTAAATTTTGCATTTTAAATTCAAATGACTTTCAAATAGAAATGTCACTCAAATCAAATTTAATTTTTCTTTTTTTGCAGTGGATGAATTTTTCGAAGAAGAATGGAATCGATATGATCCAAATGACGTACCAATTGAATTACTTCGAGCGCGAACATTAAAGGACAAAGTTCTATATGCATGTCGAAAATTTGGTAGCCCCAGCACTAGCAGTGCACAGCCAAGTCAAAGAACGGTAAAGCGGAAACGATCAACTGAAATTGTGTATCAAAGTGAATATAGTACTGATTTGAGTGACAGTTCTGATTCGGTGAAAGCAACAGACGTCCAAGATTTGCCAGGTTATCGGCCGAAACGTCGAAAAGTTCAACTTAACCCAAATTTTTTACTCAACTATAAAAATGAACAGGATGTTATTTGTATAGATGAGAGTGATAACGATGATCAAAGAGAAATCACTTTGAAATCGGCCACCAATTCAGATCCAACCAGCAGCAGTGTTACGCAAATGACTCAATCAGAGGTAGTACAACAATTGTCCGATTCGATACTAAATAATCCGGATCGCATAGTCATGACCATCAATGAAGCCATTAAAAATAATGCGGCCGATTCGGAAATGAGAGCGGATAACGTTGTTGAGACAATTCGTAAAAATATCGATTTGGATGAGATGCTTAGAGATATATTGGATGTTGGCCCAATGCATTCGTCACCGGGTACATCAAAACCAACGTCGGATCTGGAATATGAACAAATCGAACCGCAAATCGATGGAAATCGCCAACTTAACACACCTGTACCCAAAGATGCGAACAGAAGTTTCCGATACGAATTACGGTCACAAAGAAAATCGAATACATCGGCAAACACACCTACTGAGTTAAAACAAACAACGGAAAACAGCAGGAAAATTGAGATTTTATCGGACAATTTGATAAATACACCAATTTCAACAGATACACTACAGAACTTGTGCAATGGATCATTTGCAATTTTACCAGATTCCGACGAAAAAACGGTATCGACCACATCGAACCAGCTCTATCAACAGCCATATTTGCTATCGATCAAAGGAGATAATGGTACCGTTGAGTATATGTTAGTTGGTTCACTTCCAATTCAATTTCCAGGCACCACATCAACGGCAACCATATCAACCGGCAATAATATCGCCGATCCAACACAATCCAGTCAATTTGATTCACAAATTATTGATCTTGACAGCGATGATACACCAAATTCAAATGAAATGCAATCGAATCAAGTGGATGAATACACCACGGTGAACGTGAACAACGAAAGGTATCGAGTGGTCGTCGTTGATAAAGCTCAAGTGGATAGAGAGGGCAATCCACCCATCGAAGTAAATCAGCAGCAAGACCCCAAACTGAATTCAGAAGCTGAACGAGTTGATGCTGATGCAGCAAAATCAACGGCAATGTCATTCATTTCGCTTACACAAGTCAACGATCCAAAAAATGTTACACCGAAGCAACTCATAAGACCAAACCCATCAAAAAGTTTGTCGACACCGCGCCATGTTCGTGTCTTAAATTTCAATACGCCAAATCGGCATTTGGCCGGAATACCTGAAAGTAAAAATGAGTTACTTGCAAATACATCAAAATATTTTTCGGAAACACCACACAATCGTTCGATAGTGTCGTCGTTGCCAAGTTCAGCGCCACCAAAAGTGAATTCGGTAACTCAAAGTGAGAAAAAATCGGGCGAAAGTGTAATCGATTTGGATGCTCCGGAACCATTTGTGCCTACCAACGAAGATACAGTCATATCAGCCGATGGTGAAACTCCAAAAGTGCGAAAAACAAATCGAAAAGGTTGCGTACGTACGCTATCGGCCCATAAAGAATTGAATCCAGCAGAGAATGAAAAACGTCTTAAGCGTGTGGCAAAAACAAAGAAAAAGATTTGTCCCGACGACGGTGATAGCAATGAAGACGATACGAATAAAAAAGAAACAACCAAAACTGAACCGATTTCCAAAGAAGACGCGGCTCTCCAATGGGAACAGATTAAATCAGCCCGAAATAATCCATTATTATTTGAACAAAATTTGCGTGAACAGAATAGTAAGAAGACGGCCACTGAATTGTCATCGGGCAAAAAGAAACGAACGCGAAGAAAACAAGTTAAGAGAAAAACAGTCACAAATACAAAACCAGCAGTAGCTAAAGCACTCAACGAAACAATCAATTCGGTTGATCTTTCGATGAATTCGTCAATTGATCCGGATAATTTAAATGCATCAATCAATTTGGAAGCACGAATGCTGGAGGAGATGTTGAAAAGCGCGAAAAAAGCGACGCCCGTTAAACAAGACATCGTTTTAAAATCAGCGAAGAAAAAGACACCGATCGGAAAGTTGCAAATAAAACTAATGCCATCGCCAAAGAACAAAGCACTGAAACGACTGAAATCGAAGAGAGATTTGGCAGCAACTCAAGTCACAAAGAAATCAAATGAAATCGAACCAGTCGCCGGTGGCAGTGAAATTGAAAAACCAGTCGCCAGTGGTAGTGGAATCGAAAAACCAGTCGAAAATCAAATTGAAGCCGAAAAATCGACTGAACCACAACCTGAAGTCATAATGGAACCTGAACCCATCAAACCAAATGAAAATACAACCGACGACTTGGAGGTGGCACAAAATCTAATCAGCATGAAAGAGGTGATTTTGAAACAGGAGAGCGAAAGAAAGAAATCACAAAACACAGAAATACAAAGTGATTCCATTTCAATGTCGCATACGGTTGAGGTGGTTAAGCCAAAGCCAAATGTTGAAACGACTCCACTGGACAGAATCGATCCGGAATTACTGAGATCTCTGAATCTAACGAACTCATCTTATTTGAATATATCATCATTGCTTGAAACACCGTTCAAAGAAGGCACACTTCTATTACCAAAGACACCAGGTTTCAATACGATTTTGCCGCAAATGGTCACACCGTAAGTATTCGAATTACAAACTTTTTTTTATCTCTCAAACCAATGAAATTGCTTACGTTAATTTTACCAAAATTATTTCATTATATAGAATGCTTCGGCCGAGTGCACATTTGTTGGACGATTCAATTTTTAAAACTGGACTGTTCCCAACTCCAAATTTCCCAATTACGCCGGGACTGTCAATATTCACGCCATTCAAAGATATTTTTTCGCCAAAAAGTGAAGAGATCGTTTATGGAGCGGCCAATCGTCCAACTGATTACTCGTCAAGTAGTTCATACTATAAACCAGATGAATCGGATGGAATTGATAGACAAATCCAAGCATCCGTTCATTCAAATCGAACCAATAGCGGTGTGTACAGTGCCGATGAAATAAATGATGACTCAAAAATCGATGATTCACAAAATACACTGAACAGTTCAACATCATCATCGTCGTCAAATTCATCTTCCGGCAGTGAATCTGATTCAGAAAGTGATTCTTCGTCTTCCTCTGACTCCGAAAGCTCTCAAATTATGAATAAATCCGAAAAAGAAACACAACCGACTGAAGAAACGAATGTGAAAGTTTCATCGCCCAAAGTGATCAATGAAGATTCAACGCAAATAATAAAATCACATTTGACAACCGCCAACGAAGTGAATATTGCTAAAAATATTCTGTTAAGCGTGCCTCAGGAACCGGTGAAAAATGAAGAAGCCGAACGAATTATTGTGCTCGAAGAAAAACGTCGCCGTACTCAAGAACTTCTCCGAGAAGCCGAAATGAAAAAGCACGAAAAGGGCAAACCAAAAAATGTCGAGCAATTCAAAAAGTATCGAGCAATTGCAGAAGCAAAACGCGACCAATTACGACCACCGACCAAGTCTACGGCATCGCCATCAAAACGAAAAACCACACAACCAAAAAAATTCCAACGAAATTCACAGCAAATTCAATCACAAGTTGTGATTAATCCATCGGTCGCTGAATCTGAAGCAAAAGTACAAACTGAACGACTTATAACTGAGGCAGCCAATGATAATGCTGTCATCGATGCATCTGATGTTACCACAACACAAAAACCGCAGGCAAATCCGATGGATGATGAGGAAAGTGTCGAGGCAATCACAAGTCATTTAAATAAGAGCAGCGAAATGACCGATATTGTGGTGCCGGTGAAGAATGCTGGTGATTCGAAGAAAATTTCGCCCGAAAGCTTAGTCGAAATGTTATCGGCAAAGCAAAAACGATTCGATGCCAATCGACCAAAAATGAAAACTGAAGTAATTGCCGCCTTACCAATGGGCCGGACAACACGATCTCGTGCAAAGATACGACCTGCACAAAATATTATTACAAAACCACCGCCAATACCTACATCGAGCACGGCCAATGTTGACACGAAACTGGCTGATTCGTCTAAAGAGAAATCAAAAGATGAAAAACCGATGGTGCCGGAAAAATCGGAAAATTCTGTTCCAAAAAGTACTGAATCATCGAAAGATGAAAAAGGTGTACCGTCAAAGGTGTCATCGTTAGATGAAATGCCAACTAAATACAAATTTGTGACACCGGCCAAAGAACGTCGATCACGCCAAATTCGTGATATATTTGGTGATTGTACCGACATTGAAACACCCATCAAATCACCATCGAAAACTGTAAATCAACCCAAAGAGAATAAACGTTCTTTAACGCCACCGCCACCGCCGCCGCAGCCAGCCGAAACAAAATCAGAAGTCGTCAGCGAAAGTACAAAATTCGAAGCTGACAGCAGCAATGTAAAGGATGAAGAAGATAATGACGAGAGTGAAGACGATGATTCAGGCGACGAAGATGGTTATGAATTGTGCCTTTCAATCGATGACAACGATAAGAAGCGTTTTATTTCAATTCGCGAAAATGCATCAATCAAACCCAAAGTAACGGAACAGTGCTTAAATATCCAAACAAAGAATGTTCATTTAGATGGCATGCGAATCAAATTGGCGGCCAGTGAGGAATTCGAATTGTATACGCAGAACATTGATAGTGTTGCATCTGAAATGAACAAAGAATCGGGACGTCGTAGCGCGAAACAAAGTCGATGTGAAACGGGCAATGAGACAATTTCCAGCTCCGAAGCCATTTATGGTAAACCATTGCACACATCAACGCCATCCCCATCTAAATCAGTAACAGCTAAATTCAACATCAAACACAAATCTACCGGACCAATGTAAATATTTCAATTCTCAAATGTTCTCAAATCGCAAAATTAGTCAGTGCTAATAATTTTGTATATTTTTTTTTCGTTCAAAGGAGTCCAAAATCATCCAAGAATCAAAGTAAGGACGATATTTTGAGTTTTATGATCGACGAGGTACTAGGTAAATTGCATCCCACCACAAAATAACTGTAATTGTTCGCAAGATGTGTCAGGATTAGGAACAAAATTACAATATTTAATATAATTAGGTCGTTTTTGATGAATTTAGACTGTAAAGTGTGAACATTTTTTTCATTTCAGTTTGACTTTCCAAACATTTAACATTTATTCCACGTATGCCATTTAAGTCTTACATATTTATTATTCATTTCATTAAGACTATTGTAGTTTAGAGACATGGAATAAAAAAACATACTCGGATCGAGTATAAAATTTATTTTTTCATAATTCAAATAAATACAATTGATGTTTGACACGCCGCTGGTTTTATTGTTATTTCAAGTGTTGCAAAAGATGTGACTTCAGATCTGGCATTGTTTTTGGCGTAGCATGACAGCGGTGACACTTTAACGGCGTTGCAAGGAGCTCCTTGGCTGTGGTGGAACTGAGTTTAGCCACTTTACCATCCGCTTTGAGACGTCTCATCAATTCTGGAATTGCAACCGAAAAAAAATTAGGAAATTTTCAGTGCGTACTATGAATATTTCAAGACCCTACCTTCGTGTGGTACAAAAAATTCCGTTGTAAAGGAGTTCCAGTGCTTTTTTGTTTTCAGCGCCGGCGAATTGAAATCAGTGGAAATCACATGTAAATGGACTTGCTGCATACTTGGCTCAGCATGGTATCCAATCTTGAACTCATCGTCTTCTCCGCCTTTAATCTCGATGATATTTTTAGCCAGCAGATACATCTCATTCAGTAACTGCAAATGGTCTGTCGTCAACTGTATGCACATTAAATGTTATTCTACTTATGATTGTCTTCAAATGCCTTTAAATTGACGCACCTGAAAAATATTCGAGATATTTTCTCGTGGAAGTACCAAAAAATGGAATTTCGCTTTTGGGAATTTGTCCGAAATAACAATGGCATCGGTGTTTGAAATAATCCATTGGCTTTTATCCTTTAGAGAATTCAATAATCCCAATGACCAGCCGGCCATTTTGCCAAATGGAATGAAAATTCAACCGAAAAAGAAGCAAAATTGTAAAATTAATTGACAAAAATAGCAAATATTCAACAAATCCAACGGCAACTCAAATCGATGACAATAGTTGAACTGTCAAAAACATATGTGAGTGGCGCTGCTGTTGATTGTCTTCATGTTGGAATGTCATTTGAAAAAAAGCCAGTTTTTGGTATTTGAAAAAAAATAGCCTACTCTTTTTAAATAATTCAATGTTCTTCTTTATTTATTATGATCATACTTCAATGCCAACATTTTTTACAACAAACTTACTGAAAAAATTAACTATTTACAATATTGAATGGAAAATGATATTGGCATAAATCACATTCAATTCTGTTCTCTAGTTCCATTTCAAGTGACATTTAAGATGCTCTTTGAAATGTATGATGGATTCTTCAGTTCTATCGCATCGGTTACATTTCAATTGTGTCATTCGTAGTTCGTCAATCAACCGTGGATCCATTTTTGAGATTCTTCCATAATCCATGAGTCGACGCATCAATTCTAAATAAACATTTTCTAAATAAATTTACTCTCTTAGCTATTGTGTTGCCATCTTACCTTCATGCGGTATGAACAATTGTGTGTTGAATGAGTTCCAATGTCTTTCTGTCTTCATGGTTGGTGAATGGAAATCAGTGGAAATGACATGCATGTGAAGTTGCAATAAACTTGGTTCAGCATGATATCCAATTTTGAATTCTTCCAATCGACGATCTTTGCTGAATATTAAATTCAATGCCAACTCGAACATCTCGTTCAGTAGCGGTAAATCATCTCTTGTCAACTATTAGAAATTGAAATTATTTTATAATTTACCACAACATTACGGGGATCAAGAAGATTTGATATTAATTACTTCGAAAATGTTGAGAATATCTGCTTTGGAAACCACCAAGAAATGGTACATCGCCTTCGGATAACGGTCTCGAATAACCACGGCGTTTTCACTTTCTGCGATCCAATTTTGCGGCTTTGAAAGTTCTAATATCAGTCCATGCGACCAATGAACATCACGTCTTTCGAGAGCCATGGTAATGATTTTTATGTTACTTTTAATGCGAAAAATATTGGAAATTCTTTTGATTCGGCGTTTATCTTGCAAAATTAAGCGACGCGTCTGTGGGTGATGATGTTAAAACACTGCACTTTGTGTGAGCTGTCAAAAAAAAACAAGTGTGTACGAATTTTCAAGGGGCCATTGTGTGACGAGACGGCGTTGCTGACAACATTGTGCTGTTGTTGTAAAACGGTGAATGCATTCAAAACGATGCGCACATCAGGTAACCTTTGAGAGACGAACGAAAAGACCTTATGTGCTCATAATATAAATGTTCTTCCAAATTGTGGCTGAAATATTAGCACCAAATTAGAAATCGCAAAATTTATCGTTTAGTTAATTCACATAGTTTTTCTTTATTTTCTTAATGTCTACAGTTTTGATCAGTAATAATATATAACGTTTTAGTTCTATTCATTTGTTTATCCATTGATCAATTTGTTGTTGTTGTTTTTTTTAAAGAATAAAAGATATATTTCTTCTTTTAGAATGCCACACATAGAAATAGAAATGGGTCTGATATTGAATGGGCGAAAGATCACATGTAACATGTCAATCCAATTTATACTTTTCATTCCTAAATTTGTTTTTGTTCGTTTTCGTTAAGGGCAAAATGTATATCACTTTTTGTTACATGCTAATGATTTTGTAAAAGCAATTTATGTCATTTGTTTTCTTTCTCTTGGAAAAATGTTACATCACTTTTGCCAAAAATGGAAAATGGTTTAACTAAAGAAAAGGTGGGGGGGCGTTTGGGAGAGTGGGCAGGATGAGAAGGGAGTAAAGCCTAAATTGTGTGTTGCAAAAAAAGAGAATTAAGGACTAAAAATATATAATGAGAAAATATCCAGTTTTATCAAAACTAGTTCGTCTAGAATAATATAAAGAAGAAAATTGGTAAAATAAGCTAAATCTCCACATTGAGATATAATTCCACATCAAGTGTCCGTCAAATTTGGATCTTTTTTTTCGAATCCCAATAAGTGATGGCGTCACTTTATCTCACATTCTCTCCTCATCTTTCCCTTGGAATCAAACTCGGGCCGAATCTCACTTGATGATTCAATCGACATAAGAGTGCTGGCGATGTGATCATCAAGTTCAAGACGTGTGGTCATGCCCCGAGTTTTGTCAAAATATCAGAGAATAGGTATGTTGTAGCTGTTGTTATTGTTTTCGAACAAATGAAAAAACATATATCACGATTTATCAAATGCATATTTGTTCTGTGTGTTTTTATATCTGTTTGTGGATTTTAATATAATTTTTATTCAAATTTTTTAGTTGTTATTTCATATTATTTCATATCCATATATATCGCTAAGATACATTACATCGATATATAAAGGTTTGTTTTTTTTTGTTGATTTTTTTTTGTGTGAATTTTTCGTTTTTTTGTATTTTATTTTAATATTAATACGCGGCGAATGAACTGTGCGCCGGTTGTATTACATTTGTGTAATTAATTTTACTTTCGATTTTTCTTATAGTTCCGAGATGCATCAATTTATCTCCTTCGTCGCTCCACAATTAATCGAGCTTCGTAAAATTCATTTCTTCATGTGTTTTGTTTTTATACTCTCTTAATTTTTTTCTCTATCTCTCTCTCTTTCTAATGATAGATGCGCCCTATTTGGTTTTCCTTAATGAACTTCATTTAATTTTTTTTTTGTGTGTGTGTTGAGTTTTTTCTTTTATTCATCATGAAATTTGTAGCTTATCATAATAATATAATAATGTGTAATTGTTGTTGCTTTGATACCTTTATATCATTATTATTGTAGTTGTTGTTCTCGTTAGTATCTTATTTGTTTATTTATTTTGTAGTTTCACATGAATTTTATTTTTAATCTTCGTAATTATGATTTATGATTTTCATTTCAATTTCAAATTCATTTCTCTTTGCCTAATTCTTATTTTCAAAAAAAGATTGATTCTTAATGTGATTTATGTATGTGTGTGTGTGCAGATTTGTTGATTTTTTTTTCTTCGTATGGATTTTTTCTCTTTTTTGTTTGTTTGTTTTTTTTTTTTGCGTGTGTAGTTTCTCATATTCAATGATTACTAATAGTATTGGTTTCATTTAAATTTAACGCATTAAATTATAACTTATTTTAGTTCGGATGTCGTATGAGCCGTTTCGTTTTTGTCGCGTCCATTGCGTCCCTCGCGCTCATCACGTTTGTCGGGTGTTCCTTGAATAGCCGCTTGTGAACTTCCGCCAGCCTGATTCGATTTCTGTTTAAGCATCGTCCAGTCGAACGTATAATCGTATTGATGATTTAATGTGCGGAAAAGAATTCTGCAAAAGAAAAACAAAAATAAACAACATTAAATAAGATTTTGTTTTATTTTCAACAATTTTCTTAAATAAATAAATAGAAAAACAAAACCACTCTTAATGGATTGCATTTTAACAAATGCACTATTTTTGCACGAAAATTCTTGTAAACATATATAATAGTAAACATAAGATTTCATTGACAAACACAGAAAAAAAAAAACAAAAACCGCCAAGTATCTTGACACAGTGGTGTGAAAAATAAGTTCAGCAAAACATCAAACAATCATAAATTGCATGGCAATGAAAAAGCGCTCACTAATTTCGTTCATCATTCCGTAACGGTATAGTTAAGCGAAATAATGTTTCGTTGAAATGGGTTGCGGTGTGTTTGAATTTGGTTCCGCATTAATCAAAATCATCAAGAATCGATTCAGCGCATTTGTCATGGCCTCCAGTATACGTAAACCATTTGCTCGACTCAATATCTCGAGTAGACGTTGACATCAATTAAATCATTGGCATTTGAGTAAATAGGCATTGTGGTATTGCATTGTGAAAACCGCATGAATTGCGTATGCCTACATCTCCCGATCAAAATCAGTTCGTTCAACTGGTAATAAGCAAACAATTAGCTGTGTCATGGGTTCATTTGCCGCCGGTACTGCCGTTCCATTCAAATGCTCATCATCAATACAAAACAAAACCAAACACACATTCATATTCAGAATCGTCATAAAAAGCAACCGGCAACAAATATTGAAATTCATGTAGCCTTCAACCGACGTAGATTTTCTCCATTGTTAATGCCAATTCAAGCACAAATATCTTCGTTTCAAAATTTACGTTTGAAAACGTGAATATAATCGTGCAGATCATTCCATTAACGGCCAAGGAGAGTCATTATAACTAATAAAATTTTGCACGCGAATCGCATCCACCTACAACAATTTTGTCTAATATCGTCAAATTCGCACAGATGAAAGAAAACGATAGTTTTAACAGCTGCACTTCAACCAAACAAAAAAAAAATTACACAAATTTGTTACCAAGCGGAATTGGTTTAGTTGTTTTTGTTTGCCCTTCAAACACTTTGAATCAAGGATGTACACGTTTAGTCTCTATAGCAGAACAATTCTATTGGGCAATGTCATTGACAATACATTGCAAAACTTTACAATGTTTATTGATTATAAAGTAAAGGACGCCATTCTTTGCAAAATAGATGGACACAAACGACATTGGCAATGAGTACGTGCGCCGTTTCCTGAAATGACCTTTATGATGTGATAAAAACCCATTGCTCTCTTGAAACTTTAATCGAAATAGTGAACAAAGTACATTGATTTTCCTTCGGCGATTGCAAAATATTCAATTAACAATTGATCGAACCATTTTCAATCACTTCCAAATGATTGCATTCACACAATCATCATAGACTCGTACAATTGGGTTAAAAATAACTTTTTTTGATTCATTTGAATGGATGTTATTTTTAAAAGCATTGTGTCGAAGGGATTATGTGCTCTTCGTTCGTGACTTCGACCTTCTTTTTAACTTGAAATGTTCGTAATTTTCCGTTTGAAAACAACAACAACCAAAAATAATCGATTCATTTTTGGATTTCATTTCGGATTTCCGCCCACTTTCATGAATAAAAGAATGAGAATTGATTCCCTCGAAAATGCAGGCGATACGGCATTGATTTGAATGTGTCCTGAATTTCGCGTGAGTTGAAGAAACAAACAAAAACCAAAATCCAAAAAAGGTATATAACAGTAGACGAATGAGATGAGAATGAAAAAAAAGCCCAACAACGAAATGAAAGTTGATCGAATTGTGGGACTGAGACTCGAATTGCCTTTTATTGCCTTATTTCAGCTCATTTCAGCTCGACAACAATCGCCGTTACTACAATAATCGTGCTCAGAGCTCTCTCGGTGTATGGCAGTCATACATTGTGATCAAAATGTGAATACATTTGCACACGGTGACCTGATTTTTGCTTGTGCTGTCATATAGTCTATCTCTCTCTCTCTCTCTCTCCCTTGCTCTGTTGCTCACTCGACTGTGCTCGAGTATCGTAATGAATCGGTACGTTTGGTGTACGTATATGTTGCGTTTTAGTGCGCCTCTCGTCAAAACATTTCAACACGTCGTGCATTTGCGAATCGACGAAACGAAAGACTGGGGGGATAAAAGTGGTTTTCGTTGCTCGTGTAAATGCTGTAACCTAATACGTCATGCAGTTGCTTCTTCGTCGATTGTGACTATGCCTACTTTTTTATCATTTTTATTTCGGTTTAGTTTTTCACACATACTTAAAGGCACGACGGGCAAAATGAATAGAAAAAAAGAGGCACAAATGAGCTAAAGCCAAGCGATAATAACGTACGTGCAATAATAAAAGCAAAGCTGAAGAATTAATGTGTGGATTTGTTTTTTTTTTTCGTGTGCTTTGATATGGTACAAGAAAATAAAAACAAGAAACTTAAAGAGATTTGTCGGTGTGTGTATGACGCATTATTGTTTGGGGTATCAATGTTGTTTGTCATAAACGCAGTAACCTTTTACTGAGCAACGATAGATAGTAGAAGCTCATACATAAACAGCTGTGTGTGATAGCAAAACAAAATCCACATCAATTGAGTTATCGTGCAAGTTTCAACACACAATACAAAAGAAAACCGTCGTAATGACGATGTAAACAAGTACGCACGGCTGTTGACGTGCAAGAGCAAACGTTCAACTTTGTGCCTAAATTGCGCACTGTACTCCACTGTCCATATGAAAACAAAATGCCTAGTAAATTAACCATACAGCATGCGATATGCTCAACACACAAAGCGAATCTCTAAACAGCGCGTTCGCTGGCTGGCACATAACAAAGACCAAAGAACCGTTTTATATACAGGTTTCTCACTCTTGTCTTCCATTTGTACTTCTTCGAACTCAACTCTAATTTTGTATGTGTGGTTCATCGTCAATCTTGGCTCGGATTGAAGCCGAAGTGATTACCGTTTTGGTATAGAGTAGGCAGTGGCCCGAAGCAAATCTTGTCGGATTTTCTGGTGAACCAATTTCGGTATTACATCAAGAGGGCACTACATTACTTTATCGACAAGCATTTACAAAACACCGTTTTTGGCTTAGACTCAGCATGTTTGTACATGATTCTAAGTGATTGCTCCATATGAGACGCCAAAAAAAACAAAATCTTTGGCAATATATTGCTGCGAATTCGAAGGGATATATTACTCAATTTTGAACTTTGAAATGAATTGCAAACGTCTTTTTTCAGCCGCTGTATGTAAATTAAACGAAACAAAAACATTGATTGAAAAAGTGAAAGCCTCCAAAAGCGCATTAAAAAACCCGTAGACATTGTCATAAGTAAACATTGAGTATTCCCTATCGATGACTAAAATTCGTGTGACACATCATTTTGCTCGGTGGTTTTTTTTTTGTTCGTTGATACAAAAGCAGTATTTTAAAATTTATTTCAATGGTATACCCATTGCATTGCCTTGTCTACCTCAACACGTTTCAATATTATAATGCAAAAATATTACTTGTGAGCGTCTCTATTCAGTCAGGTTTGGTTGTGTAGGAATCAATGAATATGTATTTTTTATGCAAATACAGAAGTAAATGACACACCGCAGCAGCAGAGCAATAGTAGTAAACCGAAGAATGATTTGTTTTGTATATTTTTTTTTGCTGCTTATGATAACGGTACATTTGAATATAGTCGAGTCAATGTATTGAAAAGAAAGCTTGTGCGCGCAACATCGATAAAATCAGCACACAAAATAAAAAGAGATAAAATGACAGAAGATTCGACGAAAGTGGGATGACAACAATTTATAGGAAACCGCACCACAAATACATCGTACCAACCAGTCTTTGATAAAAATAAGCAACCAACATCGAAATTATTTTCGTCTATTTCAACACCGAATATATACCGAATGGAATGAATTGAAGAAATGAAATGAAAAATAACAACAAAGCACGATGCTCTCGCACTCTCTCTCTCTCTGTCTATCGTTCTCTCGTTATTAAATTGTTTAGTGCTTGCGCCAGCTACGAAAGAAACGAAACATACACATAAAATGAAGCCAACGAAACATCGAATAAAGTCGTCGTCGACACAATCGACCGATACCAAAGAGCATAATGTTCTGTGTGGCAATCGCGAGAATTTTGTAAAGAGAAGAGAAATAAAAATAAAGTTTCCAATGCCAATTATACAGAAATCAACATCAAGCATAAGAGTAAACACGTTTCGTTGAGAAGCGAACGGGCGGACGGTCGGGTATTTGTTAAAGTCTTTGCATTCGTTGCAAATTTAATGTAATTCAAGACACACATTTATATATATTCTAAGTTTTTGCTTATTGACTGAAAGTGTACGTATCAAAATATTGATAATTAAAACCAAACAACCGCAACCGTTTACCTTGACGAACGAAACAAAAAAAACACAAAACAGCAACATGAGAAAATGACTGACTGAATGAATCATAAACATGTTGTTTGTGACTTTGGATATGCGACTCTTTCGCGAAATTTTCTCTTTATGGCCATGCTTGTGCATTTTGTCATGAAATTTTCAATAAATTACAGATATCAATATATAGTAGATCTTTTACATTTCGTCGATGTCTCGGGATTTTTTGTGTCTTGTTTTCTTTCTGTTTCTCTTTCTCTCTTTCTTTTCCGCTCAGTCGTTCGTGAAATAGCGCATTGAAAAGACAACGAAAAGTACACAATATTATGGTGTATATGTAAGAAACAAAAAAAAAAAAATCTCTTTTCGTTCGTTGATTTCTTCAAACAAAACTACATAAGTACGTATTTCTTTATGAGCCAATTGGCATTATAGTAACTAACAAAGGCAGGCTACAATTCGGTTTAAGATGATACACCGAACCCATACACACTATACAATACATATGAAGAGCAATTAACAACACCAAAACACGTTTGTACAATGTCTTGAACTCGTGTGTACTGTTTGTATTCGCGTAACAACAATATTAGTTGAGGCACAGCGAAATGAAATCCACGATAATTTGTTTTTATTCTTCTTATTTTATTTCACAATGAAAGAAAAGCCAGAAATAAATGCGATTCAGAGAGTTGTGTGAGGTTTCGTTTTTGCAGTATGTGCCTGCCTGTGTGTCTGTGTGTGCTTATATATGGGTGCACTGAATATGGAATGTCTTTGCAATAATAACATTTTTTTTCCCTCTCTCACTCTTCCAATTTTTATTATTATTCAAATGTATTTAATGCTTGACGAAGCGTCTGCACTTTAAAAATAGGCATATTTCGAAAAGTTCGTATGCATTTGTAGAAATTCTTCGAAAATGTAACTGAAATGCATTCACAATAAACAGCGAGCTTGAGAAAATGACAATTACGAAGAGAAAAAAAAACAGCCACTACAAAAACGAATCGTTTGTCTTTCTATGTATATTTTTTCACATGCGATTACGTATGAATTTCATCATCGGTTTGCAATATTGAAACTATGACTAAGTGACATTGAGCATTGTGCACATAAGCTGATAAAAATCAAACAAATTAAAATTACAAAACGTGCGATTAATTGGAGAACGAAATGAAGGCGAAAAATAAACGAACCATATAAAAAAGAATCGAATGTTTTTCTGTTGTTGTTGTCTTTGTTTTAATCAAAAGAAAAAAAGAAAGAAAAAGAAAAAGAGTGTGTGTTTGTACATACCTGAATAATTGTCGCAAGTACATGTAGTCAGGTGCTTCATCGAAGCGCATCGTTCGGCAGTAGTTCAAATACATGGCAAACTCAGCTGGAAAGCCTTTACACAGGACTTCAATTGGTGTGGACATTTTCTTTTCGGATATTCGTTCATACTTTTGTTTCTTGTTGGTCGCTTTCAAACCTTGCCACGGCAATGAGCCCCGATTAAAATACATCATAACATAGCCTAATGATTCCATGTCATCTCTTCGCGATTGTTCGATGCCCAAATGTGCATTGATCGATGCATATCGTGCGGTTCCGGTGAGATTTTTGTCTTCACAATATCCGATGTGCATGCGGGTACGAAAATCACGATACTTTTTCGCCAAACCAAAATCGATTAAAAACAATTTATTACAATGGCGACCGATACCCATGAGAAAGTTGTCGGGTTTGATATCACGATGTATAAAGCATTTACAATGCAAAAACTCCAAACGGCCAATCATTTGATCGACCAACATGAGAACGGTTTTGATTGTGAAATGGCGGCTACAAAAATTGAATAGATCCTCGAGCGATGGACCCAACAAATCCATGACCAACACATTGAAATTCTTTTCTTGGCCATAGTAACGAATGCGCGGAATGCCCACACCGCCGACCATAATCCGATATAATTTGTACTCATACAATAATTGCGGATGGCGTGCATTTACTTCTTCCATTTTGATGGCCACCTCTTCGCCACATACAACACTCAGGCCAAGGAAAATATCACCAAACGAACCGCTGCCAATCTTTCGAATTACACGATATTTTCCTCCTACGATAAAGTCATTGTACTTAATGTACGGATCCAGTTTCGCAGCCACACGATTCATTTTGGCTGACTAACCGTTTCTTCGGTATTAAAATGTAATCTATTGAATTGAAAAAGCTGCTCGTTCTTTTCGCAATTTACACGAATTGATCCGGAGCAACGAAAAAAAAAACTTCAAAAATTCTAATAAATCGCTCCGTCTTTCGAAGCGAAACCGAATTGCGATGTAACAAAAAAAAAGTGTATACACTGTGTGTTGGTGAAAATGAGTTCAGGAAGTTTTTTTTTTCTTCTTTCTTCACTACAACTTTTGTGTGTGAATATTATCTGGCTTCAATTGTGAAATCCATGAATTTTTTTATAAAATTTTCGTAATAATTGTCTTAAATTCCCTTTTTTCGAGAATATTCCGATTTAAATCAACACACAAAGTACACTTTTTTCCAAAATTTTACTCGTTTTTGCTCGTCGATTATACGTTTCACGTCGTCACCTCACCAACTTTAACACATACTGTTTTCTGACAATGGGGCAGCCATTTTGCTTCTTTATTTCGATGTTATTCTCTATATAGTTTTTTTTTTCACTTTGCGTTCGTTAAAGATCGTCGTAGTTACCAATACAAACCAAACGTAATACTATCTGTCAAACAGGGTCTGCATCTGTTCGATTTTACGTTTTTCTTTGTCTGACGTCTTTGGTTCTCGTTTTTGTATAATTTTTATTCGTTTATATATAAATTAAATAATTTACTTTTTATTGAATTTTATTATAAGTTTTTTTTCTTTTTCAAATTTTATCGATTAGAATGCATTGATATTTTTTTTTGTCTTTGTCACATGAATTTCATTGTAAAATATTTCTTCAATCGTATGTGCATTCAAATTGAGCAACTGACTTGTGCTCAGTTGACATAACCTCAATTTTAAATGCAAATGTCAAAAGCAAAACAAAAGAAATCCAGTTCAGTTGACACATTCAAACTCAAATAAATCTAATCTGAGCTATAGCGTCGCAATTCATGAACGAGAACAGATACAGTTTTCACGTTCGAATTGGTAAATGGTGAAATTGTTAAATTACAGTGAATGCACTCAATAATTGTGAAATTCATTAAACATATTAATATTACAGCGAAAGCACGCAAAATGAGTTCAGTTAGTTATAAAGGCGTTCCGTTCAAAACGGTTTATCGGAATTTTAATGAATGGGATCTGGACCACTTGCCAGAAATCGTTCACAGACGCGACCATAGTGTTTTGTTTAAATTGCCGATAACGACAAGATCCGTACAACCTCCGAAGCCCTTTATAGAAAGCGGTGGACCCAAATGGGATTCAAATCATGTGAAATTGCCATGCGCGCCACAAAATGAATACAAAACTGAGAGTGCGGTAAATATGGTTTCTGTTTTTTTTTTTTATTTGAAAAAATGTGTTCTTTTGCATTAATTCATCATTTAATATTTTTTGCAGAGCAATTCAAGCAAATCGATTCAGACCACACGATGGGAAATCATTCAAACGGCTTTGTTGCGCGAAATTAATTCTACCAAAGATTTCGAAAAGGCAGTTCTGACGTACAATCCGAAATACGCAAAAGTTTGGAAATTCAGAGCACTTCATACTTTATTTGAAGTAAGAATTTATTGTTGAACAAAACGTTTTAGAAATTAGTTTTACAAAAAATCAATGATACATTTTTTTATTCTTAGGAGATGGACGAAAATGATGCTGTGAGTTTTTTTAAGCAAACATTACCCGAAATCATTCGATTGGCATTACAGCTGCCAGACATCGTGAAGTGTTCGATCCCGTTACTGAAGAGAGGTCAAAATAAATCAATTTCTCTAAGTCAAGAACAGATTGCGTGCCTTTTGGCCAATGCGTTCTTATGCACATTTCCACGCCGCAATTCTGAGGCACGGAATTCAGAATTTAGTTCATATCCGACCATCAATTTTGCGGAATTATTCTCAACGCCTGGCAATGAAGAGAAAGTTAAATGTATATGCAATTATTTTCGACGGGTGGTATCTAAAAGTAAGTAGATGTGCATATATTTTCAAACTTAATTTTATATCTTTTGTTTTCTGTCTTCGCTTGAAAATAGGGCCGACTGGTGTGGTAACATTTGCACGACGTTTAGTACCTGAATCGCAGCTACCAGACTGGGAAGAATGTCAAGTGACCTTTGATGATACACTGTTGCATATATCGAGCGCGGGAACGATTGAGGATGATGGCAATGGTCTGTTGCAAGTTGATTTTGCAAACAAATATATTGGTGGCGGTGTACTGGATTATGGATGTGTACAGGAAGAGATACGTTTTATGATTAATCCAGAATTGTTGTGCAGTCGTCTGTTCACCGAAGTTTTACAAGATAATGAATGTATGACGATTGTTGGCTGTGAACAATTTAACAAATATACAGGATATGCATCGACATTTGAATGGGCTGGTGACTATGTGGACAAAACACCGTTGGATTCATGTAGACGACGACGATGTGCTATTGTAGCCATTGATGCTATTTATTTCCGTGTCAAACATGCCCAATACGAAGAGGACAAGATACGTAGAGAATTAAATAAGGTACTTAGAAAATAGCTCCAACTGTATTCGTCTGTTCTTATTGGATTTCTAATTCCAGGCCTATGTTGGTTTCAAACATGATTTACCTACTGCAGCTCCGGCAATCGCGACCGGTAACTGGGGATGCGGTGCATTCAAAGGGGACAAAAACTTGAAGTCATTACTTCAACTCATGGCGTGCTGTGTTACAAAACGGCCATTGGTCTACTATACATTCGGTGATGAAGAATTATGTCAAGAACTTTTTTGGTTTTTCGAACACTTAGTCGAAGAAAAAGTGACCATTGGTAAGACTCCAGTGAGGAAAGAGAAACCGGTTTGAAATTAAACTAATTGTATGTTTTTTTAGCTCAGTTATGGTCATGCTTAGCACGGTGCTCTGAAAAATCATCATATACTCATTTGTACGAATTTTTGGTTGATTGTCTTAAAACAAAAAAGTAAGTATCGATGGTAATTGTGTGTTTTTCATCTTTCTGCTTTGTATCTTTTCACAAAAAAAAAAAAAAAACTTTCATCGTTTCCATTAACCAAATTCAATCACACAAACTGTCTCTCATTTTGGCTTGAACACTTTCTTCCTACCTATTTTCTTTAAAGTGATCCCAAACCAAGCACTAACGGTCAGTCTTCGAAATCAGCAAACAGATCGAATGTAACACCAGCACCAAAAGCGATCGCGAAACCAAAACGAAAGCAAATTGATTCGCAAGAGACATCCACACTCGTTGATGAACTCATGAAGGACACCGACGCATCGCTGGATTGGGATTTTGGATCCGACGATCAGTATGATGTAGAAGAGGCAATGGAGTTGGCGCGAGCGGCGGAAAGAAGTGTTAGTAAAAAAAAACCACAACCGTTGAAAATCGAAATAACGAAAAAATCTCCCGAAAATGATGAACTTCCCGCAAAAACGATTCAACAGTTTTTCACAAAACAATCAAACAGCATGGAAAATCAAGAAAAACGTCCACGATCGTCATTGCTCGTTGATAGTCTTGATGCCAGTTTTTATAAGAAATCGCCACCCAAAATGCAACGAAAAAAAGAAGACGAAAAAGAAATTATTCAGGTAGATGATATCGATAAGAACGAAACAAAAAATACATGCGACAGCGAGACCAGTGATTCGGAGAGCGATCTGTTAGTATTTCACGATGCCGAATCGGGAGATGATAAAGTGGACACCGACCAAAATGACAACGCGTCAAAATCAGACAACGAACTTAAAACAGCGGAAGCAAATACACCGCTGAAGGTTCGGCAAACTAACATAGGCGATTTTTACGCCAAAAGTTCAAACACGTCATCATCCAAAGAAGAGTCACAAACGTCTATAATAGACCTCGATTCACAAAGCTCAGCATCACAGATGGAAAGCGAAAATATGGAAGTGGATCAATCTAATGACGATGAATTCGAAAGCGCCATAAATTCAGAAACACTTCAATTGAAATCATTACACGTCGCATCGGATGCCGATCAAATTTCCCAAGACATTGATTCAAAAGTTGAATAAAATCAACATTAAGGCTGATTTTTGTCGATTTCCATCGTTTACATTGAATTTAAGTTAAAGCAAAGAAGAAAGTCGATTCATTATACTCACCTATCATTATTTTTTCATTTGGTATATACCATACGCAATTTAGTTTAGTCTGAAAAACAACAATTTTTTTTTGTAAATGGTCGTTTGTTCGTAATACCAAGAGAAATAAAATGTCTTACATCCGTAAGATGAACTTTTCCGCACTGTGATCCACAACACGCATTTATTACGTATCTTTTACCGTAAATATGAATTCATGAGAAAACTGAATCTGATATAAGTTTTGCGATACAAATAATTTTTGATAGACCTTTCAATGCCTGTATGATATCGTAATCATGTGAAAATTTGCAGATGTTATTTTTTTCACAAAAAGCTAACATTCTGAAATTTTTAAGAAATTTCAATACAATTGAGTGGTACCTTCCATACAAAATTTTCGTTTTTGAGCAAAAAATCAAAAAATTTGTGTGTGTGGTACCCCTAATATGCTTTGAAATCTCTTCAAACTCTCGGAATGTTATTTTTGTGTGATAAAAATAACCTGTGCAAAGTTTCAGCTCATACGATATCATACGGGCATGGCTTCCATACAAAAATCCAATTTTTTGAAATTTTTATATGAAAATTGTGTCGAAAATTATTTGTATCGTAAAATTAACGTCATATTGGGTTTTCTCCTACCCAAAACCCCCCCTTTTACACATTTTTGAGTGTTTAAGTATACATTAAATATAACTTTTGGAAGAAAAATTGAATTTTTTCCATGGATGGCCATGAGCATCACACCAGACATGACACTTTACTCCATCAACCAAAGTCGCTCAAAATCTAATAGTTTCTATTCCTCGGCACCCCCAATCATCCTGTGAAGTAAGATTTTGAATTACTTTTCTTGTTTGAAAGTTATCGTGTTAACAGGGTACAAGGTACCACGCACATACATTCGGACATCGAAAAAACGCTAGATTCGTATTCCCTGGCCCAAAAAACACATTTTTGATGGATGTTAATTTTTCGACCGATTCCAATACTTTACCTTACGCGCATTCTAATTAAACTACCACCTACTGGACAAGTTAAATCTCAGTACATATCAGGTCTATTGTAAAACTCTAATGAGCGTACACAATGAGCCCAAAAAATTGATTGAAAAAAAACATGTATATATAAGATATTTTGTAACCATAGAAGGTTCAATTTAATTATTTCATTTGAAATTTAAACATACCTACATAATGCAAAAAGGAAACTAAATAAAAATGGAATTCAAAATGCAGACGCCTTGTTTTTTTATTGAATTTATTATTAAATTACTTTTTTTTTATTTAACATTTATACAACAAGAGGTTTGTCATTTTATGGTAATTTGTTTGTTTCTTCAAAAAAAAAAACTGCTCAAATATAATTGATATTAATAACTTCGGTGAATTGTTGTCATTTAAGTTGTTTTTTTTTTTAATTTTTGCGAGCATTGCCAAATAACTGTATTAAAGAGCTACATCGAAATAGTGGAATTTAGATTAATTTCAGAAACATTGCCCATTAAATTTTCAAATCAAAACTTTCATTTTTGAAGAAATAAACCTATTTTTTTATTTTTATTTTAAATTAAACTTAAAATCAAAGCATATCCTTCTCCAACTGGTACTTTCGAAACATTTTTTATCTTTAAACTTTTCATTCGGTCTCCATCTTTCTAATTAGTTTTTTTGTGAACAAAAAAATCGTCTCAATCGTTCATATTTTTCTTTCCATTTTGGTTTTTTCTTGTTTTAAACTATCTACTTGCTACTTTACATACTCCTCATCTTTCCATTCACATACTATAGCTTCTGGTGGAAGCCAAAAATAGATTCTATTGCCATTTCCATCGTCTCAAATCTCTTGTCATGTGCCTTATTATAGTATTTACCAAAACCAACCAGAATACGCTAATAAATAAATCTCAAATAATAAATTCTGTGTCAATAAATAAATTACAAAATGGTAACAAATAGCTTCTGGAAAAAAGTTGATTCATGGTTCATTTTTTTATGTAAATGGTAACTGTGTGTTTTTTTTATTTGTTTTAGTCATTTTTGTTCACGGTTTGTGGTGTAGAAATATAGTCTTCATTTTGAAAAATATGTGAGTTGTTCGTTGTAAATGTTTTTTTTCATCATCTTCTTCTTTTTTTTGTTCACATTGTTTGTATAAATCACATTTGCGTGATCATTCGTTTATATTTACGGAACTTAGACATATTCCTCCGATTTTACAAGTGAATTGAGAATTTTCATTCAAATTTGATTTTTCCAAACTTTTTACTTTATTTTCAAAAGACATTTTCAATTGTTTTTGCTTGTCAAAATGTTGTAATTGCAAATCGAAGGAATTGTGAAGTTTGTATTTTTTCACCTTTATTTGACTATTTGATCAATAAAAACGTATTTGTTTTTTGGTACGGTATTTATCGGCAGGCCAAGTTCCTGTTTAGTTGTTTTCATTCGCTCATAAAAAAAATTATAAGCAAGTTTTTGTTTCTTATCGTCTTTCAGATTTTTTCTCTTTTTAATTAAAATTTACAGATTTTTTTGTGGTGAATTTTTTCTAAACTGATAAAATTTTAAATGGAATTTCAAAAAAAAGAGTTATTAGACTAAATCGCCTCTAATTTTCATTGCAATTTTGACATGATTACAACATTTAAATTTAGAACGATAGATAGGTTTTGTGATTTTTTTTTGTAATTTATTTTGTGATTAATTTTCTGATTCATTTTGTCTAATCTAAAAAAAGTTGAATTTTGAGATTTTTTTTCAATTTTTTTTTTGTTTAATGAGTACGATAAAAGTGTTTTTAATTTGATTATAATATTGATTGAATACAATTCAATGAAGAAAAATTAATTCCATCAATTATCTTAAGCAATAAATGTATGTTTTTTTTGTTGTAAGAAATTCCCAATAAAACGTCGAATTTCAAGGCTTTCTACGACCGAATTAAAATCCAATATTTTCCGACTGAACTAAAATCGTGTCGAAAATTCCAAATATTTTGAACTAAATTCGAGAAATTAGCATCGTCGCTGTTTCCACGCGTTTTTATTCACAAACTTTAGAACATTTTCAATTTTTTTTTTCTTTTCTACTGTCGAGTCGATACACAAAAAAAAATCAACGCAATTAAAATGCTCACTGAAACTGATAATTACAAAACCGCGTTATCACATAGTTCATTTAATCTATTTTTTTTAAAATGTTTTTTAAAGTAATTTTAATAGCACCTCAATACAATGATTGTATTAGTTGATTTTTTTTTTCATCGGCGAGGGGTTCCTTTATATAATAACTTAGGTAAAAAAATGAACGTAAAATACATTGAGGATTTATTATGAAAAAGAGAGATTCCATTTGAATTAATATAGTAATTATACATTTTTCTTCATTTCAACTTTGCATCTCCTCATCTATTGCCATTTTTATTTGGACAACCACAAATTCGTTGTTAATTACAATAATGAGGATTTTATTAAAAAGTACATTGAGCAAAAGGTAAATCTATTGCTATTAACGTAAAAAAGTAGTTTCATATGGCTTCTGTTTTGTTGTTTGAAATGGTAAATAAGCGAATGCCAATGAATGGGAAAGCAAAAAAAAGAGAATTTCCGATTGAAAGTTGAAGTCCATTTATGGTATGAAGCTATTTATATTATTGAAAGTTTGAAATCAGTCTCTGTTCAATTATTTGTTTGCATATATGTTACAAAAGCATTACTTTTAAGTCTATTGCAAGTTGAATGAGCAATCATTTATGGTTGCTTCAGGCTGTGGCTTTGGTTTTTGACAATAAAACACAAAATAGTTTAATCAAATTGAAAGGAACGAAAAAAAATTAACGGTAACTGTGTCCACTGGTAAATGTAGACGATAACGATTCTTGTTAAGTCTAGTAAATATCACAATCATTATTCGTCTCTTTCTTTCTTTTCCTCTGCCTCAACCACGTGTCAATTTCTCTCTTTCTTTCCTACTTTTTCTGTACATTCTCAGCTTTTAAAATTCACATTCCCAATTTAAAATTAAAATCCATGTCAAAATCAATTACGATATTTTTGAAAAAGGAAACCCAAATTTTCCCGAAAAAAAGTGTAAATTCAAAAATGAACATTGCTTAAAGTCCAAGTGACTAAACGTACTCATTTTTTTGTTTGTTCATTAATATGTTCAAATTTTTCTTACGTGCCGAAAAAAAGGGGAACAAAATTTTTGCCCGAATTTTTTAAATTTAGCATTGATTTCTACTACGATTTTAAAGAGCTAAAGTGTTTTTTTTTATTCTTTATGTGTTTTTTTTAGTTTTTGTTTGTTTCTTTGTTGTGATTCTATAATGTTAAAATGCTCAAAAATGTTCAAAAGTGGCCCAAAAATGTCTTACATACACACACACTGAAAATCTAAAGGGTCTGGCATTGAAAAACCTCCTAAAAAGTACATTTTTTCCGTTAAATTTTTTGCATTTTTTGCTCTGTTTTAACTTTTTGCCAACGTTTGCCAAAACATGTATTTTTTGCTGTTGGTTTAATAATACGACACCGAAACTACTTGTAATTATTTAATTTTGCTGTGAGTGAGTGTGTATGATTGATAATACATAGACACCAAAAACACCAATATATTATTAGTTAAAGTTAAAAATAGTTTTTATTAGGTTTTTTTTTTTTGTTTGTTTTAATTCTTCGTTTCATTTTCATTTCATTTGCGCTTAATTTTGTTCACGAAAGTGTTTTTGCCCCCTTTCAAAAAAAGGATTCTTAAGCATAACGAACTTTGTCTCGTCAGTCTCGTTACTCGTTCATTGCTCTATGGAAATAAAAAAGGAACAGAAATCGCATAGGACGTTTTCATGGATACAAACAAAGGGATAATTCTAATAAATTGATCAACCTAATTTTCATTTAGTTTTTGTGTTTGTTTCAATTATTTTTTAGTGTGAATGTTTCGTTTGATTTTGAAACCTTATATTTTCCTCGAAATGTGCATATGCTCACGATGTGAGCTTGAATGCAACATTTTCTGCATATTTGCTACTATCTCATTCGCAATAGTCGAATTTCATCGTTGCGACCTCTTTTTCAAGAGTTTTTTTTTAAATTCCTTTCTTTAAAATAGCTTAGTAAGTCATACATATAGATTTTTTTTTTTGTAAAAATTTTCAACTGACGCTAATATAATATAAAAACACATCTCCATAAATATTACGTGGCTTTTCTCCATCTGCATCTTCTTCGTTTCTATTAGACGATCTTATCTTTGTAATTTTTAAAGTCTATGTCGTTAATAAGGAGAAATGAGCAATTTTTGTCTCTCTCTTGCTGTTTCTCTCATACTTTTCGTTCACACATTCAGGCGGATTTTCAACAAAATACACACATTTCCAACGAAATTCGATCCATTTAACCAGTAAACCTTTAAATATGTTAGACGCCGATTTTTGAATTTTTGTATTTAATCGATAGAGGGGCCCAAAAAAATAATATAATTTGAAGCATTTTTGCGACGAGTCATGTTTGGCGTTTTTTTGCCCTCCCGAAGTTCCGGGTGTACCCTGACCTAAAAACGATTATCTATGTCCTAAACGAATAAAGATAATCGATTACTTTCTTCGGCAAAGTTGTAGCCCTTAATGAGACGGAAAAAAAATGTCACCCCATGGGAGGTCAATGACCCTTCCTTGGGGGTCAAAAACGCTCCAATAGAGAATCATAAAAGTTATCAAGTGGATTTTGACCCCTTAAAGGTCAAATGGGCAAATATGTTTCTTCCCACGAAAGTTACGTCTATCCATGTACTTTTCAGTGATATGTCACTTTGAACCCAATCGAAGACCCAGTTTGAGAAAATCGGGTCACAATTTTCGAAAAAAAATTGAAATTGCCAAAATGAGGTCCAAATGCGTCCCGATCCCAAAATTGACCCCATATATGGATTCTTCATGAAAAATTAACCTTAAGACACCATACCCCCGACCAACCTCCAATCACCCCTTGGACCCCAAATCGGGTCACAAAGTATTAAAAAATCGATTTTTCGAGTTTCCAGTCTGGATTTGACCTATTAAAGGTCAAATGGACCAATATGTTTATTCCCACGAAAGTTACCTTTATCCATGAACTATCCATTGGCACATTGATTTCGACCCCCTGGACGACCTAGTTCGGAAGGCACGAGTCGAAAATTTCAAAAAAACCGAAAAATCACCAAAATTGGGTCAAATTGCACCCCAACCCCCAAAATTGATTCCAGATTTGGATTCCTCGTGAAAAATTACCCTTAGGACCTCCCACATTGTATGATCCTCCGACCAACCGTTGTATACCAAATTACTGAAATCATTGAAAAAAATCCTTAAAATTGATAAAACGACAACTATATATTTTTTTAGTACTTTAATTGATAAAAAAAATCAGATAAATTATTATTACGTTACGCGATGCAATACAGTTTGTATATATTGCCTGTGTTTTAAATGTGAACAAGGAATGAAAATGTTTCAATGTTTCGGAGAGTGAGAGTGCTGAGAGGGGGTTGATTTCTGAAAAATTTCAATGAAAATGTGGAATTGATTAGTTGATTATTTAAAAAACAAGTTCCAGTCTGTCTTGCTGGCTGCTGACAGTCATAGGACATCTAACTTATAATAATCTTAATTACGCGATTAAATTTACAAATTTCGTATACAATTGCCAAAAGAATATAAATTAATTACTTTATAAAAATAACATGCAAACAAGAATACGAAGGGAACCCAGTCCAATTTTGCACTGGCAATAAAATTGCCAGAAAGTCGTGCAGCTTTTGCTACGATTTCAAGCCCGCCTTTCTACGTTGTGGTTGGTGTACACAATATTTTTGTCAATTTCATTATTTCTTTGATGGGGAGGCTCATTATTGCACATTGAAGAATCGTAAAGCGTTAAATGGTTTTGAGGAATTTGAACACTAATCTTTTTTCTTTTCTTTTTTCACTAATTTGCACACTTGCAAGTATGTGGTTCTCAAAAAACCAACAAAAAACAAGTTTTAATGTCGCCTTAGAACCTCAACTTTTGCTTTCGCCTATGCTTTTGCTTTAGTTTATCGTTTGCTTGTTTAGTAATATTATTACTCTATTGTTTGCATGTTATTTTTATAAAGTAATTAATTTATATTCTTTTGGCAATTGTATACGAAATTTGTAAATTTAATCGCGTAATTAAGATTATTATAAGTTAGATGTCCTATGACTGTCAGCAGCCAGCAAGACAGACTGGAACTTGTTTTTTAAATAATCAACTAATCAATTCCACATTTTCATTGAAATTTTTCAGAAATCAACCCCCTCTCAGCACTCTCACTCTCCGAAACATTGAAACATTTTCATTCCTTGTTCACATTTAAAACACAGGCAATATATACAAACTGTATTGCATCGCGTAACGTAATAATAATTTATCTGATTTTTTTTATCAATTAAAGTACTAAAAAAATATATAGTTGTCGTTTTATCAATTTTAAGGATTTTTTTCAATGATTTCAGTAATTTGGTATACAACGGTTGGTCGGAGGATCATACAATGTGGGAGGTCCTAAGGGTAATTTTTCACGAGGAATCCAAATCTGGAATCAATTTTGGGGGTTGGGGTGCAATTTGACCCAATTTTGGTGATTTTTCGGTTTTTTTGAAATTTTCGACTCGTGCCTTCCGAACTAGGTCGTCCAGGGGGTCGAAATCAATGTGCCAATGGATAGTTCATGGATAAAGGTAACTTTCGTGGGAATAAACATATTGGTCCATTTGACCTTTAATAGGTCAAATCCAGACTGGAAACTCGAAAAATCGATTTTTTAATACTTTGTGACCCGATTTGGGGTCCAAGGGGTGATTGGAGGTTGGTCGGGGGTATGGTGTCTTAAGGTTAATTTTTCATGAAGAATCCATATATGGGGTCAATTTTGGGATCGGGACGCATTTGGACCTCATTTTGGCAATTTCAATTTTTTTTCGAAAATTGTGACCCGATTTTCTCAAACTGGGTCTTCGATTGGGTTCAAAGTGACATATCACTGAAAAGTACATGGATAGACGTAACTTTCGTGGGAAGAAACATATTTGCCCATTTGACCTTTAAGGGGTCAAAATCCACTTGATAACTTTTATGATTCTCTATTGGAGCGTTTTTGACCCCCAAGGAAGGGTCATTGACCTCCCATGGGGTGACATTTTTTTTCCGTCTCATTAAGGGCTAAAACTCTGCCGAAGAAAGTAATCGATTATCTTTATTCGTTTAGGACATAGATAATCGTTTTTAGGTCACGGTACACCCGGAACTTCGGGAGGGCAAAAAAACGCCAAACATGACTCGTCGCAAAAATGCTTCAAATTATATTTTTTTTTTGGGCCCCTCTATCGATTAAATACAAAAATTCAAAAATCGGCGTCTAACATATTTAAAGGTTTACTGGTAAGTGGTAACTAAAAAAAAATGTGGCAGCATATAAAATAAAATGTGGTATAAAATGAAATACACGGAACATCTTGATTGGCTGTTGTTTTAGAATTGATACGGAATTTTATCTATCTATGTATGTAATCTGGGAGTCGCAGACTGTATTGTTTCATTTGGTTTATGTATATGGCCGAATCCAAAATGTTTGGACCGACGCCTAGTAGTTTCATTACGCATTTGTGCTTATACATTTCTGTACTGAAGACTATTTCATTTATTTGGCTATGTTTGTATAGGAACATTGAAAATAATCAATTGTTTTTCTCCATTTCACCCATTTAAAAAGAAGAAGAAATTAACTAAATTCGAACCACCGTATGCCGCTCATATCGTTTCGACTCTATCATTATGCCGCGCATCGTCTACAGATCTGTGTATACATAATATTATAATATAAATATGCAAGTGGTTTATTGTATATAATATAATAATTTCCGTATTAATTTCAAAAAATCTTCAATCCATCTCATGTCTCGTGTGTGTAATCGTTTATCACCTTTTAGTATTCTGTGTAATAATATAAAAACACTTAGAAAAATTGGACACATACACAGTTAGTAGTTTTGTTTCTTTATCTCGTTCTCGTTTTGTTTCTTTATAGTACGTAGTATATTCATCTATTTCATATTTGTTTACAAAAAAATAAACAAAGATTCATTTTGTTTATCGCACCATTTGCATATAACAGTTAGCGTTTTAACATGTTTTATAGTGGCCGTTTAAATCGAGTTTTTTTCTTTTACTGTGGAAATTGAAAATTATCTGAATTACCACAAATATGAAAACGTTCAACGAGCAAAATGACGAAATTGCCACCACACAAATGAGACCTGTCTGACCCAATCGTATGGAGGGAGTTTCGTGATTTTACATCAGCCGAAGTGTTCAACATAAAATCTATTAGAAGTTATTGCTTATATTTTTCGGGAAATCTATTGTATCTCGTTTCTATGTTCAGCTTGGTTCAGTTGGAAAAGTTGCTTCTTATTTTCTTACAATTTAAATTTACTGTTGGTTTGCATCGTTGTCTCAAATGTGAATATATATATAAGTATCTACTTTGAATTTGATTTTTCATTCACCTTCTTTTATAGAAAAAATGACACATTCCTACTGCTCATTTTCTACGCTAAAAAGTGTGTATGTTTTTCTATTCTCTTCAATTAAATCGCTTGCTTAATTTCTTTTTTCTTCTTCTTTTACGTTAATTTGTACAATTGGTTTCAAGTTTTTCAAATAAGATTTTATGCATATTTTATATAACTTTTAACTAAATGGCCAGTATCTTCTACTTATCAAGCAGAATTCGAGTCATCTACGGAAGATGAACAAACTGGCACCAGAAATGCATTTGAATGAAAAAGATTGGTGAATGGTTTGCCATCTTCTTCTTTTTTTCGTGTGGTAGAATTAATTTACGAAAAAGTGTGTTTGTTAGAGATTAGATCTACAATTGTCGGAAACCTAATTGATAGACTCTTAAATAGAGGTCGAAATGGAGAATATAGAAGCTATATATTTTGATTTCTGTATAATTTGTGAACATTTAGTGTGAGCCGATAGAATTTAGTACTTTTATTCGTTTTTTTTTCTTTCAATTTTATTTATATTAATTATCGATGTCGACTCTCTACCAAGGCGTTGGTTATTTTCTTCTGTTCAAAATTGTTCAACAAAAACACACCATCTGAATCATCCATTGCATAAACTCTATAATCAGTCTGATGCGCAAACAGTTTACCAAAATTAGATGTATCCTCAAAAATATTGTGTGTGTGTCGGGTGGCTTTTCTCATCGGTGGTTTTATGTCATTCCTTAATTCTATGAAAAAGCAACATTTTCTTTTCGCCAATTTCTGTTTTTTTTTTAGTGAGAAAATTCGATACAATTTTGTTGGTCAAACGTGCAACTGAACATTGAGCCGAAGATAATCGAAACACTTCTACATAAATAGAGGATGAAGAAGATAGAAAGTGGATTTACATTCGATTCTAAACACTCCTATTAAAAGTCGTTAATCTAATTGATAAGTAACTGGGCCTAATTTGTATGTATTTTTTTGTTTTCGTTTATACTCGTTAGAATATGGACCGGATTCTATAAAACGCAACTCATTCTCGATCTAGCAATGCGGCGTTATTTTAGACAAAACATTCAAGACTGTCACCTACAATTGTTTCAATTAATGTAATTATTTATGAGGTACATATAATTTGGCACAGTGAATGTGTTGTCATAATTCTTCATCATCTTCTTAAAATCCAGAGGAATTTATTCCACTTTTTAAAAATATTAAGCTTATCGGAAATAAAACTGAATAATAAATATTGGATTGAAACAACGTTTGAATCTGAAAAGCATGGAAATATGATTTCATCTTACTTAAATGAAAAGATAAAAGTAAAAATTCATTCTAAAAAGACTTATGCTACTGACAAACTGAAACAAATTACTCCTTTCTTATGCTATTGAAGTTTTAACTACTTCAAAATGTTCGATGTTAGTTGGTTTTTTTTTTTTAAACATGTTTTTTCAGCGATTTCATCCATTTTGAAAATGGTGAGTTCGCGTCTAGGCACTCCATTCGATTCTTACTAAACACAATCTTCTGGTACATTCGACTTATCTAAAAACCATTACAAACTCTCCCTCTCGATCGTTAAATCGGCGCTCGCCAAACCTTACTCTAACTCGTTTTTTCTCTCTTTTGTTTCGTCCCAAAGTGCACAACGTCTTTTCTTCTTGTTTGAACCGAAAATTGAACCTAAACTCACTGAAGTTTCATCTCTTAATTTATCAAAAATAAAATGATTAAAAACTATAATATGTAAAAAAAATGGTAACTTTTAATTTGCCTCTAAGGTTTCATTAATTTTTTTTTGTTGATTTTTGTTTATATCAGACATCCAAAGCATTTTTGATCGATTGAATTTTTGCCTAAATAAATTTTTATTTAATTTAAATTTTGTGTTGTGTTTTTACTTGAAAGTTTGAAACATTGTTGTTTTTGTGTTACGTCGACGAGAGTTTCGAAATAGAACATTTACGAATAGTAAAAGTGGAAATTCTACAAAACGAAATGTATTTGCTTCGAGCTTGAATTTTTTCATTTGTTTAATTGAATTTTGGTTGAGTTATTGAGAAAGTGATAGAGAAAGAGAAGCACATAGAGAGCCAGCGACAACTTCGTCATTTCTTCTTTCGTTTTTTTTTTAAATATTTCGAATAATTTGCTATTTCCTTAATGGTTTTTGTTTTGTGGTTTTGTACAAAGCTTTTTCTTATCTTTTTTGAAAAAATGCGAAGTGTGTCGCTTTCGCTATGCGCATTATTCTCCTCCCCTCCGATCTTCTCTTCATACGTTGTTCACTTTTGTTTTGTTTAAATTTTAAATATTTGTTTAAATGTTCGGTTAAAATCACAGACATCAAATTGCTGAAAAATCTACGTTAGTTTAGTAATTTGTGTGCTATTTCGTTTCATCTATTGAAACCAAGTGTCTTCATTTTATATTTTTTTTGCTTCTTTGTTTATTTCTTTTTTATTTATTTATTAATAAGTTTATTTTATTTATTTAGTTTGTTCGTTAATCTATTTCGTTTCATATTTTGAGTGAAAAAATGGTTCTGTAAAAAATATAACCGTTATTTTGTATTCAGTTTCTAAATATAAAAAAGATTTTTTCGTCGCTGCTGCTGCTATTTGTGCGTGTGTACATAATTGGCCGGGGTGCCGACCAATATGCAACCACAATTTTGTATGCACCAAAAACGTGCACTAACGCACTCTTCATGTGCAGAATGAAAATCTCCATACGAATAGAGAGAAATAGAGTACGGTTTATGTGTGTGGGTGTGGGTGTCAATTGGTTTCAACAGTTTTTTTTTTCTTCTTTCAATTAATTAATCGATTTATTTCATCGTTTGAAATCGATAAACTGGTATTGTTTCAATAAATATGGCGATAAAATAAATGAATGAATTGCAAAAAACAATTTGTTTCACATAAAAAATATGTATAGTATAAAGAATTCAATTGAAAATACACATATTGCATTTTGTATGTTTTTCAGCTCTCCAGTCTCTTCGGCTCGCTTCTCTGTATAATAACATGTGTGTATAAGATTTTTCTTTCATCATTTCGCTTTTAGTTGTATATTGAAAATTAAATATTCTCTATTATGTCTTTTCTATTAATTGCAGTGGTGCGTTAAAATATTCTTATCGTTTCTATTTCACATTCTACGGTTTTTGTTTTCTGGCACAACGTTTCGATTAATTCATTTTCCTTCCTCCCATCGGCTACCATCTGTGTCAACACATGGTAACCATCTCCATCCATTTTGGACACATTGTGTGTGTGTGTGTGTGTTCCATCACTGATTCCACATTAGCACATTGTAGAAATTATGGTGTGAATAATGAATTTGTAAAAAAATTGGAACAAAAAAATATTCATCTGTAAAAATTTCTTATTGCTTGTGTTTTTGTTTACTTTTTCCATGTTTGTTTGTTTGTTTCTTTCTTTCTTTCTTTCTTCAGTTTTCTTTGTGACATATTTTAAATTTCCAATTTGTGTTTTTTTTAAATTTTCCTTGTTCGTTTTGAGAATTTATTTTGTTCGATGAGCTTTGTCTTTGTTTTGCTTATATAAATGGTTGAATTCGATTGGCAAACCAGGCCATCCGTAAATTACTTACTGGCTGCCCCTCGGAATTCGTTTAGATTTTCTGACGAATATTATTATCTGTTGTGGAGGATTCGCCGCCTCCGTCCCTCATTTCAGCGTGGCGTTGAATTATGTACATGCGTCGTAAGATGCTTTGACAAATAATCAGCACGGGCAAAGCATTTGCCACACGATTCGCAATGGTACGGCCTTTCACCAGTATGGATACGCAAATGACGTGTCAAATCCGATTTTCCTCCAAATGCTCTGCCACAAAATAGGCACACAAATGGCCTCTCTCCAGTGTGCTTTCGCACGTGTAGCTTCAAATTTTCCTTCGATCGAACACATTTTCCACAGAACGGACAAGCAAAGCGGCTATAGCCAATGAAAATGCACCAAAGAAAAAGTGGCGAAATGAGAAAAAAAAATTGTTAGACCAAGACATCGAGAATGGAGTGAATATATAGAGTGGGGGAAAAAGTGGAAAGAGTGAGTTAGGGATAATAATGAATGTATGTACCTTCGATCTCGTTGCTTTTCGGCGGCATCAACACGCAGGAAGTTCAGAATGGAAGCTTCTTGGGCGTTTAAGCCGAGCATCTGATTACTTGGAATACGTTCAGCATTTATTAAACTATTTATTGTTGAGGTAGATGGTATTGCAGTTGAGGTTTCTGGTTCGTTGTGACGAAGATGATGCATTTGATGAAGTGGTTGTTGTGGTGACGCCACCACCGATGGCTGTTGTTGAAAATGTAAATTCAACGATGAGTTTGGATTATGAAGATGCGGCATGAATCTTGTCGGTTGCTGAACGGAAGAAAATTTTCATTTATTTTAAAATCATTTTGACTTGCTGCGGTCAGCAAAACTAGATTAAAAATGTACCTTTAGTGTAAAATTCTCCCCACGCGAAATTGGTCTCTCTGGAATGTGTGTTTGTTTGTCCGCATTATCAAATTTGGCCTTAATCACATTGCTCAAAATGGTGTTGGCCATTGATAAATTGGTTGGAGTATTCATATCATTGTCATTATTAACAATCGGTGAATGAGCAACATTGTCCGGTTCCTCGTCGTCTTCTTCTTCCGTTTTTATTGCGAATGTAATGTCAGTCATTTCTTCGGTTAATTCATTTGAACTGGTCACCATTTCATTGTTATTCGTTTCATTGTTACTGCTGACAGCGGTGCTGTCGCGTTCTTTTCGATTGTCACCAAGTGTTTGACCAAAACGTCGTTCAAATTTACCGTGCAAACGCTCAAGAGCATGGTTCAAACGATGTTTTTTGAACGATTTCAAATATCGAAATTGCATTCCGCACACATCGCATGTAAATAATTTATCAGCCGGCAAACGGGCACGATGATTTTGTTCGCGATGTTTCACGTATGCCGACCGATAACGATACGATTGACCGCATTGCTCGCAAATAAACGGTTTTTCATCCATTGGACCGAGATTGGCATGTTGCAATGCTGCATGCTGTTCCAGCAACCAAACCGACGGGAAATTTGCATTACACACAACACACTTGGTCTCTTCTTCAATCGATGAACAATCCTGGACAAAACAAAGAAATTAAAAAAACACACAAAATTGATTTCTTCTCTCATTCCCATCATTTCACCAAACTTTCTTAGTTTTCTTCGTTAGTATACATACCGATGATGTCGTTTCATTGCAATTAAAACGAAGCGAATCCTTAAGAAAGGAACTTTTTCCGAGAATTTCGTCGAGCGGAATTTTAGCAGCCGCATTCAATTCATCGTCATCATCGGGTATGTCTTCATCATTCACGGTCATGCTTAAATTTTGGACGGTTTCTTCAGTTTTCTTCATGGATGGTGACGGTGACTGTGAACTTTTCTTCGACAATGTTATCTCAATTTGTGGAGATTGCTGGCGACTGAGCGACTGGCGTCGATCTTGAGCATTGAATGTGAAACGATTTAAATTTTTATATGAATTCGCCTGTTTTAAGAGCTGCTCTTGTCCTTTGAACAGCAAATCAAATGTTGGATTCATGCGAAAGTATGCCGATGACAATGGATTCGGTGAACTTGAGCTTGACTCTTTTGACGGTAGTATTCCGCGATAACTACTTTTTCGATTTAGGAAAAATTAAAAGAATTTCAAATTTGGTTTTTTGGTCTCATTTTCAGCAAAAATTGAATACAAATTGTTTTCGGTCCGATTTTTTTAATTAAAAAAAGGAAGTAAATATCATAAAAAAGTAACTAAACCTACCGTAATGCCTCTTCGGCCAACAATGTTTGATGATGTAGAATGCTCAGTAGTCTGGACGGATCAGCATCAAATAGACCAATGCCCAAAGCTGACAGTGGATATCCGAATGGTGGAGTCGGCGGTGCGCTCAAACTTTTGCTCAAACCAGGCGACATGTGCAAAAGTGACGGCAAACTTGAACGAAGATCATTATCTTCCATCTATAGGTCACAAAAAAAATGAAAAAAATTCCTCAAAATCCATAACAAAATCTAAAGAATTTCTGATTTTTAAAAAATATACCACCCCAAAATAATAGATTTTGATGATCATAGACACAGTGCATGCATGACACATTTACGTGCAAAAATGAAATGATGATGATGATGATCAAACACCAATAATATATTAAAATCGAACAAAAAAAACGTGGAAGAAAACAACGACAATTCTAATTTCCTTTATTTCTTTTTCAAATGCATTGTTTGCTCTTTTATTTCATCAAAGTTTCTGATTTTTTATTTGGTGACAATTTTTTTTCATTTTCTTTCATTTGTTTCAACAGACTTTCTTAATCCTCAAACATTCCGCCATTTTGCAATTTTTCTCGTTTTAAATTTGTGAGCTTTTCGTGTGTATGGTTTTTTGTCAGTTAATTTATAACTATGATATGCATTCATTTGTGTATGAGAGTGTGTATGTGTTTTCCTGGGGGGAAGAGGCTGTTCAGCTCTCAATGAGTACACTTGTGCAGAGTCAATTGAGTACACTCGTGCATCGCTATTTCGGTCGAATATATAATAGTAATTTTCGGAGATGTGCTATTTCCATTTTTCTTACTTGTTCTTTGCTAAACTTCGTCCAATTTTTTGTTACCCTTTTTATCAGTGTTTTTTCTTTGTATTAAGCAGATAAACAATTGACAGTGGCTGTTTTGTTTTCTTTTGTATAGTTCATTCGGTTCTTATTAGAATAATATGTATTTGAACGCTTTCTCATTTTCACTCTTATAAACTCTTGATACCAACACTCAGTGTCCAAAATTCTTTTTCTAATTTCTCTCTCTCTCTCTCTCTCTCTCTCTCGCTTAAATCACTTTGCCGGTTGACTACTAATCTGTTGTTGTTGTTGTTGTTGTTTGTCTGGTTTTTTTTTCTAAATATTTTATATTATAAATGCATGATTAATGGTACATAGTTGTTTGTTTGCTTATTTTTGTGTGATTTTTTTTTCTGTTTTCTTCACTTATCTATTTTATCATTGTTTTTTTCCCATATCTCTATTATAATTACTATTAACAGCTAACAAAATTATCTCGTAAAGATTAAAATTGAATTAGTTTTTTTGTTGTTGCTTTTTTTTTGTTATTTCAAAATAAATAAATAAATTATGTACTCGATTAACATTTTTCACTAAATACACGCTAAATTTAATATTATTTGAATCGACGAGAGCACAAAAAAGAAAAAAAATTAATTGAACAAAAATACACAACGAAAATGCATCGTTTCTTTTGTTGTACGGAATGTGACAAAAAGATATTTCTATCGTATATATGTATTGACACTGATTCGTGGTTCATATTGTTGGTTGTGTATGTGTCTGAAGTGATTGAAATGCTGTAATTTAATTCATTATGGCGGTTTTTCTGTGTTGAGTTTATTTATTTCATTTAAATAGGAACATAATTTCATTCTATATGTAAAACATGACACTTGCCACAAATGTCATGTTAGTTATCCTGTTTTGAGGGCATTTCATTTCTATGGATTGCATGGAAATGATACACTTTCGCTATTTAAATTAGCTTAAACATAAATCCTACGAAATCAACTGAGAGAAATTTAAATAGAATTATATACGCTTTAATGGAATATGTTTTCTGTTTTTTTTTTGCGATAATATATTTCTTTATCTTTATATTCTGTGTGTGAGTGTGTGTTTATGAGAGTGAGCTTGTGAGTTTGTGGCTTTGTGCTTCTTCCATCGCTTTTCGCTCTCTTTTCCTTGGATACAGCGCTATTCCAAACTATTTATTTCTTTCATTCGGTGCACGAAATGAAACATTTCGGTAAATTCGGTGCTTATTTTGTATATTTTGAGAGAGTCTATCATAATCGGCAATTAATTTACTTGGAAAAATCAACCGAACTACAAAGCATTTCAAGGGGGCGAGATTGGTTCTGCACTGATTTGAGATAAGCTTTTATTCTCAACCAATTTTTTTTCTTCTTCAATCGAATTATTCGCTTTTTAACAAAAACGTCTTTTCCACAGACCGAAAAATTCTAAATTCTATGTTTCTTGTCTAAAATTGTAAAAAGGTGTTGTTATGTTATGTGCAGAATTGCGAAAGTCAAAAGCTACTTTGCGAATTGACAATTTCACGTCACGTGTGAACGTCTTTTAAGAAGAACGAACGAACGAAACAAAAAACAAATATGTTAGCTTCAAACGTCGAAGTCAAACGATTATATCGATTCCATCCCAACACGGAAAAAAATTCAACGCAATTTCTCTCTCATTTTTTTCTTCTTCTATTTTTATCTAATGAATGCATGACATCAACGCGTTTTTTACGAACTTCTCTGGTGCATTTTCTTCTGTCTCTCTCTTCGAACGTGTTTGATGCTTAAATTCTTTTCCGCTAATTGTCTTAAATATCGGATCATTACACTAATTTATTCATACGTTCGCTAGATATAATGACTTATATATGTTTTATGATATAATAAACATTATTTGTTGTTGTTGTTCTTGTTTGTTTTCGGGATAGGCACTACAGTGTATTTAATTATATATTTTTTATTTGTTGTCTTTAATGTCAATTGTTGTTGTTGTTTTTTTTTTAAATTACACTTTTTTTACTCATTTTTTTTATCGTCGCAATGAAAAAATCGTTTTTTTTTTTTGTTTTGTGTGTAAAAATAGCCTCGGTTCATGTGACAATTGGGATTTTCATTGTATGCATCTTTCCAACTAAATATAGGTGTAGATATTTACGGTTTGCTCAATAATTGTTTATTTACAATATGAAATGTGTGGTGTATGTATGTGTATTTTGTTTTGTTTGTATGTGGGTTAGATTTGAAAAATAAATCCAGTTTTTCTTATTAATATTTTACATTGGCTCATCACATTTTTCATTTGTTATGAATCAACAATGCCGATTTCATTTCACAATTCAAAATAAAAAAGAAACATCAAACAGTTTGTCAAACACAATCAACTGAACGTCACCTGTATGGGATTGTTGTTGGATGTATTTTTATCATTATTATTATTCTTTTTTCTTCACTAAATATATCAATTTCTATTGAAAAAAAACAAATTTCACTTTTTCAGCTGCTTGTATTTTATGTGTATGAACTTGTATGTGATTCAGTGGAGGGGAAAAGAACGCAAAAATATGTTACAACTATTATCCATTTTTATTCCTATTTTATTTATTCAATATTTGTAACCGGTTTAAGGTAAATTAGCTTGGCACTCAAATTATTATGGTATATTTGTGTTGATCATGTCTATTGCAGTGGTGTAATCTTAGTTTATATATCATTTTTCTTCACAGGATATCGAAGGATCAGACGGGATGCAGAAATTGAAATAAAACATTTTGGGAACAATTGAAATTGAAAACGAATCCAGTGCTTCAGAATGTTCAAGTGTATGAAAAGTTGGAAAAATCAAAAGTTTTCATTGAATTTCACTGAAGTATGATTTCAATCATCTGAAATATCTCATTCGGCTGAGCTTTGCTGCTATTCAAATTTCGTATGAGAGTGTGTTGGTTTATAATGTCTCATTCATGTCGAATAGCCAACAATAAGCTTAGACATATAATATATTTCAGCTGGTGGAACACACCCAATTGAGGCGAAAAAAATCAATTGAATACGGCGCTTGCCCCTTCAATTGAGCACACCAGGCCAAACAAGCCCGCAAGCGTTTTTTTCATTATCAAAAAGCTCATTCAAATGACAAATGCACCGAAGCGAATGACAACAAAAACTATAGCATGTGTAATGTGTTCTGATTTCACTGAATTTAAGATTGAAATGCTTCAAAAAAAAAATCGTCAAATTCAATAAAAAGTGTCTCGGATCCTTCGATTAAACATTGTTGAAGAGAAATCTTTGTGGTGAGAACGAATATTCATTTGTTTTGTATCAATATTAAGTGTAATGATTGTGTGAAACCGTTGCTGAAATAGCTATTGTACGATAAATGGATTTGTGAAATTGGGCAAAAATCTACAAGTTAAATTAAGACGTTGTTTGCATTTATTGTGTAGTTCCTAGACAAAGTCAACGATCACACAGTGTTCAAAACAAATAGTTGGGTATCAGAAAATAGGATGATCGATTATATTAAAAATACAATACAAATTTGTTTTGTTCTTCATCTTCTTCATCTCTTTTTTTTTTTATCTAGTTTATAAATAACGTCATTGTTGTTGTTGTTGTCTTTGAGCAGGTATATAGCTATTGTTTGTTTTGTCTATGTTTCATATTGACTATTTTCACAATGGATTGATCTATTTTCACAGTGTTTATGACAAATTGAGAAAAAAAAACTAATCGATAAATAAAAACAGATATCTATCGTAATTGTTTTGTAAATACATGTTGCATCTCATCAATTAAACGGAATAAAAACTGAAAATAGTATCGTGTTCGCGTGTATTGTATGCGCGTGAACTCGATTGGCAGAAACCAAAAAGAGAGAGAAAAAAAAAACAGAAAAATTAAACAAATCACGTTTCATTCCTATGCTTATATAAATTGTAACATTTGCAAGCATCTCAATGTGCTTACCGTATCTCTATTGTTGTACATGTCTATAAATCAACAGAAAAATATATGTGTGTATGGTACTTTCGTAAATGTGATGACGATAAATTGCTTATGTTCTCGTTTCCTTTCTTTTTCTCTGATCCACTTTTGCATCTAATATTATAATTGTGTTCTGTCAATGATTTATTGGCTTACTTCATTTTTTTCTCCATTAATAAATTGTGTTTAATTCTAACCAAATTCTGGATTTGGCCATCGGTTTTTCTTCATCCTGTGTGTCGGTAAATTCTATTGCAATTGCTATTGTGATATATGGTTTATTTGTATTTTGGTGTATGTGAAGGTATGCGTTTGTGTGTGTATTGGTTTTTATTTCAGTTATGTATGGAAGAATTTGAGATGCCCTGAGCTATTTCTGTGTGTATTTGTATGTCCAAGTCCAAGTATGTTCGGTTATATTCCGTTCATTGATTGCCCCCGAAGAAACAAAAAAAAGTTCGATTAAGAAACAAAACTCACAAAAAAATGAATTTGTTTGATGAATGTATCCGATACGCTTTTTGTTTTGTCTCGCCGCTAATTGAATATGCGCGATTTCCCTTGTCCTAAACCATTGTTTTTCTCGAATTTTTCACTTTTCTAATATTGCACTTAAATCTACAGAGAGATTAACTTTGTGTGCGGTACCTCTTCAATGAGAAGAAGCCCTTGTTGTCACACAATCGTGTAATTTTCTCACATTTCCGTTTGTTTTCGATAAATATTTTCAAATGTATGTCAAATTATTGTTGATTTTTACGATGCTACGACTAAGTTTACATATTAATTCTGTTGTTGAATATAGAGGCACTCTAAACTACAATCAGTCGACGAAACGAGATGGCAAACTTAGAATAATCACCGCATACCTCTTGGCCGTATTCAGCACAAAGTCATGCCATATTTGCTGCAATTCATTTCAATTCAAGCAAAACTGTCGCTATTCATATCAAATTCCAACAAAATCTAGATTTATCATCAAAAAAAGTGTAGTTTTTTTTATTGAAGGAAACGTGCTTTTCATCGAAAAACAGCTGCTTATCTTCAAAAAGTTTCAACACTACTTATCGATAATGTATCGAAAATGAGCGTAATGAATGTTTAATTAATGAAAAATGAAGATTAACTCAAGAGTGCTCAGTTGGGTGTTAATTTCACGTAATCAAAGCATTTTCTCCAAATAATCATCAATTGTTGGCATTAAAGTACTTTACTTTCAAACGAACCCCAACGACCGCTGTTCGTTCATCTCAAACGCAGCGAAAAATTGAAAAGAAAACTGAAGACGAATTCATTGATAATGACCAACTAAATTGTGCCTACGTCTACTTTAATCTCGGTGATTGTCTAACTTGTTATCGATTTCGCTTTTATCCCTCTAGTCTAGTCTTCAATTCACGACGAAATAATTGAAATTGATATTCATTGTGACTGATTTGAGCGATGAATCTAGGATTCTTGCCCGGTGTGTGTGTGATCTAAAAAAACTGCTTCAAATTCGTTTCCAAAACAGATCAAATGAAAGGTGTTTTAACGAGAGTTTCTTACTTAGTGTGGGTGTGTGTGTGGTTTCTTTTTGTATGCAATTGATAATAAATGATTGATATGAATGATCCCTTTTCTAAAAGTGCGATCGAAAAGCTTTCATCTTACAATTTAAATGTATGAAACTAATTTCATCCCATGAATATGATTTTTACACAATGAATTTTATATGCAATTAATTTCTACAGATGTTAATTTTATATCTTTAAGACAAAAAACAAACTTCCTGTCAACTCACGTCATTTCAGTGGCATTTTTGGTTACACGTTTTATTTATGTGTGTTTTTTTTATTATTTCAGAGCAAATAAAGTGAGCAAGGGACCGCATGAGATAAAATGAAATGAACGAAAAAAAAGAAGTTTCAATAAAAGAATAAAGAGAGAAAAATAAATAAAAATTCCACAATATAAAATAATAAATCGGTACAAGTAAATGTTTTTATTGTTTCCAAATAAAATTTTTGTTTTTTCGAATCAAAAATTGTTTTTTTCTTCTTCAAATATTTTCGTTTTCGTTTTCCTTCTTATTTCACACACAAATTGGTTTTGAGTTCCATCCATTCAAATGATCTTATATAAACAACAATTCGTTTCGCATTTTTTTTTATATAAAGAAAAAATTAAAATTTTGCTATCGGAACGATTCCGATTTTTTTTTTTTGACGCCTTAAGTGTGTTTTTTTTCATTCACATTTTCATCCCCTTATTTCCATATTCATTATTTTCATTTTGCATTTCTTATCCAGCGCATAAGGAATGATTTAAGTAGATATTCTGCTATTGACTGATTTATTTAAAAGAATTGATCGATTTGTGTTTTTTATCCGTGAAGCGAAAGCATTCCAGAGATGCCGAACGGTTGAGCTGTTTGATGGCATTTGTGACACTGTGCTCGATTTGAATGGCCGTCCGGAATGTTTGCTTGGCAAAATCCAAAAAAATAAAATCTTTTATGGAAATAAGACAAAAATTATTAAAACAAGAGAAAAAAAAATGATCAAATGTTGCAACTCTGGTTTCAGTTTCCATTTGTAATTTCATCAAAAATCCGCATTTCAATCAAAAAAATTTTTTTCGTTTTGAAAAGTAGTTCGCCAGGCAACCGATGCGCGAGCTATCAAATATTAAAAATGATATAATTTATTGTCGATTTTTAACTATAACACCTGTATCAATCATCCTTCGCTTAAAAAATTTGTTTTTTTTTTTGTTTCATCACAATTTTGAGATCCTTTAGGCCAATATAATTTTGTTTTTGTCATAATAAGTTTTGTCACTAAAAAATTTTTTCCAATTTATATAATTATCTCTATGCGTATAAAAATCGTAAGCATATTATTTATTTTTTTATTTAAAAAAAAATTGTTTCAGAAAAATATCGAGAAGATCACTTCAAATCGAATGACAGGGATGAGAAGAGTAGCGGATTCAGTGCGTATTTTTGGAAGATGGCATTTTCACCCCGTTTAAAGAGAGCTAACTAATACTGGAGATGGCATTGTTATTCATTCAATGATTGACTTTCTTCTTTTTTCTCGGCTCTCTTTGCTCGAACTGACAACAAACGTAATTGAATTTGGAAAATTTCATTGAGATGTCTCTCATGAGATTTTCCAAAAGTGGTTTTGTTGACAGTCCGTGTGCATTTTTTGATGATTTTTTTTTATTAAATGGAATTCCGTACTCTTGGAAGTACCCTGGCATTCGAAATGAACATATACAAAAAATTTTGAATTTATCAATTTTTCCTACAAAAAGAGTTTCACTTTATCATCACAGCAATTTATTTTCTGCATTTTCGAATAGATTATGTGTTTTAATTTTTTGTCGCTTACATTTAATTTTTAAAAAAATCGTTTTTCATAAGATTCCAATTGGGTCAAATGTTGATGCGTGTTTGACATCATTACCTAGTTTTGCATTATAATTTTGATTATGGGGCACATTTAATGAATTTTATGAGTCTAAAATATACTAGGTTTTCGATTTTATTTTTAATTGCGAATGTTTCATCTGCTAAATTCTAAACGACACATCACATATTACATCGAACGACCAATTTTGTTGTATTTTATTTCTTCGTTACAAAATAAGAGAATTTTTCTCATCCAAATTTTTTTCAACAAATAACTTTTTTTTCCCTAATAGTTTTTTTTTTTTTGTTTCGATTGCCAAAAACTCAATAACCAAAAAATAAATAATCACAATTTTGAATCGACAACAATTACTCATTCATTTTGTTCCTAAAATGAGAATTTTGGTTTTCTTTTTGTTTCGCTTCGAAATACAAAAACTGTGTATTTATATATGCGCGTGTACGCGGTCGGAAGGCTGTGGAAGCGATCAAAACGTGCCTGAGGATTTGACGATGAATACATGTATGGTAGCCGAAATCGAGTTGCTTCTTTTCAATTTTTCTTTTTTCGTTTTGCTTTCTCCTACGTCGTAAATGTTCTCATTTCTTTTTGTTTTGCTTTTTGCGGACGAGTGTGCGCGCATTGCAATCAAAATTTTAAAACAAAATAACTTAAGAATAACATACAATAACACATAATAACGAAATTTAGATAAAAATAAGATCATGTTGTTTGTTTCTCAGCTCTAAATGTATAAAATACATAATAAATCTTAAACAATTGTTTTTTTTTCTCTTTTCTTTCCGCTTTTTCTCATTTAAGAGCTTTTAAAAATAAATTGTTTGTGGCTTTTCAATTTTTCATACCGACGAAGCAACGAATTTTGAATGAATATTTTATATCGATTTTTTTTGTTGTTTGAATTTTTCAAGCATTTTGTGTTTGGAAACTATTACATGTGTTTGCATGTGTGTGTGTGTATCTGTATTGAAAAGAGTCCGAATGAAAAGAACCCAAAGAGAGGAAAATATCCAAAATAATAATTTTTTTTAAGATTACTGTGTACACAATTCTTTTTTTTTCTAGCTTTGTTTTATGTTTGATGGGCTTTACTAATAATTAAACCTGTTTTTAACTGTTCACGTTTTTTTAAATTATTTGTTTAGTTGTTGTTGATTTTTCACTTAAATATTTTCATTAATATATATCATTTATTGTTGAATTTACTTGTATCTAAACTAAAATAACGACCAAGGCTGACACAATTTTACAATGGAACTTCTGTTGAATTCAGTATTATATCTATTAGACGGAAGAACATGGTTTTTATCAGCTTCAAAAGCTGAACTAAAACATGCTCTCTCTCAATAGATGTGTATCGCTGGGAATAGAAATGACCCACCTCAGCTCTCTTCTACAGAAAGAACCGATGAACATTTCTATCGGAATTGTTTTGGACCCATGGCACTCATCCAATATGCCGTATATGCAATTTACATGGATACCATTTTGAATAAATGTCAAGGGCCAAGTAGTTCCAACAATCACTTTCTTAAGTGGGAGCATGAGAAGTCATTTCTATTCTCCGCTGTACAATATACTGCGTGGTTTGATGAAGACCAATTTTGGTTTTAGAACAAAAACAATGTTCCTCATTTGGGTGTCGGTGTAATTGTGGCGGAAAATTCAATTGTGGCACAATGTAACAAAAAAATGCGTTTTTTTGGACCGGGGTCGACAACGAGATGCTGGTACATTATTTGAAAGCTGAATTGAATTTAAAATTGGGAGCCGGGTCTCAATTTATGGAACAAATCGAAAAAATTAATTGGATTTTCTTACTAATCTGATCAACAGGTTGAACTAAAATAATATATGGAACCAAAAATGAAGCCGGGCAACACATTATAGATAGAATAATGTCTCTTTAAATCTATTTTAATTATTATGCACTATTTACCATTGTGTTTTTTTTAATGATGCAATTATTTAACTGTGTGTGTATATATTTAAACGGTTTTAATTAATATATGTGTGTTTGTGTTTTTTTACAAAAAAAAAGAAATTAAATCAATCAATTATGTTAATGCTCTGCAATGTAGTTAGAGGATTTGTTTTTGTCTGATTTACAGAGAGTGCGATACATTGTTTCGCATCACGATTTTTTGTTTTAACTTTTCCCGTGGTGTTGGTGTTAGTGTTTTATAAATAATTTCACAAGAGACACAAACCGAAAGAGCCTGCGGTTCGCTTGTTGCAATTTCTTATAGATCACAGATGTCTACTTAACATAATTTTTTTTTCATCATATTATTTTAGTTTTGTTATTTTAGCAATTTTTTTTTATTTTCTGTTATTCAATATTATTATTTATTTATTTATTATTATTAATTTTTTTTTCTTTAAATATGCATTTTTTGTTTGTTTAACGTTATTAATTATTAATTTAATGTACAAATTGTTTCGTGTCTATTTCAATAAAACTGTTCTATTGTGTTCATTATTTGTAACTACGCGGATGCACAATGACATCTCCTCATTCAATTTGGATGTGTGTGTGTGTTTGTTTGTTGTGTCAGTGGCGGTGTAAAAAATAGAAATCAATTTCGCACACTGAGCACATGGTTCATGACAAAAACAATCAACTTTTTTCTGTGTGTATGTGTTTGAAGGGGTTCTGAGATTGAATTGAATGTGATCCAAAATAGATATTGATCGACAGCAAAGTATCACTGAGTTCACTGAAAAGAAGAAACTACTTGGCTGCGGAGAAAATAGGGCAAAATACGGGTGATATCATTTTTTTTTTGTTGTATATCGCGCATTTTTTTTCTTTTAATCTCTAGGACTCTCGATGTATGCTTGGGTTTTGTTTTTGTTTTCGTAATTTTTTTTAGATTTTTTTTTGTTTCAACATTCGTGAAATTTTTGCTTTGTTATGTAAGGAAAATATAAAGCACCGGCACTCTTGTGTAAATATTAATTGATATACATTTTTTTTCATTGCGTGAATTTTATTATTTTGTTGTTGTTTATTTTCATTCTGATATTGATATCTGGATATATTTTACTTCCTCTGGATGTGGTGGTGTCATAGCTTCCCAAGGCGGATCTCAGCGCTGGCGAGCTGCTTAAAAAATGATAATGTTTCTCAAAGTCATTTATCATGAGATATATATGTATGTATATAGTAAAGATTTTAGTATGTGCAAAAAATGGCCATCAAAATGTTGTCGCTGTCGCATGAGCTCGCATCGATGGAAAGCTATGATTATTGTGTTTGTTTCTTCGACTCTCTCCATTTTTCATCCTCAATTTTCCATTCATTCTCTTTGCTAGCGCGCAACTAGATACTCTAACCGTTGAACCGTTTGATAACAACAAATACAAAAAAAAATTCGTGTATTCATTCAGTTCCCGTTCTCTGTTTTTTTTTATCCAAACGAAACTATTTCCATTACATTTAAAACACACAATTTTCTTTCGTCTCCTTTCTTCAGATTTCTAGATAATGTAGTGTGTGGGTGATTGTATGTATAATATAGAATATAGAATATATATTTGCTTTTTTTATCTTTCTTGTTTAATAATAACTTCAAATATGCATTTTAATTACGGTAAAGTGAATCCCCAAATATTGCTATTTAATTTCATAGGTTTTTTTTGTTGTTTATTAAGTTGTGGTTTGTTTTATTTCTTTCATTTTTATCGCATCATTCATTAAAATGTTTATTTTAAATCCTTTCTTTCATTCTTTGTGTTTCTCTTTCAGTTGCTTGCTGTTTATGTATATGTGTGTGTGTATGTATGTGTTATGATTTCGACAAACTGTAAATTATCCAAGAAGCGTGGTTCCTTTGTCAACACTGAGCCGTGTTGCGGTATAGTTTGCATTCGAAATTCTAAGTTCTGTCCGGATTGCGTGGTATTTGTGTTGGTTCTTGCTTCCTCTCTAAACTTTTTTGTTTTTGTTCTTAGTAAAATTTGCGTTTATGATGATAATGGTGGTGGTGCTGCTGCTGATGATGATGATGATGTTTCTTCTTTTGTTTGTCGTCGAATCGGGCAAGCTGACGACTAAGGTTCATTGTTAATTATTGCGGTGGTTCCTCTTTACCATCGACCGGGCTTGGCGATAAAAATTTGCGCACATACTTTGGAAAGTGTGTTTTCTCGTGCGCTTTCAATATCGTCGATCGCGAAAATGTTTTGCCACACATGGAGCACCGAAACGGCCGTTCACCTAAAATGTCAAAATGCATCGTACCACCAATCAAAATTGTTCATTTGCAATTGAATGACTTATCGACTAGAAATGTGAAAAAAAAAAACAACGGAAAAAAAACGAAAATGATTGCCTTACCTGTATGGACTCGACAATGGTCTTTCATGTGGTGCCGTAGCTTGAAGGCTTTGCCGCAGAATTCGCATTTGAACGGTCGATCACCCGTGTGCACAGGTAAATGTGTAATTAATGAAGACACGTCGGGAAAGCTTTTACCACAAAATTTACATAAAACTACATTGCCTTGATCATTCGTACTCGATGCACCATTGCCGCCCGGTGTTGAATTACTGCCACCGCCACTGACAGCTGCGATCGCAGCCGCCGCTGCCATTGCAGCAAATTCACTTTCCATCGAACCATCGGGCGGTTCGAGCGGTTCGAGCAATGACGGTCTTTGCGGAAAATGTGCTTCGTGCGGGAAATTTGTCAAATGCAACAAATGACTTGCATCACGAAATTTGTCAAATGCAACGAATGACTTGTCTCTCATTGTTTCCAACGAATGCGATAAAATGTGACGGGTTAATTTGCTTTGATGTGGAAACGTTGCACCGCAATACATGCATTGATAGATTTGAAGGCCAGCACTTCCGACGATGCTATGTGTATCGTGTGGATTTGGTGGTGCACCTGACGCATCCTGTAACCAAACAAAAATCCACATCAACTTCTTTTTTCATGGTTTGTTTTTTTCAGTGTTTTTTTCATTTTTTTTTTTGGTAATTTTTTGCTAATTTTGGTTTTCTTGCAAGTTAATTGAGTTTATTTGTTTTAATTTTGTTGTTGTTGGTAATTTTGTATTTTGATTTTGGTCCGAATTGAAATTTTGTTAATAATTTTTGTTTGTTTGAAAAACAATTTTGTTCATTGATTTTTGTAGGTAGTAATGAATATAAAAAAAAAACAAATGCATTGATTTTGAATTGGGTAAGATTTATAAGAAGATTTGCTCTTGGGTAGCAGTTGCTGTTTTAATTTTTGGTCATAAATATTGATAATTTCAAAATTCTACTCTAATTGTTCAAATAAAAGTTTGTTATGGCATAAAACAATCGAAATACAATTGATTTGTTCGAGTATTGTTCGGAATTTCGTGATTATTTTTTTTTTCATTTGTCCAATTCAATTTGAAAAAGTCAAATTAATTTTTTTCAAAAAAGAAATTTAAAATTTTTATTATCATGGTGTTTTTTTTTTTTTTGGTAGGTTCGTTCGTTCAAATTGGGTATTGCTGTTTGTTTGGAAAATGATTTGAATTTATGGAAAAAAATAGAATATTTACTCTACGATAAGGTGTGTGTGAAGCAAAGAAGGGATTTTAATAATTATAATGGTAAATATGTAGATAATACTTGCTGTTTGATCATATAAATCAGTTTCAATTTGACATTTGTCCAATAAAAAAGTTTTTAATTTAAATGGTTTTTGGTTTTGTTTTTGCATTCAAGAAAATAATAAAAGGGCAGAAATACGATTTGGACAGTGAATGGAATTTTGGTAGATTCTTTTTCCTTCTTTCAAAACAGAAATAATATACATTCTTCTTGCTTGAACTGATTCATTTCTTTTACTCAATTGCTTTTTCTTTTTATTTATTATAAAAAAAATTTCTCTTTCGTTCCCATCAAACAAAATACAATTTTACTCTGCATTCTATGCTTTCAAGTCTATTGACGGATTTAGGCACAAAAAAAGTTATTCAAGAAGTTGAGGTTCGATTTTTGTTTGGAGCGGCATTGCAGTTAGGATTTTCATATATGTATATACTTTTTTTTAAAAAACTATTTCACATTTCACGCGCATATTTTTCACATCGAATACCGTTTTTATTTGTCTGACGTCACCAAATATCGAATTATGTTTTATTTTCAAAAATAAAAAAAAAATTGTGTATAACCAAAGAAGTGTAAAGTTTCCAAATGAACAGGCAGATTTTTGGTAAACAAAAAAATGGTGTAATTTTGATAAAAGTTTAACAATTTTGTTCTTGCATCAGTTGTATTTTATTTCCACAATGTTGCTTATTTTTTTTGCATTCTTTGACACGGTTTTCGGTCATCGAATGAATTTTGTGTTCGTTAGTTTTTTTTTGTGTTGACCAAATGCCGTGTACGCATCGGCGCATCGACATCGGTTTCGGTTCTTTCATGTGATTTTCGACAAAGTCTTTTTTTTTTGTTTAAATTCTATTGAATAATAGTATATTTAATATTTATGTAAAATTGATAGGTAATATTATTATTATTATAAAAAATACATAATAGCACAGCCATTATCCAAAAAAAAACGTAGATCAACTTCTTGACAATAATAAGAACAATTTGTTTAACCAAAAAAAAATGTTACAAATAAAGAAAAAGGAATGGCAAAAAATAGTTCAAAGAAAAAAAATCAGATGCGATCAAAATACTCTTCTTACGTGGAATGGCCAAAGTGTTCAAAACAACATTTGTAAATTTGGAAATGCGATTTGCCAGAGAATTTGTATCGCCGAAGAGTATTTTGTAGTTTTGAAATTAGGAATAAAAAACGTAAAGAAAAAAACTGAAATTGTAAAAAATCATATTCAAATCAAAATTGCATCCAATCGATTACGAAACGGAAATAAACGAAAATTCATCTTGATATTTATCGAAATGGAAATAAATCGAAATCATAACAACAAAAAAACGCAAGTGCGAAATTCTTGAGTTGCAATCGAAATTTTGACAATCAATTTTGTTTACCGGCTTGTATTTTTTTTTGCTTTTTTTGGAAAATAAAATACAAATCAACGAATATAACCAAAAATCACAACAACTTTTTTTTTGCAAGAGTTGTACACATTTTGTTAAAGAAAACATTTCTATTGTCTGATGAAATACAGTTCTCATAAATTAAACAAAATGTAAAACGAAAAAAAAAATAATTAAATTATGTATTAATAAACACACAGATTATTAAAATAAATTATTTTTGCTTTGTTTTTCGGTTAAATGTTTTTTTTTTCGTTCGATCGTGTTTTTTTTTCTCAAATTTACAAATCGAAAGCAGTAACAAACAGACACATCAAAATAGACAGACAGAGAGAGAAATATTTGTGGAAAAAAATATACACATTTATTTAAAAAAAAAAATGATTTGCACAAGAAATAAGAATAGCCGCTACTTTGTCTGTGCAAAGTTTGCTAAGACTCGTCTTTTCTCATCCGATTCATACTTTGTTAATTGAAACGAAAATTTTGTTGTAAAATACACCGATACACAAACATATAAATATCAAAAAACATAATCAACTACATGGAAAAGAAAAAAAAGAATGCTTTATGTATGCACGAAAATTCCGATCTACACATTTGAAACTTCGATGCATTAAGATGTTTATTATTATTTTTTTTTATTTTGATTTTTATTTGGTTCAGGCGATTGCGCACAGGCCAAAATTCCTTCGATTGATTTCACCATTGAAATATATGGAACTTTCAACCAAAGTTTTCTTTTTCGCGTAAAAAAAAGTAGTTTGATAAAGTCACAGAGCAAGCATTTATTTTTATATTGAGTTTGCAATTTTTCAAATGATTCATTATTTCTATTTTGAATGGATCGATATTCAATCGGTTGTTCAACACTTACGTCTATCAAAACAAATTTAATTTTATTTCGAAAATCGGTTACTTCTTTTTTTATCCTCTATTTTTAAATATTTACTTTTTTTTGAAAGCGAGGAACATGTTTGTGTGCTTGCGTCGTCATGCAATTCGCTCATAAAAAGGGAAAACACATAAATTGGGATGCAACACCACATAAATATACAAAGTCTAAAACATCAATAACATATCATATTTTTTTTTGCAATTGAAGTATTTGGATCAAAAGAATAAACATGCATACATAAAGCATTTTTTTTCGTATTTAAATTTGCTGTCGATATTGGAAGTACATTTTTCCATCGAAGCAGGGATTAAATATTCGTTTTTTGCAACTAGAATTATTTTTCGCCTCATTAAAAGGCCGTTTTATTTACTTGAAAAAAGAGAGAACTTTCGGAATTTCTTTTTCAACTTATTTGGTCAATTTAATGGGGATGATTGTGGAATAACTATTTACATAAAATGAATGTGGAGGTGAATGGGGTGAAAGTACAAAAGCATGCAGTAGTATAAATGTCTCATTCAAAATTATTTGTGAAATTTATTAGGGTAGGTCATTTGCAAGATCCAATTTTTTTTTATCTTGAATCAAATCAATAGTTTTTAAAAGTAATTCGGGAAAATTCACTCACCGAATCGTGGACATGGCCACGGTAATCCGATATTGAGTCACCAGTTGATTTATCATCCGAACGATCCCAGTCAACTTCTTTTTTCAGCGACTGAAATATTAAACGATAACATATTAAATTCAAGTGCATTGGAAGAAATAGAATGTGAGACTTTTGAAAATTTAGTTGGTGTTCGGATTTGGGGTTAAGATATTTTGTAATGAATTTTCGAAGTCTTACCAGCGGATGTGATTGAACAGGTCCCAAACCAGACGGTCCAGCTATCGGTTCGGTGGACAGTGTTGGATCACTTAACATTGGACTAGTAATTCCACTACTGGTTGCAATCAAACCGCTTGATGTTGACGTGCATGTTGATGTTGTTGTTGCACTGTAAATACAAATGCACACACACGAAATCAGTAAAAATTAAAAACGATTGTGTATTTTTAGCATTCGAATGACTTAGTGCATTGTTTGTATTACAACCGATAATCGTAAAATGTAATTACCTTCCACTGCCGGACGATGTTCCGTTTCCCGTTGCAGATGAACCATTTCCATTCCCGACTTGAATCTAAAAATAGATCATGGATCATAAATCAACAAACCGCATATTAAAGTAAATTAAGTAATAATGTACAACAATAGCTCTTTATGAGAATTGTGTGACAATAATATACTTAATGATTTTTCGTGGCATTGAAAATTACCATTGAAGTGATTAAAGAAGAGGCAGACGAGTTTGGTGGAGGCTGTTGCATTTGATTTGATGACGAATTGACGTTTGATGGTTGCGTTGGCGATGAGCTGTAAAACAAAAAAAAAATACTATCAATTTGAGCAAAAATTGAAAAGAATTTCATTCAATAGATATATACCTCTTTCGAATCGGTGGCACAGAATTCATTGAATTAGAAGAGTTTATCGTCATGTTGATTCCCGTTTCTGTGTAATAAAAAATTTCCATTTAGTTAAAGACAATTTTTTCCAAATAAATATGAAATGAAATCGATGTGAACACGAACCATTCAGATCATTTGACATTCCATCATCATCTTCGTCCATTTCATCGATATCATCGGGTGTTCGTGATCGGCGACCATCAATTGAAGACGTATAATCGGATGGTTTGTTATCGTCGTGGTGTTGTCCTTTTCGTCTCAGCTTAAGCGGTTGTGAATGATCGTCGGCACCAGTTTCCGGATTATAATCTCGTTCTCGTTCTCTGTTTAATTTACGCGGATAAGAGGATATGGGAGGTGATTCACCGCTCCCATGGTGACGTTCTGAAATCGGCGAAATTCGATGGATTTGTAGGGGCGATTGTTGTTGTGGCTGATGATGCCTCGGCGGTGACGGACTGCATCTCAATCGTTTTAAACTTGAATTTGTTGTTGTTGTTGTTGCAGTAGCATCTGTGTGTAATAAAAAACAATGATAAATATGATGAGAACCATCATTGGTGGTATATATTCATTGACGACTTCATGTGCGGAAGCATTGAGTTTAGAAATCTTATTTTGTTATTCATACCTAAATTCTGTGGGCTTGATGTTGGGGGTCTTAAGCGGTCTTGTTCTCGTTCTGGTTCTCTCAATGCTGAGCTTTGGTTAGTCATCTCGGCCAAACCTTTTACCTAATTGTGTGCCATACAAATTGCAAAAAAAAAACATTCGAATTACATAATCAGATCGTAAAAGTCATCACATTTGTGCCGCGCACCGAATGATGTAAATTACACACTCAATTGCGCTAAGCGCACGCACACACATAGACACACTTACCTTCAACGATTCTGCTGTTTTTAACAGAGCAGAAAGCTGACAGTATTGTACATTTACTTCACCTTTGTACATGAATTCGATTAACGTTCGGAGTTCAGCAAATCGTACGTCTTTTAATATCACAATTGGATGCCGTGAAGGGTGGTCCAAAAATAGGCTCTGGAAATATGATGAACAGGCCGAGAGGACCACCTGTATTACAAAAACACCGAGCAGCAGCAGGCAATAGCACCCAGAGAACAGAAAAAAAATGAAGCGGAAAAAATTAAAATGCATTAGATGATTGGTTGTTTTTTGTGTGAAGATGTAAAAGGAAATAAATCGCTTCAGCGATCGGTGAATGCGAATCAAGAAAATTGCGTTAACTGAAAAAATCTACACGTTTGATGACTTTCGCTGTACATCGCCATAAAAAAATATAAAACATAATTTATGACTGTTCTTCTCTACTTTCCCCCTTTTGTGCACATATGTTTTCTTTTTTCGCGGCCACTCATTACTGTCGTTTTTTTTATCTAGCCATTCGGCTGTTGTTGTTGTTGTCGGATGCTCGCGAGTATTAAATCATGTGAATTGAAGTGGCTTCAGTTGATCTAACAACGTGTTGCGCTTCACAATGCAATGTGTCCACAACGAACAAAAAAAAACTAAAATCATTTTCAATCAAAGCAGTTGCAAAGCCAACCGACACACGCAGTTCGTATGTGTTTTATGACCTTTAAGAGTTTTACAATTGCGTTACGAAATAATTGTGTGGATTGTAATTCGAACCAAATCCACTTTGATGGCGTAGATTTCCGTTGAATCATTAAATCGAAATAGAAATCGCCAGCGAGCTAGAGAGAATAAATCATAAAAAAATGTGGTGTTTGATTGATTTCTGTGTTCGTTCGCTCATCATTGTGCGCCGCACTCACACATATCCATCACACACCTATTCAGTGGTGTGGATTTTATTCGATTCCAAAAACTATTGCCAATTAACAGTTGTCTAATTAAGGGTAAATAATGACAGCGTGCATCTTTTATGTTTTTTTTTTTTAAGTCTATTTTTAAAATTCTGAGGAAAAAAAAGAGCTGCGACTCAATTCGTCGCACGAAAATAGAACGTTTGATTGATTGTATGATGCTTGGAGTAATGCATAAAAGTTTGTTATTAGTGATACCTTTCAATTGATCTATTTTTAGCGTATGCTCTTTTTATTCTCTTTTTGCAACGCCTGGTGTTGTTTAGATTTACTGTGTACATTTGTTATTTGATTTTTGAACGGGACATACGTGATTTATGAATAATTTTCATCGATTGATTTACGATGGAAGGTGACTTTTTTTATTGCCTCACGAATGCGAGAATTTCTTCTTTTATTTCGAACAAAAAAAAGAAGAATGCATTGTGGAGGTGACACAACGATTCGCAACAATACAAATACAAACAAAGTCACAAATCGGGCAATAAAACTAATTGAATTGCCATATTCTTAGAACATGTTCGATCTCTGTTAGAAACAAAATGAGTTGTTAGTTTCAAACTACCTTTTAACTCAATTTTTTATTCAGCTCAGTATTTTTTCGGTTGCGGAAAAAAAAGTCAAGAATAAAGTCAGTGAAAGTTCTGCTTTAGCTTGTTCTGATGATTTAGTTTTGTTCTGATTCGTGTAAAATATGTAACAACTCAATCGGCATGCGTCTGCGCTATCTCAATCATTACGGCACACGTTCGACATATTACAAAAAAAAGAAACGCTAATTACTACAACTAGTGATTGAATAGAGAGATTGAATGCCGTCAAGCGATGACCATGAAGCCGCAAAATATTTCCACATGTTTGCACTTAATTTAAAAAGCACTAACAACGGCGACAACGAAAAAAACGCACACACACACAGCAGAGACATCAAGATATGGGAGCAAAACACAGAAGACATATTTCATGTTGCGGCAACATTAGTAATGAGCCGTATTTTACTTCTCTCTGGCCTGCAATGAATCATCGCTCGAGCACGAGCTTCACTTTATACAAGCTCCGCTTAATAGCAAAAACAACAATAAGACAAGAGAGCGAGAAAAAAAACGACAATTACAACTTGCATTGCGTTGACATGACAGCACACGTAATAGAAGCATTCGCAGTGGATGTCACATATCTATCACTATCTTCATAAAACAGAATGTGTGCATCATGACACAAACAAAAACAAAGCATTGGTGTTACTGCTTGCTAGTTGTGTGATTTTTTTTTCGTTGCGTTCGTTGTTTCACATCGTCATTGCCATTAGTATGTGGATATGTATCCACGACGTGCGAATGTTTATCACAAAAATGCACGGGAATTCAATTTAAGTGGCTTAAGTGACACATGTGCAACGTGCACAATTCACTATAGAACCACACAGCAATTGCACAAAAAAAAAACAACAAAACAACTTTTACGTAACAATGCAATCGAATTATCCATGTCCAGTTTAGTTTTCATTTGGAAACATTCTTTTGCGTGGATATTTTATCCACAGTTTTTCACCACAAACGGTTCCACACCAGAAAAAAAGAAGAAAAACTTTTCTATTTGAAATTCGAATCAAGGAAAACTTGAAAGTTTTCATGGTTTTAAGCATTGTTGGCATTTTTTTTAAATGTTGGGACACACAGTTTCCAAAGCTACATTTCGAGCATTATTTCACGTTTCAATCGGGGGTTTTAAAATTACTGCATCAAACTTGTGTGAGATTTGAAAGGAAAATAGAAAACATTTTGTCGATTTTACGATTATTGTATTCACATTAGTCGGACTTGTGCCAAAGACTAAATGCAGCTGAAATAGCACGAAAAACAAACGATTAGAAATATGTGTCCCAATTTTTATTTATGGATCCAAATTATTAACGCTCTCGTTGCACTGAAAAGAGACGAAACGTGCAAATGTGAACAACAACAACAACAGAGTAAAAAAAATGCGAACTAAATGTGAGTAATAGTTAATCTATGACAAAAACATGGAAAGGACAAGCAGAAAGCTTAACCTCATTTCACATAATGGATATATTTCGTTTTTGACATCGATTAGTCGTAACCATATTTTTATTTTTTTGATTTACTGTCAAATGAAACTTTCATTTAATTCACAGAAAATATAATAGAATGGCATTTAATTTTTTTCAAGTTCGTCCCAAAGCACATTTCCGCCACAACAAACGTGCACGAAAAAACAACAACATCGGAATCGGATTTCAATGCGATGGAAAAACGATTGAAATGCGATACATCCGTCAATTTTCCATAGTTGCAAAAGCGATCACCGAATTGGAAGTTAATTGTTGTGCATGTCAAACAGAACTTTGTCGCGTTCGCGTTTTTTTTTTGCCACAAGTCCTTTACTAAACGTTTTTGATGCACCGAAATGGATTTGACTCTATTGTGGGCGTTTGAACTAGAAAAAAACACACAAATCGGTTGGAGTGGCATTTTTTTCGATCCATTTGTTTGCGAGTGTTTGTACGTGTGTGTCTGTGCGCTTTGGTAAACATTGTTAGCTAAGCTTAGACGTGCTCACACTTTAATTGCAACTGTAAATCATAAATGGAAGTTTGCATGTCAACCGCATTTCACAGAGTCAAAAATCACGTCGAACGAGAACACACGTTGCGAGAGAAGCACACACACACACATTCATAGCGCGAGAGAAGAAAAAAACGCGGTCGAACATTAGCTATTATCTGGCTTTCCGAAGCACGAATTCCTGTTCATGGAGTGATGTGTATGGATAAAACTATTGAAGCCAAATGCATGCCAAATGATTGGTTATATTCCAATATACTCCCGCTCCTGTGCTTGCTCACGAACACTCCGCTTTTTTTTCTTCTCTCGATGCCATGCAAATAAGGCCATTTTTAAAACGGCCTTTCAATTCGCACACATTTTGACAAGTTGCCATTTTTTTGTGTGTGTTGCCGTTTGCTGTACTTCTCTCACTGCATTCGGCTCCCAAACGATAAATTGTTCTTTTGTTTTCACAACGAGTACACAATGGTGATTTTTTTTTCGCCGTCGTTCACTGTAAATTCAAACAACAGATTTTTTGCGTTCTCTAAAACGCAACTGGTTTAAACATTAAGTTGCCATTCAATTGAATTCGTCGTTTGTCAGAATGCATTCCATTTTATTGTGTGATTGAAGTCATTGCACAACTAGAAACATTCACTCACACACGGGCTATATTAAAAGGAATATATGGAACCATTTTTTTCTGTCGTGCTCAATAAAATTGAACACGCATACGTTCGAAAACAACAACAATTCATTTTTATGAGGAAAAAAAAAGTCCGACTCAATCTGAAATTGATAAAATGCAATGTTTTGCTCATAAAAATTATATCGATCAAATTGGGTATGCGTCACAATTCATAACGGTATCGTGTCTATGTAAGCGCGCTCGCGCATTGGAGTTGGTGTTGCGTTGTTATGCATTATTATTGTTTCTAATTCGTTTATTGTGGACCTCCGATCATAATTCTCACTGTTCTCATTTGTTTGGTGGCGTTTGTTTTTTTTTTCTTGTTCTCTTATCATCGGTAAAAACGAGTTGATCGCATTTATAAATTCCAATGGCGTGAATAAAACCGTCGAACTCGATTTTACGAGAAGAAAATTGCATAATAATGCTCAAATCGACTTTCGTTTCCCTCTGTCGTGTTCATTTTGGCTAAAAACGAGAAAATCGCATTCCATACGGCGAATTAAAGGAATGGTTAGCCATTACAAATTCTCTCCGATCGCACCAAAAAAAAATGAAATCAAATATAACAAATCGCCACACAATTCATACCACATTTACAATTTATTATTAAAAATTTGTTTTTTTTTGTGCATATTATTTGGTATATATGTGTTTCAGATAGCGAAGGAAAAAAAACACCATTGAGCATTGTCGGCGCACAAGAGCGAATGCGCGGCCTGTCAAGTATATTCCATAATTATCCAACTTTGAAAATGTCTTTGTACGCAATTTTGCATTTGGCAGGCGCACGAATGTGAAACATTGAATAGGCGAGCCGATTCCCCATAAATGTGCAAAATTGATGCCGCAAGCGCACACAAGTCAATTCGATTTAATAGATAAACATTAAACAAAAACAGATTTCAGTTCATGTTTTAGTGCGCTCGATCTCTCTCTCTCAAATCCATTTAATTACAACAAAATTTCAATACAAACAGACGGCTCTCAGTTCTTCTATTGATACAATGGATTTTTTTTTCTGCTTGAGATTAGAGCACGGGCGAATTTATGTGAGTGCGTGCGCGTGCGCGTTCCAATCGATTCGCTTTTATGGATCGCATATTTGGCGGCGCATATGGCATACACACTGGATGCCGCCGCATTTCCGAAATGTGTGTGTTTCTATTGCCTACTTCCATTGACGGCAAGCACGAACGCATTCAACTAATAATCATCGATTCAAATCGAATAAGAAAATCCCGTTCGATCGACCGTTTTATCTTGATTCTATTATATTTTATATATATTACCAATCTCATGAAATATTTTGTGTTCGCATATATACACATAATATTGAAAATCGATTGAAGCTAAAATTAGGTAGCCATGCATTGAGCCGCCTCTCTAGGCTTCTCTCTCTCTCTTATTTTATTGCAAACATTTGCAATGCACAATTCCAAGGTAAAAACGATAAAAAAAACAATCACTATACTGCACTATCGGAATTGCATAAAATTTCTGTATTATAGTGTACGGAGTAAATCAACTGATTTTAATGTACCAAATGTTTCATCAAATCGTATGATTAACGGTTATAAAAACAGAAAATTTAATTAATTATCGTTGAATGAATAGATCGATGATTCAGACAAAACGAAAAATTAAAAAAAAATGACGATTATCGAAGGGATCTTACCTTATGAGCTCTGATTGATGCACCTTCTGAACAAGCTAATGTAACATCCACTAGACTCTCGTCCTGCAATAATTGACTAAACACCCCTAACAGGTTGGATTGATGATTGTTCCACCTCAAGCAGTAATGCTCACTGCCCATGTCGGAGACAGCTCACGCTGCTATCAAAAATAAAGAGAAAAAAAAAACATTAATATCAATGAGAAAAGTCTCAAGTCATTTTGTGATTTAGGAATGGGTAAGTAATTTGAATATGGTGCAGAATATGTTGCCCAGCCATGCGATATCGAAACAAAATGTAATTGATATTACCGATGCGCGTACAATTTACGAAGAGAAGAGAAAAGATGTTTCAAAGTGAATTTATGCATAAAATATGGCAAAGTGACATTGTTTCGTGATAAACGTTAATATCCATCAATAAATATTGCTGTTAAGTTCTGTTCCGTATAATAAATGGTTTTAAGGTGTAATGTGATCGTTGCAGACGTTTGGTTCCCATAATGTGAATTATGTGCGTTGCATGTACGACCGCCTTGGAAAACACATTTAATCAATGTCGATCTTGGCAATCAGATCCGACAATGGCGGTGACAACAACGGTGTTGCGGCAATTTTAAAATAACGATCCATTTTCCATACGTGCATCTTATTGTCGAACGAAAACGCTCCAGAAACATGAGCGCCTTCAATGTCAATATATACATAAACGAAGTATTATTGATTAAAAGTGATGCCGCGTGCACACGCAACTCATTTACAAAACACTTTCGCATCGCATTTATTCTCTCGTTCATCGCTCATTTTGCGAAATCAAAGCGTGCATAAATCAACGAACGATCAGCAAACAAGACACACAATCCAAAGAACGAAAGACACAAAGTGAGACCTTTAGAATGACGACGATGATGGAGAGAAAGGATGGCGATGAACCAAATGGCGAACAAAATCAACAAAAGAGAATTACCAACATGAAAACGTAAAGCACAAAAGTTAAACACATAATTGATTAGAGAAATGTAAACTAAATATCGGGTTTGGTACGTGAATGATATGGTATAGCGTGTGTTTATGTTTTCGGTACGGGAACGAGCATCGTTCACGCTCTGAGAACAGATGTTTGAATCCATGTGTAATGTGAAGCGAAATGCAAAACAACCGAAAGACACCAGAGTCAGTTCAGTAATTGAAAAATGTGTAAAAGCAACGCTCATCTCTCGATGATGATGATGCTGCTACATCGGCGACAAATGTTTATCGGTGCGAATTTGGTCCAAGAGAGAGATCGGCAAAAGAATGAGAATAAACCAAAAACCACAACAGCAGAGAATGAAGAAGCAACATCGACGACGACGACGACAAGAAGAAGAAAATTCAGACGCATGTTTTTGCATTTAAAAAGTTGCATGCAAACCAAAGAGAGATAAACTGCCCTGAAGTCATTTTAAGCACAAAATAATTATATGTAAATTTATGTAAGTCTTTCTGTTCTTTTTCTATCGCTGCAATATACCGTTCGGAGTGTATGCAGTGTATTCAAAGTTCTGTACAAATACCGAAGAGTTGGTTGTGTGTCTTTCTGGTGCGTTGATAGCTTTATTGTAAAATAGAGAGATCTCATGTCAAATAAAAATCCAGCGTCGATATATATTAGCTCTCTTTTGGTTTTCTATCGTTTGCAATTCATTTCGTTGCATCGATTTGTGGTGCTTGGCCATGAACGAGACGGGGCCAATGAATATGTGTGTGAGAAGAAAAAAATTATATATATATGAGATGCGCACACGCGCACGCAAGAGTGAGTGGAAGCGCACTTGTGGCGCATCGATACACCATATGAATAAGATTCATTTTTGTGTGCATAATAAATGAGTCTTAACTGTGAAATTGCCCCGAAATAAATTGTCCGATGCCAGTAGTTTGTTATTATAAATGTGCGGGCAAAATTATACAGATTTATTCAGCGTTTGTCTTGCGAATGCATTCAACACACTCGCATAACTGAAGAGATATGCCATCAAGTTGTCCATTTTAGGATGGGCATGTGCGCACACGCTAAACGACACATCGATTACGTTAATCGATCTGATTTTTCACACTAATCAACTGACAAGCAGCAAGCGTAATCGTCTAATTGACTTGATTCCAATAGCGCAAATTGAGTCACAAGACATGGAACGATTGAGAATGAAGTGATTCATCTTATCATATATGTTTTTTTTTTCTTCTCAAACTAAATGCCAGTTGATGGTTTCGTTTAAATGAAAAAAAGGAGGGAAAAAAGTCGATAGAATTTTGCAATTGAGAGCCACGATGTCATATCGATCATGGGAAATTAAATTGAATAAAAAATTGAATGCATTTCACATAATGTCGCGTAAATTGAATGCGTATTTTATGTTTCCTCAATATCCGTCACAGAGCGAATGAGTGAGAAAAAAATGTGAAGTCTCCAGAGTGCCGTTTCTATTTTTTTTGTGTGTGTATTTGTGTGTGCTGATGATTTGAATAGTACAAAACGAATCCAACGACGGTTGTAATGCAACACATGCTTTATTACGTTCGAATGAGAGAATTACATTACACTTTGTTCCGTCATCTCAGTGTATATCTCTATCCGCGCATATAGGGAGATATATCATCGGTGTTGTTGTTGTTGTTGTGGTTGATTCTCGCACAACTAACACGCTCAAATCGATAAAACTACAAAGTTTGAACATATTTATTACATTGTAAAATGTCTTCAATTAATTTCATTTTATGTTTGCCGTGTTGTTGTTTGTTTGTGCATTTTTTTTTCTCTCTCTCTCTCTCTCTCTCTTACTCTCTCTTCTAAATCTTGTTCATTCAGATTGTATACACGATCTTCTGATAGTTGATCAATAAATTCGAAGCATGAGCGTTGTTGAATGCAAATGCAAATAAAAATGATTAAATGCGATTTCAAAGAGTGTGGATATCGGTTATTCGGGGCCTGAGTCTATCTTTACATATATATATTTTTTTCTATTTATTTTGCTCTCCATAAAAAAGCGTATTTATTATAACATCATAAACGACCAAAGCAAATCACGTTACATTTCCTTCTGCCAATTAACACAGTTTTCATCTGCATGTTTAGAAGCGCGAGCGCGAGAGAGACCGCCAAATGATCTGCACGATATTTAATTAACGTTCGGCCAAAGAGTCTATCGCACATATGTACGCCTTTTGTAAACCGATGCTCGACAACAACAGCACACACACGAAAAAAAAAAAACAAATATCAACGCAACAGCTCTCTCAACAAACAATTAAACCAACAACAACAAAAAAAGTTGCACTTATTAAACGCTTTATTTATCGATCCCACGCTTGATTTATGAATCGGAATGTATGCGATAGATGAAACCGCCGTTGAAATCATCGGTCTCGACCGAAAAAAAATCCAACAACACCGATGCACTTTTTTTGTGCAAAGTGTCTCTCTGGTGTGTGTATGAGTGTTTGTTTGGCGTTGTTGTTTTGTTCGTGGTGCGTTTCAGGCCTAGAATGTTGAACGATTATAGTCATTTTGTGGCAAACGACACTTGCAAAATCGCAAAGAAAACATTCGCAAACGAAACAAAAAAAAAAACGCGCACACACACAAAAGCCGACCATTTACATTTTCGATGAGGTTGCCAATGTGATGTATGTTGCAATGTTGTAATACATTGTGATTCACACACTCTCGTTCGCTCTCATTCTATCGCTCGGCTCTCTTCGTACCGATGGAACGGGACGCATAGCACAAAAAAAGCCCATCTCTATTTGATGTTGATGCGCACGAGAGTTGGCAATCCGATGTGGCAGTGGAAGAGCATTAGCATGTGTTGTTTGTAATCTATGTTTTTATTTTTTTTGTTTGTTGTTTTGTATCGTCTTTTTTCGGCTTAACCTACAGATAAAATTGCACGAAAGTCAACAATTTATAGATGCGTACGATGGCTATGCATTCTCTCACACACAGACACACGGGGCATCACATCAAGTACAGTGTGCCAGCACCACACGATCACGCTAATAAATATTAGCATTGTTAATAGGTTTGTGTAGATCTGACTGCAATTATTTACCAAACGCAAGCGTTTCGTTTGTTTGACTCATTCGCTCGCAGGAGTACATGTGTGTTGTGATGAGCCTAATGCCTTTTTCTGTACATTTTTTTCTCTCTCTTCTACTTGACGCTTTTTTCACTCTGTTGCAATTATTTTATTGCATTGCAGTTCGATTAGAGCAAACAAACATCGATCTAGTGCGTGCGACTCTCGAGCGCCTCTTTACGATACGAAAGAAAAAAAAGACATACACACACAAAACGGTTACGTTACAGAGCACGAAATTGCGAAAAACATAATTATGAGAATTTTCAGTCGAATTTGAACGAATACCGCGTTGCATTTTGTGCAAACAAATCAACGAGATTTTAAAGGGTCGAACGTATATATGCGCTGCATTTCAATAGCACTATTGGGATGTAATATGCGCATCGAATGGACGTTGCGTTGGAATGCTCTTCAGTGCATTTTAATTACGTAATCACCGAGTCGAATGGAAAATAAACACACTCGCACACACAATCAATCTATCTCGAGTCGAGGAAAATCATTCCATGCTTGCATTTGTGTCCGAATTTGATGATCGCAACGCGCTAGAAAATCAAGTCATTGCCAGATAGATTATAATAATAATCCGATGGCGATAGAGATAGGTGGTGTCGGTGATGAACGCATTAAAGTTCAACTCCATTTGCAGCCAAACTGAAATTCATCGTTGTTAATCTCTCTCCATTTCACCTGATGCATTTCATCCATCCATCTAAACAGATCTATCTCTATCCTTCTTTCGGTTTATTTATTATCGGTAATTTGCCTAATCGCATTTTATGTGAACAAACATGAGTGCAACGTTTAAAGACGATTACAATTCCAAAAAGAATGAAAACCTTTTGCAAGTTTAGATTGTGCGTGTTTCTATTTTTTTCGTCTTTTTTTACACGATTTTGCTGTTGTTTTGTGATCCGTAATTGATGGAGAAAACTTTTTAAAGTACGGCATCATTTGATGCGTTGTTTTTACATTACACAAATCGATTTATTCGCTGTAACGTCCCCAACCATTATATCAAAACCAACGGCAACGACGACGACGATGACGACGACGAACGACAGTGTGGAAATAAAAAGTATCAAAATGTACATTCTTTTGCGTAGATTTAAAATGTGCATCGAAAAATATACAACGTATTTAAAAGCGAAATACACGATGGAATTTGTAGGTTTTCTCTTTCAAACCATCATCTGCGCGTAATCCATTAAAAACGTGCCCCGATTCGATGAAATAACGTTAGATTTCGTATGTATGTTTGTGTTTGTGTGGAGTAAATCAATTCGCGTTAAAGAAAGAGACAGAATGCGATGGAAGACGTAAAACGTTTTGATGTGTTTTGATAATACACACGTCCATTAAACTTTTTTCTTCTTCGCATTTTGTTGCTGAAAAGCAATTAAATTTTTCGCTCACATAAATACAGTTTTTCTTTTTCTCTTGCTATTTCACACACACACACATGTACATTATGTCTCTTTTTTGTTCGCAATAAAAGGATCTCTTTAAATGATTTTGTTGCCTTGACTTGCATTGCATACAGCCAGTAATAAAATATAATTTGTAACGTGTGAGTGTGCGAGTGTGTGTGTTTTCGATATATGTGATTGGTTCCTCAGTTAACATGATTTGGCGCTCACTATTAGACATAAGCTATTTAGACGGAATTGCTTGCTTGGCCAATTTTTTTTTTATTCTCTCGCTCTTGTCCGTTTGCTGGTCGAAAACAACAGCACGAAAATTTATTAGTTTAATTGGATTTGGGTGTTCTTGACATTTGCGTGTATGTGTAAATAGTAGGCCACGCAAAACAAACGTACCGTTACATATTATATCGAATTAGGTACACACCTCGAAACGAGAGCTCAATACAAAATCGCATATTCGCCAAGCAATTTTATGCAATTTATTCAAACTGGAGCCAGTCTCCCACCAAACACAATAACAAAACAAATTGCTTACGCAACTTGGTCGGACAATAGAAAAAAAAACAACAAACAGAGAGAATTTAAACTTCTGGATATGTGTCAATGATTACATACACACATGAAGAAATATGGTCAGTACTTGCAAGCATCGAGGATGAATAATTAAAATTATGAAAATCGCGTGTCGACATATCGATTTCATGTAGAACAATACCACTAACAACATCTCTTTTTTTTACTCTCTCTTTCTCTATCCATTTTATATATATATATAAAACATCGATTTCCCGTCGAGCGCGTGCGAAAGAGGAAAAGAGTCAGGCAAAACGACGTTGTCAAGTATGCATAAATTTTCAATAAAATGCAGTAAACAAATTAAGTTCTTTTTTTATCCGTTCAAATAAAATCAAACGGAGAGCGCGACCGCGCATGAGAGAAAGAGAGAGAGAGATCGCGAGGGGGGAAAAGATAAATAGAGAAATATGGCCACAAGTTTGTACAAAACATACACACTCCAAACAAATTTATTTGCGTTATTATGCCATCGACAGCGAGCAAAGAAATAGATGCGAGAAGGCTAAAATCAACACTCCACTGCTTAATTTCTTCCATTAAATGGCCATTTGAAATCACATTATGTAATTTGTGTGTTTATGTTTTACAATTTACATTTTATATATGCCGCCGCCTCCTTCATGTCCCCATTATGTCGGTTTTTTTTTACAAGTCGTTGTCGTCGGTTTTGTTAAATTTTCACGCAGCTCACAAATTGTGTATTATTTTCAAATCGTTTGACATATTTTGCGTTTACGATGCACAACATACAACACACATAAATTCAATGCTTTGATTTTAATAAGTTTTCAAAATTGAGCGCTAACCTCTTGGAGAAATGAACGAATGCAGAGAGAGAAAAAAGAGTGCAGATCTTTTTTTCTATGTTCACATTCAACGTAAATGAAGTCACATTTGAAATAACCGCCGTTGCCGCCGTCTCACCGCACTTGTATTATACACCGTCGAGAGCAGTAAGTTTGAAGAAGCGCTATCCCAAGAGCAAAAATCACAGTTGTTAGCGAGAGATTTTGTTCGATAATACATATTTTGCGAGACAAGAAAACGCATCAGAAACATTATAATTAAAGTGATCCTGCTGTGCCATATATAATCATAAATGCAATATGTAGTAATCGACTAAATAGTGTGTTTTACGTTCGGAAATCAATTCAATGGTAACAACAACAACAACAACCGAATAAGAAAGAAAGATCGAATTGCAAAGCGATGCAACGAAACGTATACAAGAAAAAAAAAGTAGCAACGATGGCAAAAATTATAACTTCACATTTTGCGCTAAGTTTTTGATGTACGCGTTCAAGCCAAATATTGAATTGAAATTGCTGGAGAAAGAGAATAAACATCTCGAAGTTGGATATAAAAACAAGGCTCAGATCGAATCGAAATAACGAAATAGTAAAACGCGTGTGAAATACAAAATGCAAAAAGTCATGTGAGTGCGCTGGCTCTCGCGCTCACGGACACAATTCAATTTTCGATCGCAACAGTGAGTGAGAGATGCTGACTTGTTTGAAAATTGCTACTTGTTTACAAATGTAACGTTTAAGCATCTTGTTGCTTTTGTTCTTTATTTTATGGCCGGAGATGAGATATGAGATTCATTTGAACCTTGTAAAGATTACCAGAACGCATTAAAATCTATGAGTTGGTTTTTTGAGACACACCGATTGAAAAAGAGAGTACAAGAGGGATCTGGAGATTTTTGCGAGGCACAAGTGCATCGCATTTGGCGGCACCAAGACTTTTCTGAACCGGGCAACACAGCATGCTATTTATCTGCGACGGCGGTGAGTGCTCACCTCTATCAATTCGGTACAACAACAAAAAAAAAACGAAGGTAGAATGAGAGCGCTTGCAATAAAGACGCACGCTGAAAAGAGATATAAACACGAAAAAAAGGGAAGTGGCAAAGTGGCCGCTTCTCGCCTTGTGAAATTCGAGATATACAGCAAAGATGTGTGATCGGATTTGATGCATTTGCACATAAACTATTTCAGATAACAGCATAAACATACCAGAAGACTGGCTACTCGCTCTGTAAAATGTGCGATTGCCGAGCGAAAAAACCGTTGATAAAATTTATGACTTTTCACTGCGTTTCGATGCTGCCACAATCTACTATTTGTGCTGCGGTTTATGTTCTTCTTTTTTTTTTCTCTTTTCTTATGTTTGGCGTTTGTGGCATTTGGCGCTCTGTTGCGCTTTTTTGTTCTCTCTTAATCTCGGTTAAAATAAATGTGAAGGCGCTCTCTCATCTTGAAAGTAATATGCGCATCGCGATATCGATTCGATTGGCCTGCGCTAGGCTATGGTGCACTGCATGTAAGTGGATCGGTAATCATAAATGGCTAATTGGTCAACTGGGATAAAATTTATTGAATAAATGTAATTTATTTGTTTATATTTGTGGACGGTTTGTTTTATCAATCCATTCTTTATATCTTTCATTTATTTTCTTCGCAAAGAGAAAGAGAGATTCACTTGGCTGTCGACCGATTCGATTTATTGCCGCGCTAGAGAAATAATTAAAAAAAAGTATAGCAAAGTCCGATGAATTTATTGATTTAACGCCAAGCCAAATATTTGTTTATGTTCAAATACGTGCCCATAAATAGAACACACGATTTGTAATTGTCTCTGTCGCTTTACGCTGCAAAATTGTTTTTGTGTGCATTTAAACATTGGTCATGATCGAGTTAAAAATAAACCAAAATATGTAAGCCTGTGTGTGTGTGTGAGTGGTGCAAATGTGGAAAATCGACAGCATTTCAGTGTGCATTCCATATAGAAATTGCTTGAATGTTCCTTATTCTATTTACATTTCAACATAAAATGACCCAAATTCATGAAATTTCTCTCTCACACTATTTTTGTAGCGCAATTTTTGGTATTTGCATTATATTGTACACACACACGCCATATCTAATCGACACAAGTTTTTCGAAACAATTTTGCATGGCTGCATTGCATTTGCACCTTAAACAGTAATTCATTATTCGTTGTGTGTGTGTCTGTTTTTTTTTCGTTCTTTCTAATGTTCGTCCAACACACAAAATTGCTCATATTCACTGATAATTTTCCATATTCAAACACCTGCCAACAAGCCATAACAATAACAATAAATACAATTACTTTTTTTTCTCGCTTAAAAATAGAAAGAAAGAATGAATAAATTGCTCGCACGAGCCACATACGTACACAAAATATCGATGAATCGTGCGAGGAAAATGTTGGATTTTAGAATGTTCTTTTTTTTCCTCTATTTTGTTTCGTTTGACACTTTAATAAATGGGAAACAAAATTGGAATACACGTCAACCGGTGTGTACATGATTTTTTATTTTCTCTAATGAAAAAAATAATTCATATTTTTCAACTGGGTGCGCTCTTCGATTTATCGCTGCTAATGATCTTCACGCAGTTAAAAGGAACTTCATTTAAATTACACACTCGGTGCGAGTCACAACTCATGATTATGTCAAAGCTGATGATAAAAATCATTTTCTCGTTCGCATGTGAGTGTGATAAAAGAAGAAGAGTTGAACAGAAAGAATTGAACAACCTTGTACTAATCCCTCGGTCCGGTGTATTTATTCATTTTGTTGTTTGATTGTTTATTTGTTTGTTATCGTTTGAATGCAATCGAAGCGAATGTTGTTAATGAAATTGTACAACGCATTTAATTTTCTCGGAAAAATGCATCAACTTAATTAAATTTGGTGTGGGTGCGCGCATATTTTCGACGATGCACTTTATGGAATTTCACCTTTGACAATGCGACGATAAATGTGTCTGTGTCGGTGTTTATTGTCGTCTGTGTCAGTGTGTCATTGTGGCTGTGGCAAATAATGCAAGAACCATTTTCAACGAGATGAAATTTATGGTCGGGTTTTTGAATGCTGGACTGAATCACAGTGACAGATTTGATCACAATCTCGACAACAACAAAATCGAACACAAGGTTTGTACTGCATATATAATCTCTCTGTAGATTGATTAATTGCATTGTACAATGTACAGGTGCAATTGAGCGATTAAAAGAGCGTGTATGGATTGTTTTCGAATGTGTTTGTGTTGATTTTCGAATTATGAGCTACTGTCGAACCGAGCTTTACAGTAATTTCGTCATTGGTCATTACGATGATATTTAATAATTGATAAATACACCACAAAACAACTGAAATTATAATCCACAATTATTTCATATATAATCCCGAAATATGAGCACGCAATTAATTTCAGTTAGTGTGCGTTATCTTCATGTACCTAATAAAAACACATTTTTTTTCTGTTACGATTTTTAGTTTTATCTAAATGCACGAAAAATCCCATGTGTGCATTTACATCATTGTGTCATTTGTTCGAATAACCTTCGGCTTTTTATATTTCGAGCCATTGTGCATAATCGTGTTGTTGCATTTTTATCGGAACAAAAACCAAATAAATGCATTTTATAGACGTCTTCTATAATAATTAAGCCAAAATCATTATGAAATATCATATCAAACCGTCTGTATACTCAATATCGAAAAAAACGCACAAACAAGTTTTTTTTGTTCCTTTTTCTCTATTTTCAATGCATATGCAACCTTTCATTTATGATTTGAAAAAAAAGCTATGCCATTTGATGAGTTCCATACGGACTGCAGTAAATTTATGATTCAAATTTTCTCGCGGTAACGATATAAAAAGCAAGCAACAACGCATCTGGAAAAAAAACAATTGTTGATAAAAGATTGTCGGATAGTTCGCATGGAATGTGTGTGCGCAATTTGAAAAGGAATATAGTTAGCGAGAAGAAAAAAAAATCGATTGGCGCACATATGAAATGTCGTGACAACGATATACGTTTTGTTGACGTTAGTTTGCTATTCGTTGTTTGTTTTTTTTTTTTACAACTACTGCTGCTACGTACTTTTTCGCTCTCTCGTGTTGCTTCTTTCTATTTATTTTCGTGTGCATTCGGTGCTTTTTTTTTAAATCCAAACATTGCGCGACAAACATGCATCTCATAAAGAGTCACACACAATGCAGTTGTTATGTAAGCACCTCATTCGATTCGGTATTCAGTCACTTATTCGGGCTTATTCTCTCGAATTGAGGTCTGTTTGGAAATGCACATTTCTGTACGCTGCTTTTCTCTCCTTCTCCCTCTCTCTCTCTCTCTCTCTCTCTCTCTCTCTATCGCATTCTATGGCTTTTGCTCACGATTGTACCGTTGTTGCAATTCCAAACGGTTTTGTTTAAATCGATAAATGCGTCAAGGGAACAATACCCGTCAACCATTTCGTAATTTGTCTGCGTGTTAATTCTCAATGCAACCCGTCACATAACCTATGTGTGTGTTGTTGTTTGTTTGTTTATTTGCTTGCGTATGTGTTGAATTTTCCAATTTAATTTGCTATTTTCAGATTATATTGAGGTCATACATTTGACGCTGGGCAAACATATATTATAATATCGGGGAAGATTGTTGATTTGAGGTTCGAACGCACATGCATACACAAAAAAATGATGACAACATAATTGTATTCTATTGCAAATGGATGAAATAATGCGCAAAAATTGTGTATCTAGCACACATTTCGCAAGGTCATTGAGAGATGTTTGATTTTTGGTTGCCTTTTGTTCAATCCTTTTGTTTGTGCACGCTGCTTCTCTGTCTCTCTCCCCCACACACACACTTACATCTTACTCGGGAACCGTGTGCTTGAATATCTCACTACCCAATATCCGCTGTGTGAGTGTATATGAAGTCATTAAAATGTGCATGGAAAATGACCGCATGTTATCAAGTGCGTTACGATCTTATTTGGTTTTATGGCATTGTTGTGTAATCGCATAGAAAATCTTTTCACTATTGGTTTGTTTGCGAGACACATGCAAAGAAAAAAATAATAATACACATTGTGTAGACATGATGCTGAAACCGCGCCGATTTGACCACAAATTCGATCAATACTAGATTTGAAGTGAAGCTAGCGGCTGCCTGGCGAACATAGGCTCTGATAAAATGTAGTTTGTGAAATAGTGAAGCTGAACGGGCGAGACCAAAACCAAAACAAAAAAAAAATTCAACAAAAACATCGGCACATACAAATTTTATTCGATTCGCATGTAATATCGAATAAGGAACAAATTGCTTTGCTCTAACCTAGCTTAAACGGTATCATGATATACCGAAATTAACCGGCGTGCAATGGTGCTTGATTCACCTCTTTCTGTTCAGCTTTCAATTCAAAAAATTGCATCGATTCTACATAGAGAGTGGAAGCGTGTATTGCCATTCGCATCGGCCATTCAATTTTCAGATACGCGCCACAATATGTGAGCGAGTGTGTGAAAAAGAGAAGTGCAGTGCCTGCCTGCCTGCACAAAGGTTAATGTTTCTCGAACGTTGCTAATCGAAATTCTTGCATACACACGTACGCTTGACTGAGAAGCAACAGAATCCAGCAACAGCAGCACGACCAGACCAGAGAGCGGAGAGCATGAGAGACTAGATGAAATTCGATTAATTGACTTGTTAAATTGGTAATCCAATCAAAATGCGAATTGATCGAAATGGTTTAAATAGATTTGTAGACCGAACGATTTAATACTTTTTCCATGTTCGCATACGAGATTTTTTCTCTTGTCTCTTTCTCCCCCTTTTAAACAAACTTTACACTAACTTCGGCTTGCACATAGAAACTCTCTCATTAATTTGAAAATCGTGCGTCATCTGAACGAACATTGATATCACAAATTTTTGTTGGCGAATGTGGAATGAGAAATTCACAAACGATGTGATTGCTGAGAGGCAAACAAACGAGTCGAATCCTGTACCAGATAGAGAGAGAGAGGGCAACACAAGAGTCACACATGTGTGCGTGTGCTTAGACGACTACATCAAGTCATTTCGATTAAAATTCGTAACGTGTTGTACCAATTATCAATGCTTTATGCTGATTTGACTTCTATTTGCCGTGATATGCAATTGCACAAATTACAAAATACCTGAACGGTCTAACAGCATATACGCATTGGAATTGCGTTTAGTGTGCAGGAAAAATGGGAAGTGCTGTTGTTGCTGATGCTGCAGCCGTTGCTATTGCACACACCAAAACTCAAACGAAATAAGGATGGAAAATGAGGAGACATGTAACTAGATTCTTGCTTTACATATCGCACATAAACTAACGATATTTCTGCCGCTTCGTTTGCAATCAATTTCAATGGTATACAAGCGATTCAACATGTTCGCATAATTATCAGCGATACATTAGCAATAATATGAGAACATTTTGCCAGTTGACTTGATATTGTAGCGCAATGGTTTTATGTTTACACTCGCTCGCACTATCAACATCATCGATTGTTCACAAAACGTACGCCGGTTTAGTCTAGCGCAATAATATCCGTTCACTAAATTAACTTATAGCTAAAGCGAATGTGTGTGTGTGTGTGTGCCGCGTTAGAAACGAGAGATACATCAGGCGCAAATTAATTGGACATCGAATGTCACCGTAGAATATCTTGCATTTTGTAGAGCCAAACACATACTCCGCTCTCGTTGTTATCTCATCGATTTGGTTATTTTTAAAATGCACACCATTTACGCATTGTGTATTCAGGTCGAATCTTCAACTTTCTTGCACTTCGTGCCAACACCGTATATTGATGTGAATGAGCCAGCATTTAAAATGCGGTTGAGAGGCAACGTCAAGCCGATGCTTTTTCAGGTCAAAAGTTATAAAACAATGACGATGATGGTGATGATAAATCCCAGCAAAAATGCATTCAATATAGGCAGACGCTATGTGCCTATCGTCAGTATACATTTCATTCGATCGACCTCAAGAGTGCGGCAATTAAAAATGAGCATAGAATTAGCATAAATCAATTAGGAACTGCGTTACCCAACTAAATACACGCCTCTGAAATGTCGTAAATCAAACCCATATTGTAACACTTTGAGCCGAAGCGTAAACGCTGCTATATGATACCCACACACAATCATCGACAAAACATTTGATTTGAAAAATTGTATAGGTAAAACAAAAAAATTACGCGTGGTTTGTTGATACGAGACCAACCATCCAAAACAACATCACAAAATGCAAAGTAAAATATTCAAATAATTCATTTGTATGCATTGAAATCGGAATTATCGATACGCTGCGGCAACGGGTTGCATTGTTCAATTACAAATGCGCTCTCTTTCGTCAATGGCAAAGCCACAATAAATGCCATTGTTTGTGTTCGCTGTTCCGAAAATCCATAAATAAATTAGATACGCCAATGTCAGTAATATGATATTCTTGCTCTTCAAATAAAAGTCAATCATTATTAGCTAAATTGGAATTGAAACTGCCAACCAAATGTATCATCAAGTCACTCAACACCCAATGTGTTAATACATGCATTTTGTCTTGACGTAATTTTCATTTTATCTCGCGTTATTAAAATCGTTTCTTGTTCAAAGGAAAACCCCGAAAAACCTCTGATCTTTTTTACGACTCATAATTATCACTTGTTCCGTTTAAAATCAAAGCATTATAAAACAACAACAGCAACAGCAATAACAAAACAAGAATACAAAACAACAACTGAAAACAATAAAAATCTTTTTATAGCAATGTTTAATCGATAATGATAATGATTGCAAGTGATTTCTCATGATGAATGCATGAGATGAAAATGCATTCAGGTAGCCAAGAGACAGAGAGATAGAGAGAGAATATGGAATAAAGCTGTCGTCAGCATAAATCGACGCAGCACGTCCAATCAACGACAAATAATAATCGACAAAACGATGCGAACAAATATAGTAGCCAGTACGCTTTAGTTAGAACAGAAATAAATCTTTTCGAATTGAGATAATTTATACGAAGTCATCGGCAATTGCGCGTTTTTCAAAACCGGCCGTGGCGGCGATCTCTCGATGATCATTAATCGCGATTGTACGCATTTGTGCGCGCGTTGCAGCAAAGAGCTGCAAAAAAACACAGCATCGTCTTTTTTTATTTGTAATGTGTAAATGCAATTTTTTTTCGCTTCAACGCTAGATTGTGATTGGGTTTTCCGTTTGATGATTTGAAAGTAGAGAAGCGCAAAAAAAACCATATAAAAAACATTCAAGAGGCGAATTAAGTAAGTTGTAAAATGAATAAAAAAAACTCGTAATCATGCGGCTGCTGTTGAAATGTGTGTAATTACAAATTTCAATCACTAATAACTCTTTTGCTTCATTGATGAGTCCCGAACACAACCACTAGTACACTGGCACAGAGTGTGAGAGATGAAGATGAGAGAAGCGAAAAAAATGACATATAAATCAGGAACTAATGAAAAATTATGGCAAATTACATGCAGCGCGAACAAAGAATGTTACAATTACGATTCACAACACATAACATACACACGCAATTTCTGACGAGCTACACATTTCTCTTGAAATTCTCAACATCGCACAAACACTTTTTTCCTCTACATTTCATGCGAAATCCGATGAGAAAAAGCGCGAAGAGCGAGCGAGATGAAATACAAAAAATTCTGCGAGCGGATTAATTCACTTGATTTTTGCGATGTCTATCCATTCCATAATCCGACTTTATGTGAGCGTGTGTGTTGGGCGAAAAAAAGGCACTTTTATGTCTTCGAAAGATGCATATGCGCGCACGCTGACTTGCGACTTTACAGTCGGCCGTTGTTAATAGTGAAAAATCTTAAAATGTCATAATGCGAGAGAAAAAAAAAATTAGCACTTGGGCTATCTTTCAATGTGTCAAAGAAATCATAGCGTAACTATGAAAACGAATGACTACTAGTAAATCGGATTCCGCATCATGCACTGTGCGCTGATTTAGTGGTGATGCGATTTTTACACTATAACTACAAAGATTATTCATCATATATATTTTTTTTTTCTGTAGCGCTCGCGCATCGGACACGCACAAATGCTATTCACGCTGCATATATTTTATTTTCTGTTGCTGTTTTTTTTTCTTTCGCTTTTCTTTTCTGGTTCAAGTGCAATTGCGTTGCACAGTTTGATACTGTATCATTAGTTGAAGGCTGCCACAAAGCATCATTCATCGGAATATGCGTTTTTCTTCATCGATTTTGACACTCGCCGTATAAATCTTCTATATTGATAACACCAATTTTTTTGTACTGAGCTGTGTTGTTCCAGCGGTGATATTTTGTACTCTCAAATCATTAGTGTGAACATTCATTTATTTTGTTTTGTTTTTGTGTCAGTAGATGTGTGTGTCGTAAATTGTACACGTTCTTGAACACGACATCGCGTTTGTCAAAGTAAACGCTAAGGGAAGTGTACATGCATCTTCGTAACCGTGTCCCGAGTGATCGTTATGTAATTCGTCTTCATCGGCGTGTGTTGTTTTTAAGCCGCAAAGTATTTAGCACTTCAATCATTCCCTTTTACAAAGTTTGCGCATCATTGAAGCGCTACAGCTCATCGAAAATAAGCAAACGGCGAATGAGAACGAAAGGCGAATATATCAAAATCAGTATATTACATAAACAAAAAGATTATAGATTTTGTTTCGAAGATGAAGAAAAAACAGCGACGTTGAGTCTCTTTACTATGTAACACGTCAGAAACACGCATCGTTTGATGCATGCGTGCAAAATATTCCAGTGAATCGTGAACAACAACAATGACGAAGACGATAAATAAAGCATTGGAATTTCATGAAATAGTTTCGAAGAATGAAAAGTTCATCGCTAAATCTCTTCCGTAATAATCGTGCATCACTCATGTGAGAGAGTGCGGATTAAAAGCCAGAATGTCTGGCTTCCTAGTTCGTAGTTTAGACCTATAAAATACTTGAATTGAATAGAGCAAAGGCATGATATTGTCCAATAAAGGCGTGAATACAATGCGTGTTTCCAGAAAAGCACTTAGATTTGCCGATGCATTTGTATCGCGCTATTTTCAAATATGATGATCAAAGAACATAAAAAAAAATAAATCTCAGCACTCATTTTCCTTGCATGTGTATCAATCTATCGTACCGGCGAACGAAGGCAGTCATATAGTAACTCTTTTGCGCGCTCGCACTTACACACACTCACACGCATAAAAAAAACGCCACTACTAATTTATTTTAATGGCATTATTAAGGCGCAATTAAATGATACGGCAATTCATAATTGTTTGTATAATTATTATAATTTAGAAGAATGTTATTAAAAGATGAATAGTATAAAGTGCAGCGAACAAACAAATAAAATCGCTCTTTGCGCGCGCGTAAACACCACACTCGCTACACACACACTCGCACAAAGTATGTGATTGAGAAGAGAGGAAAAAAAGTAGAGAAAGAACGAAGAAATAAGACAGGCACAACAACGATAATTGTGATGATGATGGCGAAATCAGATAGGTTCGCGCACATCTTTTATGAGCTTTAAAGAGTAAATGGCACCCATTTGTTGATTGCAGACGCGCGGCAATGCATTGACATTTTAATGCAGATTCTCATTTTAAACACACGTATATTTCTCGTTCAAGCTATAAATTTTTCCAGCCAATTTTTGCTTGACTTGTCTCTCTCTCTCCTTCTGTATATTTCTTTTATTCACTACTTATTACAATCTTTTGTAATTTATTAGACAAGTTGCAATTTCGATTCGAGTAATTCACGGAAATTATTTCAATTCAAAATATCTTCAATTGAAAAATAAAAAAAATGCGAATTGTAAATTGTAAATGTCATGTAAACATAATTTAGCGGAAGATCGTGAAAAATTTGATGACAGCAAGAGAGCAGAGCTAAAAAATCGGTTTAAATCAAATGAAGACATAAAATTCGATTTATTATTCAATCTTACGTTTATTTGTGTCTGTGTTTACCGAAATTTTTTTTCGTTGAAAAAAAAACTGTAAATTTTTCGTTAAAAAAACTGTGGATGGGTTGAATGACTTGTATTACACTTGATTCATTTTCAAAAATTAGCATAGATCTTGTTATAAATGTGTGTTGATGATTGAGAGGAAGGTGTGCACCATGCACAAAGATCTTAATTAATAATTAATTTAAAAAAAATAATCCGCACTATGTCTCAAATAATAATAATAAAAATGCAACATGTTTTATTGGAGAAAGAGAACGGTGCGTAGTCTAATCCACATTGCACATAAACACGCACGTCTTACATCCGCACAAGAGACTCAGAATACCTCTGTTTTTTTTTATCGAATTTAAAGAAGAATGAAGTTTTCTATTTGTGGTGAGACGATTTAATTTTTCAATGAAAATGAGGGCTCGACGTTGTGCATATGGTATATTTACAATGTATGAATGAAAAATGTATTTGCATGAATTATGCGTGCGTAATTGTAATATTCTAACACGACGTGCAGATTTCTCAATGAAAAGAGCGCGTTACACACATACACTCACACCCTCATCGCACATCAATGTTGAAACAGCCTGATAGATAGTCTCGTTATCAACTTTCAACATTCCATAATAATCAAGCAGATGTTAACAAGATACACACCGCTTCGTTGCTGCTTCGATGCATTCTCTCTCTCTCTCTCTCTCTCTCACTCTCTCTCTCTTCATTTTCTGTGCAAATGCAAAACATGATTGCAACGGTAAACAAACGCAATCCCATTTACATGCGGTAGAGAAAAAAATTCCATTGTGCCGGCCCATAAATTGAGCTGAGCATTACAATTTTCGTTTGGGTCTGTGCGTTTTTGTATTTTTAATCAAATCAATTTTTGACGTTTAACAACAAAAACAAGAATCATTTAGCAAATCCATCGAAAAATGAAACGCACAAAAAACCACCGATGAGCATCATGTCTGCACATTCACCAAATCATCCAATGCATTCGCGTTAGAATTAAATCTCTTCTCAACCGAATCATATCGCCGAACGGACAGAGAATGCAGAAACAATAAAATTACACATTTTTATACGTGCAAAACACGCAAAACAATCAAATAATTCAATTGATCACAACATTAAGTATACAAACATATATTTTCTTTTTTCGTTTTGTATGTTTCCTCGTTTGCACTGCGCATTTGTATTTATGATTGAAAACATGTATTGCGGAATGAGAATTCTTTTGCACCTAAGAAGAACAACATGTAAAATGATAGACGCATATTAATTAAAATGTTTGCAAAGTCTATAATTAAGTTAAACTGTTAAATAATTTATTAATTTAATTAATGTGATATGAGAGCGACGGATAGCGGCCGAGAATAGTCAGCGCCAAGAAAAACCAAATCAAACCGCGGCACACAACTCTATGTATGTACAATTAATGATAAAATTGTGTAAAGTGAACCGGAGAAAATATCCGCACGCAAAATAATCATTTCGCGATTCTCAGTAGACATGAACATCGTCGATTGCAAATGGAAAAATACACAGCACATTGCAAGCTCATGAGCGCAAACTCGTAAAACAAAGAAAAATATAAAAACTTAATGTGGCTTTCGTTTTCAATTTCAGCTACTATTTATGCTGAAATAGTAATTATTGTTTTGTTTTTCAAGCGAAGATGTATGTTATTATTCGAAAAGTCAAGACCTTTAAGTGGAATAAAAAATAGACCATGAATTGTCTAAGATTTATGTCATCCAAGGTAAGTAGCCATTAGAAGCGTCGTGCCAACATCGCGAAATCTTCGACAATTCGGTCATTATTCGAACGAAAAAGTGTAGATGATTTATATTGTAATGCGCCAAACATTATAAATATAAATTATCCATGGCGAACGAAAAAAAACGATGAAAAATACATCTACAGAAGTATTAAGTAAAGCTTGATATTTCACTGTGTCGTATTTTGGCAAAGAAAAACAATGAATTTTGCCTAAAGTACAATGACGTTCTGCGTTGCACACAATAGCTAGTGGTGTCTGCCACTAATTTTAATGCCCTAAGTGTCTATCTTCAAACCAAACAAAAACGAAAAAAAATAATTATTATCAAGGTGCATAAACGAAGTCATCACTTCCAAAGACGCTTCCGCCATTCGGTTAACGATGCAGAAAAATCCATTTACAAAATACGGCAGGCAGAAAGACGATGAAGAAGAGTGCACCAGAGAGAAAGAGAAAGAGGGAGGGCGAGAGAGATGCAATTGAAAAAAAGAAACGCATTAAAAGCCGATTCGAATTGAATACGTAGCGCGAAATGAAATGAGAACGCAAAAATGAAAAAAAAGAACGCAGCCAACAATTTTTGCATGAAAAAAAAACTTGGGGAAAAAACTTATAAAATACACTATTCTCAATGTGGCGAGAACAGAACAATCAACAAAGACATTCATTGAACGGAAAAATCTTACGCGAAAAGAGAAAAAAAGTGTATGTGTACGCGGCGAACTGATTCCAAAACCATGACATTAACATTATGGAAAAAGGTATGCTCGTAATGTGGATGCAATGACGTTTTTTTTCATTCTCTTCAAAACATTCGCCATTTTTTCTGCGTAAATTGATTCGCAACATAGACATAGATTTAAAGGCCAACAAAGTCAAAATGGTGCGGAAATGGTATTGCAAAAATGGAGTCCAAATTACGAAAATCAGGACACAAAAACGTCGCTCAATAAACCATTTTACGCCGAAAAAAAAGACTGTTTGCTCACACTCCTGCCTAGGAATTTCATGAATTTGCATACAATTTGCGTCGAGTAATTTTGCATGCTGAATGCAGAAAAGTTCGAAACAGAAAAGATCTATACATATAAAACCAGGTATTTTATGAATATTCACGCTTGAGAAATTGTGTTGCATATGGAGTTCATCACACCGCGAAATAAAACCACACGCAGCCGTGTCTTGAGTTGCTATTTTGGTTTACGATTTTTTTTTTATTCAATTCATCCGCTCAAATCTCCGAGCTTTTGATTGAGAACTGATATTTTTCTCGTTTTTTCGTTCGCAAATTTCAAAGACATAAATAAAAAATTGTCGACAAAAACTTTAATCGAAAAATAACAATTGGACGGAATGGACCCGGAGTATAATGAAAGCGAAACAAACACTATCAATTGATGTACGGATAAAATAAATGATTCACACATTAATTGACCTATTTTGGGATGATTCGAATTTCGGAAAGATAAATTGAATTTTCACCAGAGTTATCTGCACAATATGTGTGTGCCATTGTGTGTGTGTTTGTGGATATATGTAAAGTTTTTGGCAGTAGTTGAGCATGAGATTGGCATTTTTGAGCGGTGTCTTCTCCATCGTCATCATCGATTTTTCCGAAATGATATCGAATAACTGAAAGTGGATGAAATTAAAACATCAATTCAGTCGATTTAAATCCGTTTTTCGGTGGATTATTTCAATTGACCCAATTTTTTTCTTTGTTCATTGTTGTATGCACTTTTGCGTTCAGAGATTGTAAGTCCTGATAAAATGACTTATTATTAAAACTGTCAATAAAATCACACAGACACATTGACTCATTTGACATGTACAATGTTCACAATGCTTGTACATTGATGGTACTGCATCGATGCAGATAAATTTCACATGGGATTTTCTATTGACATACTAAAAACGATATCTCACACACTGAGAGCGTCAGAGATCAAACCTGGATTTGGCTTCAAAACGTGTTTTTGAATTCAGAACGAAAATTAAATTTTAATTAAGCCTTAATCGAAACAGATCTCTTACTCACACTCTCGCCATGTGTGTGTGTGTGTGTCAATGCGAGCGATAATGCACTAGGGTCGCATTCTCGTAGTGTCCCGCTTTTTTCAGTTAGTACATTTTCAACCCCGTTATTTTGACCGCATCACTGCAATGACAACAGCGTCATACGAAGCCAAAAAACATTCATCAGCTGCAGTCTCGTTACATCGATCGATATTTGTCTGCACTCACAATGACACACACTCACACCTTCTAACCTCATCAAAACTTTCTCTCTATCTCCCTCTCCCTCGTTCTTGCCGTATTACCTTCGGCTCGATTGCTCGCATTGTGCGAATAAATGTCACTTTAAGCTATTTAATTTAATAGAACGCTACAACATGTTATGCATTATGCGCTTCTGCTATCGTTTGTTCATTTTATTCATGCAGTTGAATATTGACCCAATTAACTCGATTTAGCATGATATACGTGTGAGAGTGCGCACGGCGATGGACGCCACCGCTACCACCACCACCATCGTCTCCACTCTCTTTATCACTTCACTCTCACGCTTTCCATGCAATGTGGCAATGGCTTGCTGGGTTGCCAACTAATTAAATGTTGATTTAACATTTTGGTTTCATTGTGAACCAACAATGGAATCAATGCTGGCGACACACCACGCAATCAAAGCTTTTTCGTTCTCATTTCGTAATTTAATTTTTCGAATGAGCACGGAATCGAATAACAACAACAAGAAAAAATGTCCACTTCAAATATGTCCATTTTCAATTTTTTATCTGTTCTCGTTTCAACTTTTTGAATAGTCATTCATTTAAATTGTGGCTACGAAAAAAATTTAATTTGTTGAAATAATTCGATTTGATAAGTGAATGTTGTATTCGGTGCGCATCAATGGCAACGACAAATATAGACGAAACTGGAGCGAGAAAGAGTAAGAGAGAGAAACAGAAGGAGAGTAAAAAAGAAACAGGAAGAAATGTAACAGAATTGCACTCATTTGAAAGCCATTAGACAATAATAAATATTTATGTATTCATGCGAAATTTGTTTGTTTTTATCATTATGCACAATTCAAATTTTTCGCCGTCGTTTTTCGTTCTTCGTTTCGATTCAGCAATCTGATGAAATCAAATCATTGCAAAGCAAAACAAAACTCTTTGATGAATAAACAATTGCAGAACTGAGCTGTGTCTGACTTTGGCATCGAAATGCAAAAAACGTCCATCGAATCTTTGGCACAAGAGACAACAACGCAAACAGAGCGATTGAGAGAGAGAGAGAGAGAGAGAGCAAGAGACAAAGAAAAATATTAAGAGAGACAACGAAAAAATTGGATACAAGAAGTAAAAACGTGTGTTTTACACATGTGCTAACTGCTTGCAGTTATTGTTGCCGTTCACTTAGCAAAATGTGAGCACCGCGTCGTCGACTTCAGATTCGTGAATGTAAAATAACATCAACAAGCAGCAACAGCAGCAACATTTACGTACAAAAAGAACAAATGTTTTCAATTTGTATGTATAGATGTTGAATTAGATTCTGCTGTATCATTGTAGTGCTTTTTCTCCTCGATGGTTGCATTTTTCGTTTGTTCGTTGTCGTGTTGCTCTTTTTTTTGTCGTGTGTGAATTGCAAAATGTTAAATGTGCGCACTCTTTTTTTTTTGTATGTATGCAACTTTGAGTGAGAGCGCGCGAGCGCACTCGTCTTTCTTGAACCAAAAAAAAAACGAGAGAATAAAACATATCGGTATTTTTCTGTCTTTGCACGTTGTTTGCATACCATAAAAACATATCCACATTTTTCTACCTTTTCTCTTCTTGGTTCCAGTGTTGTTGGCTTTTTTTTCGTTCAATTCATCTATTCGCGTTTGCAAATGCACATTGTTTGGTTTACATTTGCAAATGAGCCATGCAAATCTCAATGAGTTTGGCGAGTGTGTGTGTGTGTGTGTTTGTATACTGTTGAAAAAGAGAGTTTGATGCAAACGAAATGAAAATATTTGTTCTTTGGGCTTGATTTTAGTTGTTGTTGTTGTTTCGGAATGTGTGCTGCACTTTTGAGAGGCAACTGTGCAAATCAACGTGAAAGGCAACACTATTCCTTCACTCAACACTCTATGGTCGTATTTTCTTTGTCGAGATTCTGTGGCTGATTGTCACATGCGGCAATATTGCTGTTGGACCGTGTGTATCTACGTTGTTAAACATGCATTCCTGCTAGTCGTGCAACCTCATTGGCCAAACACACACACTTACAACAAAGGAGCTAGAGAAACTAACGCGCCACTTCTCATTGAAACACAATCAATGAAACAACACACAATATTCAAATTGAATGCAAAACACTGGCCAAACCGTTTGATGCGCGAAAAGACAGAGACGCGGTATGTGTGTGTGAGTGATTTCGTTATATTGGCATCCCATAATAGGCTCGTTTGTATGCAATTTATTATAATTTGATAAAGATAGAAATGGTATATACGTAGCAATATGTAGATCGAAATCAAGCGTAGCAACCGATGAATTCATTGAAAAGCGAAACGTAAATGTCTACAAGCAGCCAATTTATAATTAGTTTTATTTATTCATCGATCGACCGTCGATTGCTTCGCTTCGATACAAGGGAACAGTGCAAATGAGCAACAAACGACATAATCATGTAATTTTCTCTCTCTCTCCCTCCCATCTCGCCTGATTGATCAGTTGAATGAAAGGAAAAACAAACAGTAAACATCCAATGTTTTATAATGTACCTTCAATCGTGTTCGGTGTGTGCAGTCAAACGTAATACAGCCCAAAGTTATTATCAATTGTGATCATATTCCCATGGCACTTTTCAAAATTCGGTGCGAAAAAACGAATATGTAATTCGGAACTTTCATTTCACAACGCATTCGAAACTGAACACGATTTTTCTTTTGCTCATAAAATAGAAAATTTTCAATAATAAAATTCATCATCAATGGATTTCTCTCTCTCTCTCTCTCTCTCTCTCTCTCTCTCTCTCTCTCTCTCTCTCTCTCTCAGTAGTAATAGATTTCCGTTGAGTTTTAATAGATATTTATGTTGCCAGATTCAATTTAAAATTAATAAAGCACTCCCGCACATCTCAAGCAACAACATTTACAATAGAAACGAGAAAAAAATCAAAGTTTAATTTCCGAATGTAGAAAACATCTACATCATTCGCAATTGCGATCATCGTTCATTGTTTCGTTGCCAAGGTCCCAAGGTGAAGTGCATTGGAACGAATAATTTTGTTGCTGCTGCTGTTGCTTGCTGTTTTTTTTTTTGTTTTCTAATTATAAATCCGACAGCAAGACACGCGTGTTGCTCATTTGCTAACTTTGAGCGAGACAGAGAGATTATTAGCTGTATACACAGACAAAATATATACAAATCGCAGTGTACACCGTGCACTAGATGCGCCGTAATGCTTCGACTACTTTATGCAAGTGGGTGTTCAAAACATACGATAATTAAAACTAACTGCACTAACTCACCAACATAAACGAACCAGTGCGAATGAGATGCAAACAATGAAAAAAAAAAAAGGATCGGCTCGTATTTCTATCAACGAAGAAACTGAATAGAGGGAAAAAACGCGCTGTGTTACAAAAGTAGAAAAGAATCCAAATGCAATAAATTTCTAGCCGATATGGACCACGCAATACAACTCATCCATAAATGAATATCTTTACAAACATATAACATCATTTGGCTATTTATTGTTTCTAACAAATTTTCTACGTCTCTCGCGCAACTTTTGTTTCAATAAATTTTTTGTTGTTGTTATTTCGTTTGTTCGGTTCGTGTGTCTCGTTCGCTTGTCTATCTATCGTGCGTTTTTTTTTGTTGTTGTTGTTCGTGCAGCGATCACCGAATGCAGGAAACTTCACAGTCAACGTGTCGCCGACGTTGTGGTCACTGCAACCGTTGCGGTAAATAAATATATAAAAAAAGCCAGAAGTAGGGAAAAAAATGAAGAAAATTATTCTTCATAATAAAATGGTTGAGTGATCATGTAACCAATCTAAATGTGATGCCACGTGTATGCAAGCACGAAAATACAATAGCGAATAGCACACGAATCACCAGGCCAAATCAAAAGGAAGTCGACGAGGTTTTTAACGCAAAAAAAAACACGGCTATTCTAAAAAGTGTTTTGATAAATTCGCAAATTGTTCGAATACATTTTCTATTTGAATTCAAGAAATTGCATCGCGAAAAAATAGAGAGAAAAAAAAGTGGCTCCATTCTTAAAATGTGCGCGTGCATTCGTTGAAAAGTGCCCGTTTAACTCTCGGTATCATTTCGAATGCATTTGAAAAAATGCACCATTTCAAATCCAAGTAATTTTTGTGTCAGCGACTTTTAAATGCGTTTTCTCTGTTTCAACAAAAATCAAATGGGATTCAGTTCTTTTAACGATGTGTCACGCTTCACTAACATTGCACTAATATAAAACGGGTACTTTTGCAACAAATTATTGAAATGCGCTTGCAATCACTCCCATTTTTTCTACTTCTTCTTCTTCTTCGTCATTTTGTTGTTTGCTTTAAAAAAAAAACACATTTTTATATTTATTGCCTATTAACTAAACTCGCGCGCTATTTCAAAGCACATCACAATTTCAAAGTTAGATGTTTTATAGGTTTTTTTTGTTTGCTTTAATTGTGTCCTTGACTTTCTCGGTGACTTCGGTATCGACATAAACGCAACCCGCGCGCGCTTTGAAACGCCAACCATATCACACATCATTCGAAACGAACGAAATCACATCGGAAAGCAAGTAACAAATTATCAAAAATTCATTGGTCATTTGAACAAATAATTACACATAGAGAGTGCAATGCAGCGAGTTAGATGCATTTTGAAAGTAGAATCTCTTGAAAATGTATCGCCTTGAACTTCGCCTGTGTATTGTATGCATGAAATATGTCGTTACGACTCTTACGGCATCTAAAAATATAAAATTGATAAGTAAAATTGTGTGTTACGGTATTTGGAAAGAATTATGGCAAAACGGAACCAGCTCGCACTGAAATGACACTCTCAAACGCAAATTTCTTAGCGAAAAAAGAACGGACTTTGTGTGTGAGAGAGAGCGTTGATTTGTGTGTTGGCAGATTTTTCGTTGATGTAGCTTTCAACAGATGTGCACGTGACGCGAGTATACGACTGTCATGTTCACATCCCACGCCAAAATAATTTTTTTTTCATGTCAATTCTAACGACATATCCGAAACGAAAACAAAAAAAGCTAAGAAGAAAGTGCATATATGCATTCTTTGCAAATGCTCAAGACATTTCAAACAACAAAATCCTTATTTATGCAAATGTGCATTTGTAACGGCTTCATTTTCGTAGCGCGATTGCACATTTCCATATACAAGAATAGCCGTCGGATATTCAAATGTTTTATGATTTTGTAATGCATTTTTTTTCTTCTCTTCCTCTTCATCTTCAGTCGAGAGAGAGTGCGCGTTAGAAAAAAAATGAATGGAAAGCATTATGGATTTGATTGGGCATTCGAAACGAATTGTGTGCACGGGCGATCGAAAGCACGTCGATTTCGAAGGTGTATAAACATTCAATTATCTAATTGTAAATGAGCCGTTGAGAATTTACGATTGCAGTGAATCAGCCCACACGCAAAATCAGCATACACAAATGCTGCATGTTCGGTATGCCATTTTTGGTCGTCGGCGAGAAAAAAAACTATGTTCACGCATTCAAATCAATCCAAATCTAATAAATATATAATGACAACAACAGCACACAATTAATTTAAACGGACTGGTATCTATTGACGTACACACAAAGAGAGAGACAGAGAGGCCGATCCGATGTCGATGAAAAAGCGGTTAAGTGCTCGCATATTTTTCATCGAGGCATTTTGACGACTGTGATTTCGTCGTGCCCAACACCATTTCTCGCAATCTGACTAATTAATTGGACATATTATAAATATTTGTTGAAATGGTTTTTTATTTTATACTCTCTTTCGTTTGCGTCGAATTGCATCAGGCCATTTTATCTAGGTGTAGACAAACGAAACGCCCGACCATCACACTTTATATATTCGATTCGTTTCGCTTATTTGCTAATTTTGTTATTTACATTACGAATCTTTTCGCCGATTCACAATTTGTTTTACGGGTGATTTTATTTGCGTTATGTTGTCGTTTGGGCTCTATCTCACTCTCTCTCTTTTTCGTCTTCAGATGATCCTTTGACTAGGCGAGAAAAAAAAAAGAAATTGTAGTAACACATCGCCAACTGATTTGAATCGTCGTGGTGAAATGTCGAGAGTGAATGAGAGAAAGAACGAGCAAATATGTGTTGCTTGAGCTTGAAAATGAATTTATGAAAATAAAAACGAATCATCACCGAAGGAATAACACACGACTTGGGAGATTGAGGCGTGCGAGAGAGAGAGAAAGAGCGAGAGCATCTCTCGATGTGCTGTGATGAAAGACAGATACAAGCAGAATAGCAATGGCATAAAACATAGCAGGAAAAGGAATGAAGTAAACGAATAGTGACACAAAACATGCAGCAGGAGAAGAATAAACGAGCTTCATTTGAATATTTGCACTACAATTCGTGTACTGTTTTTGTTGTTATTGTTGCTATTGCTATTGGCCGTGTGCAGCTCACGGCTTACTGTTTTCTTTTTCATTTTGTAGAGAAATGGTTTTATGTGCTTACGCAATAACAATTTACATAAATAAATAAAATGTGACTTGTGACTGCGGCTACGACGACGACAATAACAACAACAACAACGACGACGACTACGACGATGAAGAAAAATGCCGTTTTACAACAATAAATAAAATTAGCAGCAAAATTGGCAAAAATGCATACAAACAAAAGCAAACACAACGTCAACCATGAGAGCGGCAGTGAGGAGCTTAAGTTATGCGCGTGTGCAACGGGCATGAGGGAAAGAGAGTGACAAAAAACCAAGAAGGAAAGCAGAGGTTGCTGCTGTTGTTCGGAAAAAGAGCGGTATTCAGTAAGTGTTGTGAGGAAAACAACAGTACAACTACAACGATGAGATTTCGTAAACTACATCATGGCCCATAGATGCATCTAACAAATGCGAAAAAATATTCGAATGTCACATTAGCTGGGCCATGGTTTATTCACAATTTTTTTTCGCTGAATGTTTATTATTTACAACATGTTCCTTGCGCGCGCGCACGCTCACTCTCGCACACACATACTCTATGTTATTAGATATTATATGTCCCTTCCGTATTGCATCTCACTCTCGTGCCCATAACCACGACATACCGTGAATTATACGCGACGCGAAAAAAAAACCAGAGACACAATCAAACTAAAAATTGTACATGTGCTTGCATCCATTTTTAGTGTGCCAACCAAATAAAATGAGTAAAATGTCAATCCCACCGAGAGAAAGAAAAATTGGAATGGAATTTCTTTATGGGGCAAAGCTTTGAACGACAAACGAAATAAAAAATCGCTTCTAATCAGAAGGAAACGTTATTAAATTGGAATCTAAAATGAAATGAACGGGAACTCGTTACATTTATCGTGTGTGTGTGTGCAAAGGTCCGAAAAATTGAACGTCACTACTCATTTTACCGAAAAGGTCATAAATTTTAAATAACCGCTGCGTACGACAACATGCAATTCACCAAAAACGTATTAAATCACCAAGGCAGTGCAATTTTCCCATTTTTTTTCGTGTGTTTTGCATTGTAAATTTTTCAAATTGGAAAAGAGCATGTGAAATTTTTCTTGCGTTCATTTGATTTACAAGCTCAAACAGCATGAACGCAAAGCGAGCGAGCTAGAATATCAAATAGAGAATATTGTGAGCGAGCCAGAGAGAGAGAGACAGAAGGAGAAAAATTAAGATTCAGTAGTGAGAAAAACGATCGGTTATTCAATTTACATGACAACAACTCGAAATGAGCGCGTTCCATTTGCATAGGCTCAGGCCTTTTGTTACAAGTGCAATGTTTATTTCTTAACGACTGCCTGCTTGCTCTGTGCATTTTATTCTCCTAGCTCTCTCTCCCTCTCCGGCTCTCTTTCGTTCATTGTTGTTCTCGCTCTCGATTGTATCCGTAATTTTATGGCGCGCACACGTTAATAACGTCGACAATGCTACGAATAAATAACCTCAGCGCGATACAGATCTATTCAACGCAACCCATAAAGCATCTAATATTCACTTAAATACACATTTTGCATATCCATTTTTCACATCTCTGTGCATTTTATTCCTTTTCCTCATGCTATTTCGATCATTGCTTTTTTTCTGTTGCTGCCATTGGCGAACAAGTGACTTGATTTTCAAGTGGTTTATTTTGGTTCGGATTTTTTTTTTTTTTTTTCAAAATATGAGTAGATACATCGGTGCGAATCGGTTTTCACATTCGGAATTTGATGCCCGAACCAATTCGTTTCAAATGAATTTCACTAGAACATATTTCTTTTAACTACTACTTCAAATTAAAAAAAAAAAAAAACGTTTGCCTATGATTCGTAATTTAGTATCGAAGCGCATCAGAGTAGAAGCGTAAAAGTGAAGAATGTAGTAAATTTTAATTTCCGTTGTGTAAATGAGTTTTGCTTCGAAGACAAGGACAAGGATTTCAAGCAAAACCCGATCATAATCATCACAGATGTTTGTAAGCATGTGATTTAAATTCGTGAGATATGCGATATAATTTTCTCTCTCTCAACTCGTTTGTGTGCTTAAGTCGAATGTTAATTATTAATCATGCTGTCACGTTAACATTTTAAGTACACACCGCAACCACTTCGCACGGTATTTATCATTTTATCGTAGATACAATGTAACGCTTTTTTCTTCATATTTTAATTAAAAGCGATGAAATTTCAAATTTGAAAAAAATAAAATAGAAACGATGTATTGCATCCTTTTCACCGTTAATAAAGAGCTTGAAGTATGCGTATGGTTTAAGAGCATGCGATAACAACAAACTGCGTAAATCTATTGACAATGCATTGGTCCCACGTTTTTCTCTGCTTATTGTCGAGAGAGTTTTTTTGGTTTTCGATGTTGATGTCGATGGCGGTGGCGACAATGTCAGAGATTACAATGTGTAGGCTTTTCAACAATTTTTTTTTCGTACTGCTACAACGTTCATGCTTTTAGCGCAGCACATTTAACGTCATGACTTTCTTCCTCGTTTTTTTTTCTATCAATATCTCTGTCTCTTGGCATGCTCGTGTGCCAGTTTCTATTATCTAAATCTAAAATATACTCGCTTGCAGTGATGTTGAATATGCGTTGTCATTTTTCGCTTCTTGATCTTATTAATTAAGGATTGGCGAGCACGTACACTACTGCTTGCAAAAACGAAACAGAAAAAGAATCAGTGTAATTTTCGTAATGTTCGCCAATGCAGTAAAGAAATACATCGTAAAGAATGAAATGCGAAATGCGACTGTCTCTTTCGATAAACATACATTCCATTAGGTATAGTATGTTGTTTATCAATTGAATCGTGTGTGGTACGAGGTGTTCAATGTGTGATTGTTTTTTTTTTTTTTTTGTTCTTCTTGGTTGGTGTGCCGCCGTTCGACAAGAGCTTGTATAGTTGAAAACCAAGGCTATCATACCCGGAAAAGTAATTTTTATTCGAACGCACACTCAACGCGTGACCAAGACACACAGAGGCAAGGAAATATCTTTATACCAATTGGTCTGGTTGCAATCGTTGCCACATTTCGTGCAATGCAATGTCGAACATTTTTCAATTTAGTATTATTAATTAATGATTTCGATAAATTAGCAACTGTGTATACAACGGTTGCTGTGTTACTTTTTTTTGTGTGTTTGCTGACTTCGCGAGAGATACAGATACAGATACATACACATATTCACAAGCAAATACAATTATGTTGTTTTCGTTGAGAATGAATGCAAGCGCCTGCTCTCTTTCTGTCTATTGGGGCTTTTAAATAAATGAAAAGCTAATACGAATGCCGTTATAAATGGACACTTCGATCCACCACCTCCGCTGTCGCTGTTACATACAATGTGATTAATGAAGTGAACTGCATCGATAGCGCTGCTATGTCGGTTACCAGATTACCAAGCTCGCCATGGCTAATGCATCGATTTACGCTCGTGATATAAAATAATAGCCAATGATCAAGAGTGACATGTACTCGAGAGGGGCAAAAGAGACAGAGAGAGATGGAAAACGCAAATAAATCGAATTCGTACGGCTCACAACGGAGATTGGCCGAATTGCAGAGAGACAAAAAGCGGTCAATTGAATTCTAATAATTGAAATATTTCCAATTCTAAATGATTTTGAGCTTGCATTGATACGAAGTTCGATTGATTTGTTCCGCAATGGAATCAAAGCTGCCAAAACATTTTATGTGCACGGTTTTAGGAAATAGATCAAGCATATTTTGTGTATTTGTACACGCTTTCTATATGAAATCCATCAGTGTGTCTCAGTGCTTTGTCTCCGTCTAACTCTTTCTTAATCGTCCATTCTCGATGCGGCATGTTTTGAGATAATAGATTCATGACATGCAGTTTATTTCATTGCAACAATACAATCGCAAGCAACGTATAGATGAAAAACAACAATAACAACAAGAAGAACAACAGAGGAGAAACCGAAAACAAACTAATTCAATAATGCAATATAACACATACTTGTATGCACACGGTAGACGTTTGATATGGTGATACGATCCGAAATGGAACGAACAGAGAGAGAGAAAAAAAAATCGCAAACGAGACAAGCACTTCTTCTGTGTCGGATTTGACGAGCGTGTTTGCTTTATTTCTTCTCTCTCTTTATATATATATATATTTTTCCTCCCGGTTGCTGGGTTGACTAAAGCGCACTCCACTTTGGCATACACACAATATATATACATACGCACTAGTCACTCGGTAACTAACACATTATTTGTGTCACTTTTTATCGCTAGAACTATTTTTCACTTGATGAAACAATCGGCCATAAAATCGACTTTAATAAATTTTGTATGAATGCAATGCGGTTTTGAATCTCGATTCTTTTTTTCGCATGTGCAACGTAACGCAATATATACTCTCGGAAGAACAAACAAACGAATGAACGAGCGAGCGAGCGAGTAAGCGAAATAAAAAAAAAACAATTGAATTCAAACGGCACAAAATAGATAAACTACATCCAAAATAATAAATTTTAATCTATTTCGCCGTTTGGACGTGATACCGCTGTTGCTGCCATCAACCACCACTACCACCACCACTCTCTTACTAATTTTCGCTTATTTACTTTTGTGCTTGATCCGACACGAGTTTCGTATATACATACCAAAGATACGGTTAGACAAAAGTCAGGGCGGCCAATACCGTAAATTATACAAGAAGATTGAAGCCGCAACAACAATTTCTTTTTTTATATATCTATTTTTTTTTCTTCCCTTCACTACAAAGTTTATGGAGTGTATTTGCTTTGGCTTTTCGTTATATGATTGTTTGTACGAATGACGTTGTCGCTGATGAGTCTGTCGTAGATTGAATTTGCGTGCTCTTTTTTTGTGTCTGCTGCTGTTGCTTCTAGCAAACACTGCACACACGCTGTACGATGATTATTGGTTGTATGTGAAAAGTTTTGTTTATTCTGCGGTATTTGTGTGTATGCATCAAGCTCATAACAACAATAGAATGATATTCTTCAGTCGTAACAAAGTTGCATTTTTAATGCACTAATCCCTTCATAAACCGCGCGCACACACCATATATACATACGCCGTTCTTCGTCTTCTACACCTTTGCACATGAATTGCCCCTGTGCTCGGTTGAAAACGCGCCGCTCTCGCACATGCAATTGAAAAAGAAGCGCGGGTGCGCGCACGCTCGACCAAACGATTGAATGTGTACAATGTTTGCTTCTTTTCGATCTTATACGGTGCGGTTGTAGCCGTCGTTGTTGCCTTCTTCTTCGGTTTTGTCAGTTATAAATATATATCAGCAAATTAGATATTCTAATACGTTTTCAAGGATTTTTGCGCGTTCGCGTTGATGATTGTTAGGTTTTTTTTGCTCTCTATGTTTTTTTATCTCTCTTTCCAACTTCACTCAATTTACAGCTTTTTGCGTATCATAAATTATATTGGATGTACGTGTGTCGGTGTGTGTGTGCAAGAGTTGGACTGCATGGATGGATCATTCGTTTACATACATTGACTTTATGAGCTTCATCGTCGGTGTCGGTCAGTAGAACAAAGCGCACTCGAGTTATACACGCGTCAAATAGATAATATTCACTTCTCTATTTCTCTATACTCACTTTGTTAAGTGTGTGTGCGCGCTTTTTTTTTTCGCTTGCGTTATTTTTTTTTATTGCAACTGGCCACACAATTATTGTATTCAGACGTGCAATGACGACATATATTTTCAATTTGATTTCCCGTTGTGCATATTAGTTTTTTTTAAATTATTTTTTTTTTGTTCGCTTCTATTCTCTTGCTTCGTTTTATTTATTGTTTCGAATGCATTAAACGCGGTAGAAAAATGCGCGTGCACATATTCGTGTTATGTGTGACATTGATAGGAGCAAACGCGGCACACGATTATGACTTCAATAAAATAATAACAACAACAAAAAATGTTCTTTCTCTCTTGAAAATGACTCAGTTTATTTCTAATCATCACTATCCAATTAAAATAAATTCATTTCGATTTTTATTTGCATTCATTTTCGTTCAAAATGTAACGAGTGATTATGATGTTTATCACATTTTTACATCACCGGAAACCATTTTCTTTTATCCGATGAATAGCGGTTACTATCAAAAATTAGATTAAAATGAAGGTTAAAGCACCTGTATCGAAATCGATGTTGATCGAAAGTCAACAATGTAGTTGAAACGCGTGCAACAAATCTCTTTTTTTTGTCAAAAAATTGGCCGAACAAGAAAAAAATGTGTCAACTTGTGACCGTTACTTGAAAAAAAGTAAAACTAGAACTGCAATAACCTAGACCGTCAAATTGCAACTGAATATGGGGCTGGCAAACAATGCACACACGCCGAACGAGAGAAAGACATCAAAGCGTAATGTATGCGCCAAACGATAGAAAAAAAACATCGACTCGCGCGACACGCATACAAACAAAATCGATACAAAGTCACTCTCTTCGCAATGAATACACACTCGGCTTAATCAATCGATTTGTGTTTTTCTTCTTTTGTTTGACAGCGATGGGCACAGGCAGCTGGGCTTAAACATGCAAAGCTGCGCATCTCTCTCAAAATTGCCGACCTTTAATCAATGCCGCCACTCAATCTTCCCATCTCTGTTTAAGCATCTAAAAATACACCGAAAAATATGCGTTTTTGTGTGCAGCATATTTAAAGAGCGCAATGCTATTGCGTTTGAAACGAAAAAAATAAAATGAATGTTCGGCCCATTTGGTTTGTTGGTTTCGCACATCCGAACGAGGACTTTGTTGCACATGCATGCTGCTGCAATTGCCGATGCTTTTAAATAAAATTGGCACATCGCATAGCCTTAAAACAAAGCACTCGCTTTTTGAATTGGTTGGCATTAGGCATCCGCAAGTGGTTGTTGTTTCAACAGTGTAATTAGCAATGTTTTGTTGATTGTACGAGTGAGAATGTAAGTGTGACTAGCGATGAATTGTTTACAGCAGCAGCAGCAGCAGCAGCCTGTTTTGAAATTAATGAACAAATGACCGCACAAGTCAATCGTGGAAATAGATGTGAGTGGCCAACCAAAACCCACCGAAAAAACTGTACACAAGCACATAATATCGCCGAATCGAACCAGGGCATAGAAAATACATATTTCTCTCTCTCGGTGTTTGTGTAATAGAACTAAGCACGGCAAACTGCAGGGAAGACACTGAAGTGATACTATATTTGCATTTAAGTATGTGTGTATGTGATTTTTTTTCGTTGATCGTGTGTTTGTTTGTGCACAATTTTACATATAATTTGAGTACATTGTGAAACCATACATATTCTTCTGCGAATTGAAGTGCACGAAAAAAGCAACAACAGTATTATAGCTAAAAAGAAGCAGCAGCCAGAACTGTTGCACGCGCAAGTAATTCACTCGAATTTTCTATGCATAAACACATTTGAAATGTGGATCGAAACCGACACACACACACTCACGCGCGCGTCAACATCAACGAATACGACAGATTTCTCAGCACACTTCTTATGCGTCTGAATAATTGACGGCATTTTAAGTCAATTTATTGATTCTATACCGCGCGAAACCAAACGAAACGACGTCGCTCTTCACTCGAAAATTCAATGTGTAAAATATTAATTTATGCGCTCGATTTGTGTCATCTATTAACTTATGGCACAATTTGTGGGTTGCTTCTTCTTTTTTAGTTTCGTTTGGCAATGATTTCAACAGGAAAATGTGTATTTTCGAGATATATACATTTTGTATGCAATTTGGTTGATTTTCAAGTGAAACGATGGCATTAGTCTGTTTTTTTTTTTATTTTCTTTGCTGTAAACAACATTCAAAATATTTCGTTTATGTTGTTTGAGCATTTGAATGCGACAATGCAATTGCAAATATTTTCTCGCTTGTAGATTCGCGCCGTGTGTGTGTGTGTGCTTTGGTGGGTATAAAATCCGTTGCCAACAACTTTCAATTGCGCGTCTGTTCAACACTTGAACTTCGTTATAAATAACGAGAAAAAGAGAAAAATAAACACGGCGACCAAACAAATGGACTTGTGCCAATCATCATTTGTATTGATTCGCATACATGTGAAACAAATAAAGAGAAACGGGATTTTGAGCCAAAACCGATGCCGCCACAGACCTTATTCTCTATTCGCACATTAAAAATGCATCCATGACAATGAAACGCTTTGAAATGCACACACACACACGAAAAAAAAAACCAAAACCGAATACTTTGATGCGTGAGACAAGCTTTGATTCTTTTCGTTGATTTTTCTTCCTTTGTTTGATGCGTGCACCGTTTACATTGAGACACATAATTTGCGCTTTGAAATGTCGATTTCTATTGAGACTTGAGCTTGAACTAAATTCGATGAATACAAAATGCTATTAAATCTTTGATGCAAACCATTGTTTAATACTTCAAAGTAAACCAATTGGTGCCATCAAAATTAGAAGCCTCTTAAAACGAATAACAAGAGTTTTTCGAATAGAAGTACATCTTTCTGTTCCAATAAAGTCGTTTTTTTACACCAAAAATTACTCCGCCAACAATTTCAAATTGTGCAAGCATTTCGTTGTCAGTGACAATGTTAACGACAACGCAACCAAAGAAGAAGAATACGAAAAAAACTGTCGACAACTCGTTCGAAAAGGTGAACAGCACAAAGCAAGAGCAATGTTATGAAGCCAATTGGTGATTTGCCTCTCTTTCTTCGTCTTTGAAGAAGAAAGCAATGCTTTCATGCAAATAATAATGGTTATAAATGGAAAATGATTGCTAGAAGCAGCCTTTGTAGGAATTTTCATAAAATTGCCCGATACCGAACCGAACAAGAGAAAAAAAAACACGCATAATGCTATTTTTGAGCCCATATTTCTCTAAGGCTGCCAACTACAAGAGCCAACAACAAAAAATCATCTACAGATTAATAATCATTAGCGTGGTATGAGCAAACAGGAGACAGAGATAGAGAGAGGGAGAAAGGAGAAGCAAGAAGATGCATCAGAAGCCAGTAATAGTATAATATTCAAATGGGTTTCTTCTTTGTATCTATCTCCTTTTGAATTCCGCATTTGGTGTGTATGCGGTGGCTTATAAGGAAAGTACATGAAACACAACTGTTCCGATTAAGCATCATCTGTTCGATCTTTCGATCCGAGAAGTGTGTATCAGTTTTGGTTACCTGTTTTATTTTCTGATTATCTCTCTATCTCAGTCAGTCTCTCTTTCTCCATTGATCTCTCACAATCCGTTCGGCCAATTTCATATATGTTCAACCGGCGATCATTTGCGAGACTTTTTCTATTTGTTATATATTAAAATGTTGGGTGCGATATAAACGCACATCGACCGACCGAATGTAGATTATAACCGTCTTGCATCAATAAATTGAAAATAATGTTGTTGCCTTTTTCTATCAATTTTAATGAATTTCGAATGAAAAAAAAAAGAAAGAAAGAGCGAATCAGTAATGTTTTTGTTTCGAGTTTTATGCTCTGTGCGATGCATATAACGATCAACAATCAAAAGCCCATACCATTTGATCATTGACCGTTTGGAAAAGGCATGCAAATTGGCTCGGTGCACGGTGAAATGTTCTGTTGTGTATATATTTTCACGCACATTTTTATGTTCGCAATATTATTTCTAGTTGTTGTCGTTTTTTTTTCAAGCCAGGAGCTTCAACAAAACCATTTCATAGTTATTGCCGTTAACAGTTTTTTGTTGTTGTTGTTATTATTATTTGAAGTTCGCAGCTAAAATGATTTTTATTACAATTGAGTTTTTCACCTTCCGGCAAATCGGTTGTATAGTTACGATATTTTGCGATCGACTACAAAAATATATACCCCAAAGGAATCGAAATACTTGTTCTTCGTTACGATAATAACGAAAAATTGGCTTGCATTTTATCCAATTTTGTTTGCTATCCATCGGCTCAATTTCTGAATGCAACATCCACTGGGGAGAGAGTACATGGCAAGAAAAACAAGGAAGACATTAATATCAAGCACACTGTCTCCACTCTTATCGTAAGCAACCATTTCGAGCAATTAGTAACACATTTGTCTGTGTTTTTAATTCGCTAAATTAAATTTTCTCGTTTTTTTTTGGGGAGCCTTTACTTCAACTCACTGAATAAAAGTAGACCATTTTGTTGAGGTAAAAAGAAGTATATAAATTTCTTAAAGGAAAATACAGTTCCGCATTTATACTTTTACTCACAATATAAAATGCCCATTTCGATGGCCAAAATGCAATGCAAATTTCACACTCGTAATTCCGACATGTTTTGTGAGCGTTAAATCGTACGCAAAACGTGTAAACGTGTTGTTATCGCCACAATAATAAATTACGTTTTACGTTTTAACACAATAAAGCAAATTGTTATGAATTTCAAAACATTTCGTTGTTTTTTTTATATTTCTCTTCATCATTTTATTTCTATAAAATTTATTCTCGCCGGTTATAATAATCTAGTATTCATTCCACACGCTCTTATAGGTGGCTGTGTTAGAGGCGAATATGTAATGCGTGATCATGGCAAAGACTGGCGGGATGGAAAGAATATGAATCGCGATATGTATGCCGTACATATTTTTTGATAGCTTCAACAATAAATGCGAACCATAAAATATTTTTCAATGCTTTGGGGTGAAATGCGTATCTTGTTTTCTATTGCGAATAATGTATTTTTATAAATCAAAAATTTTCTACTACGAAAGACGAGATAATTTTCCATTAATACTCTTGAGCAAAACATTCCAAATGCATTTAACAAACCGTTTGCGTCTATTTCACGACCGAATGTGTATATGCATACACACTGCATCACAATATGCTTGATTCGTTTTAACATCTTGATCAAAGTTAATTACACGTGGCAGTTCGTTTGCGGAAAAGGCAAATGAAAACAATAAAATATGTAGACAACAATTTGAAGTGATCAAACAAAAAGTGAACTGCATTTCGAATCGAATGTGGAAAATTTACGTTCGCACCGAAAAAAAAGCGGTTCGCTCGATTGATATCTTGCAATATCTAGCAAATGCACCAAGCGAGTGAGAGAGAGAGGGAGGGAGGTAGAAAAAGAGAGTGGAAGACAGTTGAAAAAAATTGATCGCACAAGAAACCGTATTCGAAACTCAAAGAAAGACTATATTGAGAGATTTACGCAAAAAGATAGGAACACGACGAATAAAATGTATTATATTATGTAATATACAAATTGTATCGAGTATTTATCGTTTGGATTGTGCACTGCCGGTACATAGTGAATGGTGCCTTCTTTTTGTTGTTTGCCATTTGCATCCTTCGTACGATTTGATCTAATATTCACACACATAAAATGAAAATTACAATAATAATAAGGAATTTTGCAATGCAGCTAAATGTGCAACAAAAAAGTCGTGCAATCTTTTTTCTTTTGCTTTAGCTCGCTCGCACTTTGTGAGTCCGTATGGGAACGAAGACGAGGCAAGCACTGCATCTCATTGCAGCGGACGAACGAGAGAACGAAAAAAGAAGTGTTTTGTTTGTAAATATGGCTAAAGTATACATAAATCGAGCATATTGTTGGTTTTCATGCCAAATAGAAGAATAAATCAGTAGAGATGTTGGTGTGCGCAAATGTTTTTATTTCGAACGCATATCGTACACACACACCGTTTATCGTTTGTGAATTAGCTGCGCGTAGGTCTCTTATTCTATCGTTTTGTGTTGCTGTTGCACACAGGCACGTTGAACAAATAATAAAAACAGATCACTGCCAACATAAATGTACACACATAGAAACGGTCTTGTGCAACCGCAGCACTTTATTACCGCTCTACGATAGATTCATAACAAAAATTAATAGCGATGTCTATTTGGTATCTAATGTACAATGACGGTTTACAACAGCAACAGAAGATGAGAGAGAAAAAAAGTCCGAAACAAAACATGTTTTTTTCTACAATGGCACAATGTGACGCTTCTCCATCGAGACTGTCGCCAAACCGATTGTTTTGTACATTTCGCGAATGGTTCACCCGTTTTGCATGATGTTGTAATGCCAATTGCAAGCTGAAGTCTGCAGATTTGCAAGATGAACATTACCGATGTTGCAGCAAAAACAAAGCAAAAAAAAATTGAAAATGAAATACGCACAAATGTAAACTGTCCTACGGAGAACTTTTGACAGAATTATTGTGTTTTATTAGAATTGGTCGACCGAATGCAGTGTACTTGTTGGCTGTCACATTAGGTACAAGTAATAAAAACGCCACAAGAATAGCTCAAGTCTGACGGCGTACGAGCGAAGAAAAATACAATAACAACACACGAACGAAGTTAACATAATTTGATTAAAACGGTATAAATTTTCATGGCATGAACGAGAACAGGCACCGAAGCTGTATGTGTTTGTGTATATATAGCACCGATTTCATATAATCGTAGCCCATCATCTACGGAGTAACATCCATGCTCAGGTAAAATGATGTCTAATCTACTCGAAACTATCTCTCACTTTTGCATTGCCAGAAGTGAGTACAAGCCATTTCATATCGTCGATTTTTTTTGTTTTCTTTTTTTTACGGAACATTCCCATTTTTTTCGTGTATTTCTGACAGTGCTGTGTCTCGCTCTGGGTCGTTGTAAATGTTATTAAAAATAAGGTAGGATGTTGAAAGCGAACATTTGAAAAAAGAACAGAACAAGCTTTCGCAAGCCCTTTGCAGACGCGTGAAATGTTTTTCACGACGCTTTCTATTGCAAGAAGTATTTCCATTGAGTCGTTTAAGAAACATGATACACACATTGAAAATCACGATTTCAAATGAATTTATTTTGTCGAAATTGTGACTTATGTCACATTGAAGACGTGAACACACAACTTTTAGAAGCGTCCACAATCTTTTTGTGCCTGACATCATTTTCATTTAGTTTAATTTGTGCGTTTATATGTTGTGATCGCATGCAGTTTAGAAAATCGTCGCCAATTTTACAATCCAGTTTTGTGATTAAAGCTTGTTGAATTGCAGCGAACACGATTCGGTGCAAGCAAAATGAATCGTTAAATAAACACAGTGTCTTGCGAATTGATTTGGTTTTGGACAATTGCGCATCACCATTGAGGAAGTGACATCTACTTAGATGTCTCCTTTTCTCTTTCACTTCGGTTCTATTTTTTTTTTCTTTCGTGTCTCTCATAGTGAATGCAATTTGGCATGCTGACTGCCACAATGAGAATTACAAATGCTCATTTGATGATATCTTCGCTCTTTTTCTCTCGTCATTTTCGCATATCGGTCGTTTGTGTGTGGCCATTTCGTGTCGGAGCCTGTTGTCGCGCACTGCAATTACAATTCCAAATACGTTAATTCCATTTGATTCGATTTATTTTGTGTTTTACTCAAGAGCAGGCGAACAAACCGTGCACATCACATTATACACCATATATATATTAAAGCCAACTTCTAGTTGGTCGTTTTACAATTTTTCGTTTTGGCGTTCTGATTTTCGATTTAGATTTGCGCACGCACAGAATGTGGCGATATAATGCGCGAAAATGGCTAATTTATATCATAAATCAAGTCTAAATCACCTTTTCCATTCAAAACGCACGAAAAATGAAGTTTGTTCAAGTTCGTTCCGTGAGTTGTTCTCTATTGCAAATGTTCGGCGAGCCGAGGCGCGCGCGCACACAGTTCGTTGTGTAGCAAAATAAACAAGAAATGGAGATTAATTGTATGTTCGCCTCATTTTCGCCTTTAAAGATTTCGTGGCGTGAATTGAGCAAATAATTTTTCGAATTTCAAAGTGAAAATTGTAAATTTATATTTGAATCGATGATGGATGCACATTTTCTTGTACACTGGCAAAGTGGCAGTGTGCGCGAGTGCATTTGGTCATTTCGTTTAGATTTTTTGCGAGCACACACACACACATCATGAAATGGTTATTTGATTGCGGTAAACCGTATCGCTATTATTAATCTCGTGCACAGCACGACAATTTTCTACCGTCGTATGCGTTGATAATAGCCACTAAACTACAACTGTGCGTCTCATTTAATCGCAAATTTATTGTTATTAAAATTTAGATAGAAATTCCATTTTCGCATGCGAATTGCTTCTTGATCATAAAGTGCGCGTTACGGTTTCCCCATAACATGAATCTTAAGCTACTTATTTAACCATATATATGGTGCCGGTGTGCATCGATTCGATTTCAGGGCCTGTGCCGAGATTTGCATCTACAGGAAATGAAAGAAATGTTTAAAACGCTGTTACTTTGCTCGACATTTTTGATGGGCAAGTTGATTTCGGATGATTTAATGTAGGATTTTGAAGGAGACTGCAATTTTATAATAAACTCGAAATTGAGCAGAACAAAAAAACACACACGGCAAAATACTGTTTAGCAAAAATGGACAAATGGGTAGATTTATGAGAGAAAAGATGAATTCACGTGCACAAAACGCAGCAAATTTATGTTTAGATTTGTGCAAGTATGCTGAAAAAAGAACGCTGCAATAACCGAGCCATAGAGTGAAAATGGGAATGTGAAGTAAACAAAAAGCGATGCGAAGCTAGACAGGAAAAAAGAGCGGCCAATATTACAAATGCGAAATGCGATTGCAAATCTAATCGGTTCTCGGTGACGCCGTGCGCGCGCTCTCACTGCACAAACACACACACATATACACGCATGCCATACAGTTTAAAAGAGAGACGAACACGTACACATCACAAAAGGCACACATTGTTTCGTATGTGCGGTTTGCATTCTCTGTGTTCCGATCCGTACTTGACACTGACATTGACAATTAAGAAGTACAAGGCTATTCGTTCATTATATCATTTATATTATGCATGGGTCTCTTTCATTCTGCCACTATCTTGGCGCATATTCTATCATTGTCTCGCTCCGATCGTCTATAAACATACCAAACTCGATTTTTTTTCTTCTTTTCATCTTTCTTTCACTATACTGCGTTTAATACGCGTCTATATACAATTTCGCGCAGAAAAAAAGTGCTTCAATATGCGATACAAGACACCTAGTTCCACACACTGTGATGAAGTCATTTCGTTATAGCATCATTTTTTTCCCTCTTCGTTCCCTCTTTCTTTATTTGTCATTTTGCTGATTACATAAATTTTATTTTCGCATCGCCATAACGGTGAAAATTCATGCAACAACAACAACAACGAAAAAAAAGTGTATGCAAAGAAGAATACATTCTGAAGAATTCAAGTGACCCAATGACAGAATTGAAGATGATTCTTGTCATTGATGCATGTGAAATGCAATCGATGTCGATGTTTTCGTAGAATGTCTATTCCGTCGTTTTGAATATCCGCAATGCAGAACAGCATTCGAAACAACAACAGCAACAAGAGATGAAAAATAAGTCAAGTAACATGCATAAACTGCAAATCGTTCGAGTTGTGATGCAGTGAATATTGCACGCGCTCTTTTACCACCCACACAACGATACGGGCCGACGGTGGACACGATTTATGATTTCTGTGAAATACGCAAATATAAAACTACTGCCTACCATATTTTAAAATCAAATAAAAAAAAACTTCATCACTTGCTCAAATTCTAGTCAACATTTTTGAGATTAGATATAACTTTTCAAATCCGTTTTAGCAGCGGCAAGAGGCGAACACAGAAAAAAAATCTCAGTCAATTAGGCCGTATTGTAAGCATGTGTTTGAGCACGCGCAAATCTTTAATATCGTATTTATTCACGTCATCATCTGAATAGTTTCATAAACACTTACATATAATGTGTGTGTGTCACTGTGCAAGTGTACACAACTGTTAGCTTACATGACAATCTCAAATCGGATATGAGCCCGGCGACAACAACTACAACATGGCGAGAGAGAAAAAACGCCACATAAATTTTGTTGCATACCAAATGCGTCTATTAGACACCAATAAACGTATCAAATCACAAAGAATAATAATAAAAGCACCATAGATAGGGAGAAAGAGAAGGTATTCATGCAATTCGAATGTATCAGGTTACTTTTATCGCTAGAAATTATCACTTGCCAAAGCGCAGTATATGTGTGTACGAAACAGCGAAATACAAAAAATTAAGACTTGCGAAGCGCGATGAACACGGCAGAAACGCAGTCGCGAATGATTTGCTAGACTCTCAATTAAAGTAATTAAACCGCACTCAGAAAAAAACTGATAACCGATCATTTGTAATAAAACGGCAATAATATAATTTAAAATGTTGTTTTATATTTTTGCTCTCTCTCTCTCTCTGCCTCTCTCTGATTTCACAACGTCATTATTTAATTCAATGTTGTTTCCAATTTGTTTTGTCGTTCGGTTGCACAGTGTGATGGTGTCCAAAACGCACTGTACTCTCATCTCTGTATCGGTTGTACGGTGAGCACGAGCTCATTCGCTCAAACGCACGCATGCCAAATGACAAGCACATATGAGCACAGAGAGATGAATAATATAAAAAAAAATTGCACCGCAATACTACTATTGCACTACACGAAAAAGGAATAATTACTGCACAAGACACATTCGGAACGATCATGAAAACGAACGAGAGATCGAATAAATAATAAAAAAAAAACACAACAACAATAACGAAAAATATGCGGAATGCAACTGAATGAGGAGGGCTTGTGCTCAGCTGCCACGTATTATTTATTAAAAGGCGTTCGCGATGAAACTGATAGATTTAATTCTCATCATGTAGTCAGTCATGCTTATAACTACCCGCTTTCAATATATGCCGTTTGGAAGAGTGCGATCTCTCTCTCTCTCTCTCTCTCTCTCTCTACCTATCTCCGTGCCTGTTCCACGCAATGTTTCACACATTTTTTCAAAATACGTGATTGGAGTATTGGATGTTTGTCTTTCTTGTTTGTGCGCAGATTTTACGATCTGCAGATAGAAAAATGAATAGAGAGGAATATTTAGATGACTGTGGATGACATACGTGAATTAATAAAAATAAAAGGCTCTTTCTATTTGCTCTTTGCACAAGCGCGCGTTCGCACGCTGGCCCTGGCTACATTATCGGCGTAACTATATGCTCTCAGTTTTACAATATGAATTAAGATTGATTGGATTGCTAACAAGTTTTGACTTAGAACCGGCTTTTCTTTTCAGCAGTAAAATTCATTTCGATTTTTTTTATTATTGATTTTTCATTCATTGCTTTTGGTGCAGTCTATACCTCCCGTCACATCTATGTTCACATTCCAATGCGAATCACATTGCATCGTTCTGCGTCGAAACAAGATTAATTCGTCAATTTTGACAGAAAATATGTGCCTTTTTATCGGAAACTAATCAAATACTTTCTAATTGAATTCCGTATGACGGCGCCGTTGCACACTCGATTTAATTTACAAAAATGAAAAACCACTTGAACTCTTTCTTATTTTGATCTTGAATAAATTTCGTTTCGTCCGTCGATGCAAAGTCGAAATTATACACCGAGTCGGTGTCACCGACGCTTTAAATAAATTCCGTCGAATTAAATTTCGTGTGCAAAATACGCATTCATCAAACATGCCAATTGTTACGAAAAAAAAACTCAAGTCGAATGACGTTTCCTTACTCTGCCCGATAAAAAAGTCACATTTTTCCTCTAATTTTGTGTGCGTTAGAAAGAGTGAGTGAAATCACTCAGTGAATCGCGCATAAAATGCGAATGATAGAAAAAAAAAATCACAAACCATTAGGTTGGCGAAACAAGGTCATCGCATATTATGACTACACCGATGTGCTGCTCCTTTTCTAACCCAATTGCGTGTGAATGTATGCGAAATCAAGCTCAAACATCTAGCGCATAGAATGCCATAACCATAGCTTCATTTAAATTGCATGTTTAATTAGCTCTTGCGTTCTGGAATCGTTCCCTTTTTCGCCTGCGTCAAGTCGTTACGTTTCTTTCATGTGTTGTTTTTCGCATGACTTGTACTGCGGTGCCACAATAGAAACATATTTTTTGTCTTCTTCTAATGTTTTCCGAAAGGTTCCTTCCGAGAATTTTTTTCCACATATCACACGAGTGGAAAAAAAAATTCTGTTTGTTTGAATTGAAAATCAACAATTTTCGTTGCTGTGATGAAAGGTATTATTATCATTTGTTTTCTTTTCTTTTTTCTCCATTGATTTAAACATGCATGCATAAATTGCGGTTTTTAACCCGATTTTTTTTATTATTCGGTTCATGTTTTTTTTTGGCTTCGGGTAGATAATACTGATGCGTACGTGCGAAAAAAGGAAAACAAAGTAATAAATAAATGTTTTTTGTTGCAAGCATGAATGCGCTGTGATCGTTGACTGTATTTTAGCGGTCAGAAAGAACATGCAGCGCGCTAATCGATCGACGACTCCAAAGTTCTTCGTATCATATTTTTCGATGGGTCAACTAAAAACATGTTACCGACGGTCTGGACGAGAGAGTGTGCGAGGCGTACAAGAGATACAACGCACAAAATAACAAAACAACCATATATAAACGAAGCAACAAGCAAAAGGGAAACTGCCGATTGTTATTTATAAAAATTCGAAATTGCATGACATAAATGAATATTTTGGCAGTGAGTCTAACATATACACAATCATGCGTCTCGCTTTATCGTATACAAAATGACCGGACGCGCGGACATTCTTTCATCTTCTTCTTTCAAATGGTTCTATACTGTTTACTGTCCTTTTTGTGCTTTCTTTTATATTTCGTTCGTTGCGTTAGTGTTTCTTTTTATTCGATTCAGTTGCTGGATTAATCCGGTGTTTTTACTCGGACAAAGATCATTTTGGACAATATACAATCGGGTAAAAAGTGCGAATATTCCAATTTAAGAATCGAATAATAACAATAACACCGATGCGATATCTGTTGTATTTATTTTAATCGAAAGACAAGCAAATCAACATCATCATTTTCATTGAATATTGCAATAAAACGCATGACAAGAGAACAATGTACAGAAAGAGAAGAATAACAACAATCGTCGACAACCGTCAACGACAACCACTCGAAACGGTCGAATAATGTCAATTTACTGCGATCGAGACTCTCTCTCTCTTTCCCCTCTGTCTTTCTCTCTTCGTCCGTATGGAATTAATGCAAAACGAAACAATGAAATCCAACAAAACGGTACGAACAAAAGACAGTGAATACGGCGAAAAAAAAAGAGTCACGAAAACAGTGCGAAAGAGAATCAACGCAATTTGACCTTGACATATATTAATCTATAAAAAAAAAATTTGCACATACATACGGCGAATGCTCGCAAATTGACGATTGTCGTTTTAAACGATGGGTGTGCGATAAATTGCCATCGCTTTATCTCTCTGTTCGTCTATGCATTTAGATTAGACAATGTTTATGTCAGGTTTTTTTTTTGTTCTCTATGGCTGCAGCTAATTCCGTCCAATTGGACGAGCGAGAGAGAAAAAAACGCAACTACTCGGTCGACCCAAATAACTGTCATTAACAAATTTGATGAATTTAAATCACTAAAATTTTTAGATTTGGGCCAACGTTAATCACTAAAAACAATATCTTTTAGTAAAAAAATGAGAAAAGTGAAAAATACACTTCGATCATCAATTGTTTGGAGTAACCGTCAGGCCATTTTATGAGCCAGAAATATAATGATAAATTACAGTAAAAGCACGCTGATTATCGTGCGTGTAGCCCAGTTCGTTTTTTTCTTATTCTTTCATTAGCCGCTTCTTCTCTCTTTTTTTCTCCGCCAATTTCGTTACGCACATATGATGTGAAATTTGCAAACGATCGTATCCGTATGCGTGCATGTGTGTATGAGTGACGTGTAACATGGTTGTGTAAAAAAAAAGAATTTGCGTTCATACTGTGTAATGTATATATGTACAGATCTAAAGTGAATATAGTGCCACAGCAACAACTGCGCATCGCGATGACTTAATGTGTGCACAACGCACACTTGTTTCCATTATATAATACTCATTTATTCGCAATGCGAATATTTCAGTTTTTTTATACTCTTTTCTTTCTCTGGCTCTTTCTCTCCACGTTCGTTCACTCTTTTCCTCTTTCGAGTGTGAATGGAACGTCGCTTCAAATGAGGAAGAGTGAAATGGGTTATTCGTGACATATGGTTTATTTTTCTCTTCTCTTTCTATTTCTTTTGCTAGTCAAGCTCAAAATTATATACTTTCTGCTGCAAAAAAAATAAGTTCCATTGAATGAATTGAACATTCAACGAAGAAAATGGGGAATTTCAGAGAATTTTCATCGCATTTATATATTTTACTTTATGATCACAAAATATATATATTTCATTCGGTGAAAATTTGTACATGTGTGATAGCTTCCTGTAACGCAATATTATTTTTAGATTTTGCAGCAGAAATGACTTTGATATATATTTATATAAAATGTTATTGAATAGACATGCCGAGAATGTGCGTTGTTATCACTACACAAACAAAATTCGAAAGAGAGATCGTTTGCATTTCGTTGCTTCGGTCGCACTCATTCGGTTTTTTTTTTTGTTCTCTTTTTCACTTCGTACACCATATGGGTACGTGCTTTGCTTTTATTTTAACAAGAGATAATTTATTTTCGGCATATTTGCCGATTTGCAAAAATATAAATTCTCCCGTGTTTTTTTTATATTTGATTTGATTTCAAGTAATTTCATACTGCAATGTGTATAAATCCTGTACGCGATGATTGTGCGTTGTACTTTGGCCTAATTGTTTGCACTCGCACAATGTTGATACACATGCATGATGATGAGATGTTATTGTTGATGTGTTCATCGTCGTTGTCGTCGGCGGCGGCGGTTTTGAAAACAATTTTTTTTTTCACTTCAATTTGGTTGGCATTTTTATCAAAGAGTCACGTAATAATGTGCGTTCTCACCAATTTATATTAATTATACATGCATTCTTATCGCGAATCCAAGCTTTTCATGGAAATGAATACAAAGTGCAAATTATACGAAAACTCTTTGCATTTATTTGATCAATTATGTGATTGTGATCTTTGTTAGTAAATACATTTTTCTCATTGGAAGCTCCAATTTTATTTGCACAACGAACGAAAGAAGACGAAAGAAAAAAAAGCGTGCGCTGGTAAAGCTTACGTAATGCAAATCAGCGAATTCATCAACCCTGATACTGAAAATTTCGTCGATTATATAGTAGTTTTAACCTTCAACTTGGACGAAAACGACAAATAAACGAAATGTTAATGCCCGATGCTCACCTTCAACTCGTACGCATTATCTATCTTTCCATACGCACTTCGGATTAAAAAAAAAAACACTTTATATACGCATACAATGCGTACACACGCGTGCACGCATTCAGCTGAGCACACATTCAACACCGTCTCTTTGACGGTATGTGCGAGCGTGGAAAAGGAATAAACGCAAGAGTGAACTAGAAAAAAAACCAGCGACAACTCACCGTATGAAAACCGGTGAAATAGTGCCAGAGAGTGAAAAAGAGAGAGTATGGGGCGAGAATGGGAGGAAAAATAATAATAATTATGCACAAACACCGAAGCCTATACAGAGCGGACAATTTTCTATTTATTTGCCAAAGCAAGTGCAAATATGAGTCTAATTTGCAATAGGCGACACGCTCGCTGCCTTTTCTACCAACAAAAAGCAAACGCACTCTCAAGCTTGCCGAGTGCCAAGAAAGAGAAAAAATATAACGTCAACGACAATATATATACATATTTCTTTTTTTTTGTTCACCACAAGTTATTGTTATGCAGTCGCAACTTTGTGTTTGATGTAATGTTGGCTGGTGCGTTATGTAAATGTGCGTATCGAATTCCCTGACACTGACTTTGAAACGAGAAAGAACGAAAAAAAATATACATATTGCAAATAAGCACACTGGTTGAACACTGTTGAATGTATGCTGCTGCATTTGTAATTTATGTATTTGAAGAAATATGCATTTCTCCGTTCGCCTCGGCACCATGTTTTGCAGATTGGCCACGGTCTAACTGCGAGCAAACTTCTGAAGTGTGACATTTTCTGTAAAATAACATTTTTCTTGTTGTTTATCAGTCGCTTTGAATCGCTGTGCTTTCACGTAAAATCAACAAGGTGATAATTATGGACCTTCAAAGCCGCGACTGAAATGCAGATAAAATCCCAAAGAACTTATGATTGCGCATCGTGTGTCATTTTATCACCTTATCGCTGAAATACATTACCATTATTACTGACAACTTAAATGAAAGAGGGAGAAAAAATGGTGGCAAATATAGATGGGACCGGTGCTTGTGTCATTTGCTTACTGTTCCCATGCAAATTATTATTTGTCGTTTGGTATGACATTGTTGTGCCGGCACAGAGAATCATCCATGCAAAACGTTCCGATTCAGGCTCGGCTTACGCACTAAATTAAACAATGGGGCCTTATTATAGAGGATGTAGTTTCGATATAATCTTTGCTCTTGAGCTGAGCTTGTAAATGTAAAGCATGTATGCCAAATGCGTGAGTCAGGGAGTGCGCCAAAACACTGATGCTTGATTCATTCAATTCACAATCATTGAATATTAATTTGAAATCGTCTGTCGCTCGCTGCTACTGCTGTGTGTTCGCTTGTGTGCAGTTGTATAGCGCAAATTGTGTTAACAGAGCGTTTAGACGTCGCTAAAACGCAATTAGAGCAATAAAATTGATCGATTGATTGACAGCAAATTACGCAATGAACAAAAACTGAATAATTCAACATGGAAAATGTAGAATCAATGCACTCGATAGAGTGCTCGATATGATGCAATCCCAAAATGAAGCATATTTTCGGCGGAGATTTTTTTATGCTCGCGCCTCTTTCACAAAAGAACTTTAGATGTCTATCAATTTGAAATGCAGTTTTTTTCCACTATCTGTCGTTCTCGACATGGATCCGTTTCGATTACTGTAAATTGTATTTTTTGCTCAACAGCATCATGACTCACGATTTGCATTTGACATCAAAAATAGTCTTTCAACGATGTTCAGTTGAAATGACTATTTTTTGTGCAAACTACATTTTGTATGTGTGTGTGTGTTTATTTGTTTGTTTCTGCGTAGCATCTCATCGCGACTGTTGTTATGAAACATGGAAATTCGATCCAAGTGTCGGACATTTCACATGATTCTATCGAATTTTTCCGTAGTGTTTGTGTCAAATAGAAATCGATACATGTTCATGATATTCGATCAGTTTGCATATATATCGAGAATGCATATGACATTTAAAATACATTCATGACGGCATAATTCAACTGTTTCTCGCTCATTCCTTGTCTAGTGCGTTTGAATTGCGAATATCTTTTCCGTTGTGTGTATTCGTGTGTTTTTTTTTTTTGTTTTCTATATCGTTCGTCTTGGTCGAAATCGCTAAAGTAGATTACGACTAGCGATGATGTGGCATTTCGTTTCTCATATTGTTGTTTGTTGTCTACTTTAAACTGACTCTTTTTTATGTTTTATATGTGTTTTATTTCCTAGTTTCAAATATATTCAACTAACGCGGAACAATTTCGACTAATTTATTGCTTGAATATAGGATTTTTATGGAAAACAATATCTGCAGATTTTTTGTTATTCAAATTCGGTTTTCAGTTGGTCGATAAAAAGAAAAGAAGAAGAAGAAACTTACCTTATTGAAAGTATCTCGCCAGTCGGGCGTCACCCGTCCAGCTATCCATAAATAACGAATGCGTTGAAGCCGTTCCACTGGATGACGGCGATTTTTTTTTTTTTTTTTGGATGCGTTTGAGTGTGTTTGTAATGAGAGAGGAGATCGAACGATGGCTTTCGTTTTATTCGGATGGATCGCTTCTACTAATCAAATTCTCGACGCTTTGATATTTCTTCGCTTTTTTATTTGTCGTTTGCTATACGGGTCTTCTTAATCCGCTTCTAATGATGTGTTGGCAGATCTTCTTTTTTTTGTAATATGATCAACCTCTTTTTCGTCTCTTTCACAATTTCAATTCGAACTTTTATATTATCTGGGTGGTTTTTGCGTGCATTTTAGATAAAATCAATCTTTTTTTAAATGAATTTTGACCGAAAGTGTTCTTTTATTATTATTATTATTCTTGTGCTTTTTTGTGGCAAAAAGTTTTTCTCGCTGTCGAAAGTTTTTTTTTCTATTCACACTTAATCGATACACTGTGTTTAAACAAGTGGTGCCCGTTTGATGGTGTCAATTGTTTCTGGTTACTGCAAACTGTTTATTTTTCTTTCGAATTTTTTTTAATTTTTTCAATTAGCTGAATGTTCAGCCGATGCGGACCAAAATTGAATTTTGAAAATCTGATTTGTTTGTTGTTGTTGTTAATTTTGGTAAGAACACGAAATTTTCGATTAAATTTTAATTCTTTTTTTTAAACGCGATACAAAAGAGTCATTTAGCATAAAAGATGTAAAGCGTCACAAAAGACAAACTTAAAAATGTCCTTTTTTACATTGAATAAAAACACACACATAAAGTCATCGTTTCCATTAAGTTCATTTAGAATCAAATTCGAATGGTTTGCTCTTTTTTGGAACAATTAGCATTATATTTTTGTTTTGGATTTTTTTTAATTTAATTTTAAAGTAGATTACGTGTTTTTTTTGTTTAGCAATGTTGATTTGGTTATTGAATTTTCATTCTGCTATTGTGGTTTGTTTGAAAATCGCTCTAAAACACCTGAAAATAGAGAAAGAAATTACGAATATACTAAAAATGATCGGGTGAATCAACTTTGATTTAAAATGTCGTTAATCATTTCAAAACAGAATAATTAAAGTAAAACAAAATCACTTGGTCTTGATGTTCAATTTTTATAAAAATTTGTACTTTAAGAGAATAATTTATTTCACGTTCTAATCCAACAAAAATTGATCATATAATGACATTATCTCTGTTAATTATCGGTGTGCAGTATTCACTGAATTTGGATGACAACTGTATTCACTTTTTCGTTGTAATTTGTATCGATATATTTAGGTAACGCTGCTATGAATGTGCGCGCACATTCGTATGATGATGAAAAAAGAAGATAATTAGAGTGAGAAAAAGTCAGGTCAAAAACTTGTGGGATGACACATTGACATACGAGTTGCTTGGATCTAAAAAACATGATCGATATTTTTACCGATGTAATTGCATGATTGAAAATAGCAGTGTCAATTATTGTAATCACATGAAAATACATGCAAAAACCGTCTAATTGTACAATTGATTCGATCGCATTTTTAATAGCTTCGAAGCGCCACCATAAACCATACTGGTTCAATATCAACAAAAATTGAAACGACCGACGTCAGTGGTTTTTTTTCGTATGCTCACACAAAAAAAAGCGTTGTGCTCAGGTGAAATGGAATCGCACGGTCTGAACGAAATAATAATAATAAAAAAAAGAAAACAATCACACGATGTTTACACCATTCAAGTGAACTTTTCAAAGTACATTTTTTGTTGTATTGATATTGAATTCAAACCTGCCGTCGATGGGAAAATGCGAAATAAAATTCACATGAATCACTGCGTCGCAAAAATCCGTAATCTTCATTTTTATATCTCATTTCAAAGTTGGCTAAACATTGCGTTAATGTAATTAAATCGCAAGAACGCCCGGAACGAAAGTAGTAACAACGCAAGTTAGACGGTAAGTGAAAGAGAGATGAAGAAATCTATGCAAATTTTCGTAGATTTTAACTTGATAGTGTCGAAATTTGCGTATCAAACCAACGCAAATGCAATATTATTACGAAAAGATAAGAGGCGGAATGAAAACAACGCCAAATTTTTTTTTCATTTTAAATCAAATAAAAACGCACGAACGAATTGAATGCAAACTGAAAGCAGCAGCAGCAACAACATGAAACAAGAATAAATATTCTAAAATGCAAAAATTTCACGCACATATTCCGTGCCGAGAAATCGCTCTGGGAAAAACAAAAGCAAAACCGGAATGAATGAGAGCGAGCGAGCAAGATGCAAGTGTGCGCAAGTTACGCGGAACGCGACTTTATAAAATGAAACATGATCTTTTCTGGTGCAACAGTTTAAAACAACTTCATTATTTAAAAAAAAAGAAAGAAAAGAAAAAGAAGTGATGTTCCCAAGCGTTCTTGTCATGAGCTCTCGTTCTTGACATGTGCGCGCATATGTGTGTGAGCGTAAATTGTGCGTAAAAAGTATTGAGATGAACGAATATGGGTTGTTTCATTGATGGATTTAGCCAGGTTTAAAGCAGAATAACAACAATTGCAAGCAGTAGCAGCACAGCTTAATCTTAACTCTATAATTAAGCGAAATTCAATTAAATTCGCAGATTATTCCCAAAGCCCTGACGAAACATATTTTTTCTTCTTCGTTGCATTCATTCACACAGTTTTCGGTTAATTCATTCAAGTTTTTTTTTTGTTCGCGATGAGTTTCCTCGGCGTATTTAATGCAAATTTTAATGTCGATTTTTTTTTCTACTGTTGCCTCTTCTTGTTGCTTTTTTTATTTCAGTAATGCGAACATCTCTCATCAAATGCAACACAGTGTAGGTTTTTTTGAATATGAATGCGCCGCTGTGGCAGTGAGAAAGAAAGAGAGAGCGAGAGAATTCGTCGTCAGCGAAATGAGTCCAACAAATGTATACATACGATGGATAAAACTGTGAGCGAAAAAGTTCTCAAAACTTTAATCTGAAATCCGAAGCAATTTTATGCGATTTGAACCTTGAAGTTCTTAGAAATCGAGTAATAAAAGTGTCGAACTGTGTACATACATATTATGCCATTAAGCTATGTTTATAACATGCGTATCCAATGGATCCAATGCACAAATAACTGACGAGCTCAAAAAGACATATACGCGCAAGAATCAAATGAAATCATAAAAACAACATTCTGATCACATGTCGAAGACGGATTCAACATTGTTGAGAACAAATATAACGGCATATAAAGTTGTTTTAGCTGTGATTGTCCCCTTGCCTTGTCACAGTGAAATTATTGCCACTTATTCATTAGAAAATCGTTGATTTTAATGTGTTTCCAGAAATTGACTTCAATTGAAATTTGAATCCAATGTGCACGAGTGTCTTACTATGGAAAATTGAGACAACGACAGCACAACCATTCGCCTTGGTCAATGGGTGTGTTTTATAACAAATGAACCTTCAGCTCAGACAGTTCTTAATTTCATTCTTTTTTCACGAAATATGTTTTTGTTTTCGAAAAAGCAACATGTGCCCAATTAAAATGCGTCTATTCCAGTTGATCGATCAAAATTAACGTAGCGTTGAAGAAAAAAAATGAGAAGTGCTCGTGAACATTGCATTCAAAATACGAAAACTTGAAAATCTTACACACCGGCAAACGGACCTTAAAAAGCAACCAGATAAATTGGCCAAATGCTTTCTTTATTTGTCGAAAAAAGGAAGAATATAAAAAAAACACCATCGCGTAAAATGTGGTTCAAACAATGTTAAGAATGAGCGGTAACGGACGACTGCGCTTGTTTCCTGGTTGCAATTTGGCAACAAAGCGCCATAAATTTTAAACAATACAAAATCGGCAGATCATATCTTTATTTGGATAATTTTTATTGTTGTTGTGTGCCGCATTTTGTTTGGACGTTTTGCATCGTCTGTCCAATTTAAGCACAAGAATTGAGCGGTAAAAAAATGTATTAAGACCATTTTAGTTATAAATTCTTTGTTTTAATGCATCGAAAATGAACGAAAATTAAGTTATAACAAAATTTAAAGATTTTTTGGCCAACATTTTTCGTCGTTGGCAAAAAAGTGGTGAAAATCGAAAGGTTCTTATCATTGAAAATAGTCTGTATCAAAAGTGGTTTGATAAATGAAATTGGGACATCGAATGGATTAGTCATTTGAGCATGAGTGCTGTTCAACCAATTTCACCTTTCGACACGTTTGTTTTTTTTCGTGTTCGTTTTGCGAATGATAGCTTCGCATCACACTTGTGCGCCAATTTTAATGCCGGAAGGAAGAAAAAACTGTCGAATTTAAACGCACACTGAACATACACTACTATTTCATTCGGTGTACTCAAACCGCGTAATTACCAACTGGATAGATCGCATCGGCAAATTTTCGTCCCAAAAACTATCGTCATACGAATGAAAAAAAAACAACAACACAGAACGGGTGCAAAAAAATGAAACATCTACTTTTTCCGTGTTTATTTTTGAAATGTTCATTCAACAGGCCGAATTTTTTCGCTTCGAATCGATCAATGGCCTAAACGAGTGTTCGGACCGTTCTCTTTTTTTTCTTATTCTCTCTTTCCCTCTCTCTACATTTTGCAAGAGTCTCTGTATTTAGCCAGTTGCTATGGCACACTATAATATGTTTGTGCATATTGCGAACGCGCGCTAACACTTCCAACGAGCCAAATCTAATGCTCAATTGTATTGTTGTTGTTGCGCTTTGCTATTGCTGCGCGTCACTTTTGCGAATTTGCGAATTTTTTTCTGATTTTTTTTCTCTTTCTCGCTCACACACCACTCTGGATTGGCTTTTCAATGTTCATTCGTTTGAGAGTGCGGCGGCTATCGTAGTATATACTTTGTCTTTGTGTATGACCTTGCACACACGCTTATAGAAGCGCACACGGTCACAACCGAAAAAATTATTTTTGCAAATGCGAAAAAAAGACATTCGCATAACGAACGAATGAAAAATAGAGAAAAAGAAACTGACGCGAACGAAATAGCAATAGACAAAAAGTAGTGACATGAAATGAAATAGACGATTTGATATATGACTTTTGGACATTGTGTGTATGGCATTAGAAATGTGCGATCTTTTTTTTCGAATTTTGATGTTCTTCTCATTTTTCGGATGTATTTTTTTTGGGTAAAAGACGCACTCAAGTCAAACAAACGAATGGCAGTTTCAAAAAATGTTAATTTACTTAATTTTAAAATACATTGTCAATGGACCATATTGATTTGCTGTCGATGCGAATGATGTGTGTAACACAAGTGATGTTCGCTTTTTTTTTCATTGCGAATCGAACGAAGGAAACTTGAAAAATAGAAAACTTGGAATTTTTGTTTAGATTTACTTGAAGCGGATTGAAAAAATGCGTTTGAATACACATTTTCGACAGCTGTTGAGCCTTTCGATCGCATTCTATCGACCCGAACGAAGCAACACTAACAATCGCTATGCAAATAAACAACTAAATGCTTTGATTGCGATAGTTTATATAGCATAAGTTGGCCGTTTTATCAAAGAAATCTTCTTATCTTTTTTTCGAAATCGATTTCTGCCACTTACTGAGAAATAAAGCGATAGCCCGACAAAGGATGGGATAAGTAAAACTTTAACGACAAAAAAGCGTAAAATTTGATCTAAAAGTCAGTATATGTGATCTAGCGTCAGATGATTGAGTAAAAGCACCTGTTTCAGCATGTTCCGTGTCTACTTATGCGTTGTTTCTTTAATACAGTTGAAAGGGGTCTCGATACGCTTGTAGTATATATATTGCCACCCGAGTTAAGTCTATTCGATTCGAATTTGCCGATTGATTGTCTAAAGATATAAACAACATAAGCAATTGAGTGTTCTGTTCATCGGTCGATTGAATGCGTGATCTTTATTAAGTGAAGTACTGGAAAAAAATGCGATAGAGCAAATACAAATGACGATGAAAAAAAATCCCACTGCAAATGGTCTATACACGCGCACGTCCGTGTTCTTTCTCTCTCGCATTTTGCGTTTTTTTCTTTCTTCCTATAGCGCTTTTTCAAGGTGAAAAAATAACTATGCGACGTATTCGCTATTAATAATAATAATAATGTTTTTTTTTAGTGTTAGCACTGTGGGCTGTGATGCGATTGCAGTTTATTAGAAAATAATCAGAGAAACTGTAGTCATAAAAAAATGTACTAATGTTGTACACTGTGCGTGTTCACACAAGTGCATATGGATTCATTCTAGCGCTGTTTCGTTTATTTTTTGTTTCGTTCATTTCAATTGCTCGTCTACTTTATGCAGTTATATAGTCGTGCGCATGGCATAAATAATAATCGAAAATTTACTTTGTTTTTTTTCCTATTATTATGTATAATTCTCTCTGATTTTTTTTCTTTCGTTACGTTCTCCGGCTTGAATTTTGAATTGAAATTACAGAATCGAGGCGACAAAATACAACACGCTCCATTTTGAATGATGGGAAAAATGTACGTCTATATTCATGTTTTTATATCCGCTTCCACATAAGACACACACACACTTTTTTGCCCCCAGAATCTTGTGCAATTTTTTTGTGCCGCCGTGTTTTTTTCGTTGATTTTTTTGGAATTAATGAAACAAAGTAATTGTTCGAACAATGTAAAGTTCGATGTTTTGTGAAATCTTCGAAAGGGGTTTTGTGCTGTGTGTATGAATGCTTAGATCCACAAAAATATTTTGGCCAATTGACTTGTTGCAAAAGGCGCATATTTCTTCGTCCGGTATAAACTGCAAATTTTTATATAATGTCGCCGCGCTCAAATTCATTTCCGAGAAATTGTACACAAACAAAACAAACGTGTTCTGCTTTTTTTTCGTTATTTATGGAGGAAGACCAAAGAACGAAGCAACAGAATAAAAAAAACAGCGTACACATGCAGTGTCCAAATGCGAATATGTATAGTTGCTCATAATTCAATTTCAATTCAAATTTAAGCGGCTGCGAGCAAATAAATTCTTATTCAGTTTTCTCAGCTAACTAACCGTTTCGGTTGTGGTGTTCTTTTTTTTAAGTCAATAATGCGCAACGCACATGCACAACAAATAAACAGAAATGAATAGGAAAGAACGAAAAATAGCGACGGAGAGTGAGAGAAAGAGCGAGAAAAAAAAGCAAGCATTTTTTTGAAACGAAATGAAAAAGAAGTATACATTTAACCTATAAATTTCTAAGAAATTTGACGAAGGAAAAATTAATATAATCGCCTGTTTCGAATCGCCTGTTTCGAATCGCGCTACGCTGCTTCTTATTCGATCTTTTTATGTCGTTATTTCTCTCTTTCGTTCCTTCGTTTTTTTGTTGCCTCTTTTCGGTTTGTGGCCGAACCATACGGCATTGTAGCAATAACATGGAAATGTTTTGCACATTCGTCACAATGACAAAACGGGTGAATTATGCACACACAAGAGAAGAGAGAGAGAGAGTGAGAGAAAAGAAAAAAAAAACACACGAAGAAGAAAGAATGCAACGAGCTTAACACGGGAACTGTGGCATCAGGCTAAACGGAAACAAACATACAAATGACATTCAAAACACATACACAGCAGCAGCACACACCGAGAGAAAATGTTCTGAATGAATTCTTGTGTCGTAACTGAGATGCCATATCGTAACACTATGGTTTCCAATGCACTCGGAATTCTCTTTTGAGAATATGCCAATGTTATATCATTTTCTCCTCAACTGATTACGTAAGCATTTAATTGACGCACCAACATGCTACAGTTCTCATTCTCGCTTCAATAAACAGGATGAACGATTTTGATTTCGCATAAATGACAATTTACAATTTATAAATTTGAAATTTATTGATGGCCAGCCATTTATTTTTCTGAACTGAATTCGGAAAATAGTGTGTGTTACACAAAAATCAAGACAATTTATGTAAATGACAACGGGGAAAAAAGCAAAAAACAAAATTACAGATAAAAGTGAGTGTGTATTTGACATCGTCATGAAGACTATGTTCGATATGGAAATTGTTGGAGTTTTTAGCATTGCAAAAAAAGATATAAATTTAAATGATTACAGAACCAATCACAAAAATGAAAAACAGCGCGCGCGTCATTGAAAAAATCTCTGACGAAGCTTCGATCCGCTGTCCATGTTTTATTTTCAGCACTTTAACGTGAAAACATTGATTTTGCTAATTCGACTGTATGTAATTTGATGAATTTTCCAGGAAAAATTATTTTTGCCATTCAAACACATTTTTTTCCAGTCATATTCATCCGAATAAACAGAGTGAACATTTTTTTACTATCGAATTGCATTCAAATAAAAATTATTTGTCTTTCGATGCACCGAAAAAGAAAAAAAACGGTGAAACCGAGTGTGGAGTATGTTTTTTTTTTTCATTCGGATGGATACGCTTTAAATAATTGAAAATTAAACAAGAATCATTGAAATCAATTTTTATACGAACTGGCATTTATCGTAAATTTCAGATTTGCCAAATGAAAAAAAAACGACAACAAACAAATGCCCAAATATTTATCCTGCCGAAATTTATTACGCGCTGTTCACAATTTAAAAATGCAATTAAAAATTAATCGAGAAAAATGCAAACGGCTAAAATTTACCATTCAAATAAATCATTTGAAAATGCCATGACGTTTTTCTGTTTGTGTGTTTTTTTTTTGGCAATTCTCTATGCCATCTCTAAACGCGCGAGGCTAGAATGAGTGACGATTTATACGCATTTAGCATCGGATTATCAAATCACCGTCGGCTAACACAAATCGCTCGCGTTATTGTACTGTGCATGACCGTATGTATGCAATGAATTTCATTGAAATTTATCGATGGACAGATGCGAATGAATAGCTCGAAAATGTATGAATGTGCGAGTGTGTGTGTTTTTTTTTTTTTTCTTTAACTGTTTGCCGTTTGCCACTTTGGCCATTTCATTTTGTGGGATTTATCGGGGAAATGCGATTTTTGCCTGCACATTAGTTTTCCGTTAGCAAATGAAAATAAATTTTCATACGAAAATTTTTCGACGCCAATCGATGCAAAAGGTCTATTTCAATTGGAAAAATGGTCAATTGAGATAGAGAGAAAAAAAACTCAACAACTAAACATTCATTAGACAGGAAGGCACGACTGAAAATTGCCTGCTGCAACGCGAAAAAAAATCGATTCGCTGTTTTTCCTTAAAAAAAAAAATGATTCAAACAAACAACGCAACGAATAAAAACGCAATGCTGCTGTTGTGAAAAAAAATCGAGTGAAAATGTGTGTTGTGTGTTTTCTTTCACTTACGAAAAATGTTTGCCAAATGCACTTGGATTTTTTTTTTGTAACTGCACTCTCAGCGGTCACTTTGTTAAACTTATCGTTGGATGCAAAATTGATCGAAAAGGAAGAGACAAACCGACGCAAAAAAAGGAACTATATTGGAAAAACACTGTGAACTCATTTAACGAGAAAAATAGAGAGAAAGTGAAAAAAACACCGAATTGGAAAAACGCGATAAACACTATGTTGAGTGAAACACATTGAAGTTGTAAAATACTGTTAAAAAATAATTGACTGAACTGATCTGTTGTGAGCAAATAGAATATGTGTGCTTGCGTGGTATTCGATTATGGTCTGTCCTGCTGCACTGCCATCATAAGCACTAAACAAATGCTAAAGTTTTGTGTAACGCGAAAGCGTAGACACCAAAAACAAAAAGACCAAAAAAAAAAAAAACTAGAGAGAATTGTGAACGCCAAAAAGGAAACAAACGAATGTACGAACGAACGAACGAAGAAAAAAAAGCACACACACTGCATAATACACACTCACAGAAGCACCGAAACGGCATCAATTTCCACCATCAGCATCGAACATTACGAACACGCACTACAACTAAAAATGTACCGTATTGCATTGGCAGCGATGGAAAATGCACAAGGCTTGTATGCATTCAAATCGAGGATAGAAACGTTCGAAAACATTTTTCGTTCGAATCGAATTTTGTGTGTATCTTGTGTTGAAACTATAGAATTATATGCACGTTATAGAATATTTTTGGCGTATGGCATTGCACGCGCGTCGCGCATTCACTATCAAATATACAACGAATTTTCCAATTTTTTTTCCATTTTATGACCCCCCTCGGTGCTCCTCTCTACCTCACTCTACTTCATGTTCATTCTCCAATTTTTATTCTCGGAATGCTGCATGTGTCCTTCGATATGTTGATAAACAGAGCGCGATACGCTCACGCAAAACTCGATACGATGGAAGGAATATCGTGTTTTTCGTTTCTATATTATGTTCGGTGGAAAAGCGAACGTGCATTGTTGGAAAATGCAGGCTGTTTGGCTGCGTGTGCATGAACGCAAACGGCAGTAAACACACGGGGCCCGACAGAGCGGAAAAGCATATGGTAGATTGTGTTGAGTGTTGGAATAAAATGAAAATGTTGCTCTCACTCACTCATTACGTACTACGAATGGAGAAAAGCATTTTCTCGTTTGCCGTGGGAAATGGGGCCAAAGATATACACACATTCGCATCTATAATGTATAGATCCTGCGACATACACATGGCACATTGCAAGTTGCATCGAAAACGGACGCGCGCTCACTTTGCGCTTTGTATGTGTCTTTGACTTGACTTTGTAAACGTTCACACTCATTGTAATGCATGTTGGCTGTTTGTTATATTATTTTTCTTTCTCTACTTTCTTTTTCGTTTTCATCGCCGTGTTTTTTTTTCTATCTTGAGTTAATACATAGAATTAGAAAACCATTTGCAATGCAGTGGCAAGGCAACGCAACGCTAACGAAGAAACAACAAGAAGAAACAGAAAATAAACACTAACGCGTAATAGCCCAAATAGTTTTTCATTTAATAAATAAGTGCATGTGTTTGTGTATTTCAATAACAAAAACCAGCAGTCGCATTGACTCGTCATTTCATCAGGGATACAATCAAAATATGTATTATATATATATATGCATATATGTAACGAATGTTTTACGCCATCCCAAACAACCATTCACATTGGAGCCCGAAGAATAGAGATATACACACAATAACAACAACACGGCAACATTAAATAGAAGCAAAGCAAAAAGAAAACGAAGCCATCGCATTCTCGATTGTGATTGTGTGCGACTATATCAACATTAAACTTTCATCTAGATATGGAAAACTAAATAAAAATTGCACCAAACCGAACCAACAGAGTGCGAGAGAGTGTAACGCAAAAAAAAATGCGCCATGAAAAACCCATGTTTGAACTGAAGGAAAAACCATTATATCCATATATATATATATTTTTGTATTATTTGTTCGATCAACGAACGAGCTTTTGTTACTTCCTGCGATTTCATTCATGTTTTTGTTGCTGCAATGTCATTGCGTACGCTTCAAAACTGCAGATTGGCAGAATTCAATAACAACGAACAAAAAAACTGTTTTCCTTCGGTTTGGATAGTTATTGATTTTCTTCTCTTCCTCTCTCTCTCTCTCTCTCTCTCTCTCTCTCTCTCTCTCTCTCTCGGCAGATTTGCTTCTCTTGATGGAAAATTTGTTATGTAATGAAAATAGTAATGTGCATCTCGCATACAAGATACATAGTGTGAATGGCTCGATAAATTTTAAGCACAATTTGACCATGCTTTAAAAAAACGGCGCTTTATAATTGTCGAATTACAAATGAACGCACAAAAAAACCTATCCATGTGAGTGAGAAAAGAGTGAATTGAAGAAGAAATAAAAACACCGTATTAGGTTGTTGCGACGGGACAATGTGTACGAGGCAAACATATGCATGCATTATTAAAAGTGGAAAAATATCGATTTTACATTAAAATTGTCTGCGAACTATTTTCTTTTCGATGTTTTTGGTTGTTGGGTTCTCGCGCGTGTATTCCTGCGTTACGATATAGTCAACGGACCCGACGAATTTTCCGTTTAATTTTTTTTTTTTTCGTTTTTCGTTCATTGCTTCTTTTAAATATACACACAAAATGCATTGCACACACAAAGTCCTTATTGCTTGGCATATAATGTGAATTTTGCCGATTCGTTGACGTTACAACATTTTACCATGAAAACCAGCGAGTATATGAGTGCGAACGGAATAAAATGGTTTTTGAATGGAAAGACGAACGAAAAAATATGAATTACAGTGAAAAAAGAGGCAGAGTGAGCCCATCGTCACACGCACGATATTGCACCACCAGCCAGAATCAATAACACAACATAAACACGCTACTATTATTCATTTGCTAGGAATTCTGTGTTTTTTTTTTCGTTCGCATCGTGAATAGAAAGAGAGAGAACAAAACAGCCGAATGTAGCCAGAGAAATTCATCGAAGCAAAATGTTTCATGTTCAATCAGGAAAATAAAAAGATGGTAAATTTGTTGCTAATGTGCATCATAATTAAATGAAATTTGTTGGATTTTTTTAAAAATAATGCTCGAATATGTTCTACTTGCGGATAAAGAGAATGACTGCAGCTTTTCAGTAACTTTATTGCTTGGTATAGTTTTTTATTATTTTCAAAATCGTGTCGATCGCGTAGTTTAATTTGGCCTTCTTCTCCATTGACTTTACTGGCCGGACATGTCACACGCAACTCATCAATTAAGATTTTATATCATGTTTACATATATTCACTTCGATAATTTTGCCGCCGCTCATGCTCATACAATTTTTTTTTTACTTCTCATATTATTTTATTTTCTAAAAACCATAAATACCACACGAAAAACATCAAAGAGTTCATAAATTGTGTCTATTTTCTCATATATATGTATTTGTTTTTTCTTCTTGATAGTCTTTAGAAAAATTTTAAACAATTTTTGCTGCCGTATTTCTGTTTACTAATTCATAAAATCGTTTCAATTGAGTGTTTTTGCATAGTTTTCACAATTTCGTCACAAATGTTCTTTGCACAGTGTTTATAATTTCTCTATTTTTAGTACACACTAGAAATTTGGTCACTTTGAATTATTATTATTTTTTACGAGGAAAGAAAAGAGTTCTAACACTTAAAATGTTTCAAACTTCAACAAAAATTGATTTATTGGCATTTAACTTAAACAAAAATCGATTTCGCGATTCTTGTCATTTTTAAATATGATCATGGTTTACGTTTTGTTTGGAAAAAAATGTTGTGAAACTTGTCAAAATAAAAGCCCCCAAGAAGATTGACCAAGTGATTTTTGTTTTGGGCCGAGCAAAAAAAAAAATTGGAAAAATCTTCTATGCACCGAAAATGAAAAAATCGAAAAAAATCGTCAAAAATTCGTCCAGGATTCAAAAATAAATTTCGATCGCGAAATAAAAATATTGTTGAAATTTTTGTTGATTGCGGTGTAAAAACAAAAAAAAAATGTGTTTGCTCGAAATTTATTTGAATAATGATTTTTCTTGCACAAATAACCACGTTTGGTGTGGTAGAGCCGAGAATGCGTTTTGATGTGTGTTGATTTTGCCAAGCGAAGAGCTTTGACGTTCTATGTTGGCAACGTTCAAAATAAATTTGCGTTGTTAGAAGTGGCCGAATCACACACCAAGTGGTTCAAAGTGTAAGGAAATTCAATATAATATTTGTTTTTGTTCCCATATCACACACAAACATTACCCGCTGCACTTTTTGAGTTGATGAACACAACAAACGATGTGGCCAAGCAGCGACTTGTTTCGAAACTGATACTTAGAACGCAGCACTGCGTGCTTCCTTCGACAACAAAATTCACTAAAAACTCTCCATACACAATACACAATACTCATGCTTCGCTCTTCACTCTCTCATCATCGGCATAGTCGTGCCGTGTTCGTCGAGTGTGTACGAAAATTGTGAATGCTGCCTGCTGCTGCTTAAACGCTGCCGAACACACACACACACCCTAATTCCATCTCAGTCACTCTTTCGCTATTTGTTTGTACATGCACACGCTCTCTACGTAGACTTCTTACTCTCTCTCTCTCTATCTTTCTCTTTCTCTCGTTTTAAATAAATATTGTTGCTGTTCGGTGTGTCGTGTCGCCAATAAAAGTATGTGCAATCAAGTTTGAGCGATACTGAGAGAGCATCGATAGCTAGAAGGAGAGAATGAAATACACCGTCGTGCGATTCGTAATTGTGTGAGTTTTCGCATTTTATGCCAGCCGAACGCGTTTGCTGTAATGGTGTGCAATGCATGGAATAGCAACCGAGCCACACACAACACACAATTCGTAACACACTGTGTGAAATTGTGAGAGATAGACATAGAAAAATGCTCCAACACATCACCTATACTATGTGTATAATATAGTTCCAAAGAGTGTGCTCTATTATCACACAGGCCATTCTATAATAGAAAATCATCATTGTCGTTCGCAGTCACACTCAATGCTCGATCTATAGCCATTTTTATAGATATACTATAATATATGATTATTTATTGAAACAACACACGGGGAGAATGACAGAGAAAGAGAGAATGAGGCGAGTACACATGCAAGCAACGATTCCAACATCCACACGTATGGCCGTGGTTTCGAATTGGAAATAGAAAATACCAAGAGTGTGATGCACACACATAGACACATCAGATCCGACTAGAAAAACGGAGAAACGAAATGCACACACCACAATTGAGAATCGCTTGAGAATGACCAATCTGTTGATATGTATATAATAAACTAAAAAGAACGCAACACACACATAAACGGGGCCACAATTCGCACAAATTCGCCACTCGCTTGTCCAGAGACAGCCGCATCACACAGATGCACAATAGCAAACAGCCGATTTTTGTGTGAAAAAGAACGAAAACGATCACACAAACCGACACCAAATTTTTGCCGATAGATTTTCAGCGTGTACACATTAAAATGGTTAGAAAGACAGAGAAAAAGAAAGAGCAAGCGAGAGAGAGAGGGGGAAGAAGGAGAGAAGGATGAAATGATTGAAACGATGTGTGAGCGACATGAGACAGGGCGAAAAATAGTCAAAAACTAATGTATAGTTTACTACACACAAATCAATTGGCTTTGCTGTTTCATTCGTCGATCCATTGTTTCAATTGTATTGGATACATTTTGAAGACAAAATTCAAGGAAGCGAAACACACACAAATGCATATGCAAAATAGAAGAAGAAAAAAATCGCCATCAAACGTACATATATTTGTGGTTGCCAAAAAGGGGCAGCCAATACGTTACGCGTATGCGATCATCGTCAATGCCAACAACCGAATTTTTTTCGGCAATATAAAAGTGTGTATGAAAGCCGATCCATGTGATTACGGGTAACTCATGCAAAACCAAATTGTTACTGTGGCCGCAAACTAATTCACGCATACATATATCATTTCGCATAAATGCCACCAAAAATTAAAAAAAAAAAAACGAACCGGTCGACTTGATGAAAAATCCTAAATGTTCAAAGTGAAGGAGAACAACTCCAATGTTACGTGTCGGTTAGCTTTTTAAAATTTTGTTCAAATACAAATGTATATTTTAGCCGATTTCTCTTCCCCATACCATTCATATCGTACGCATTACCGCCACCACCACAACCACCACTATCGCTCTGTCAACGATGTTCATTTTCGTCAAACGTCATCCATTCCACTCAATCTTAGATTGAACATACAAATACAACGAACAGAAAAAAAAACATCTAGCGAAGAGCAGAAAGAAGTAGAAGAAGAAAAAAACTACACATTTGTGCGCAAAAAGAGCGTGCACCAACAATTTAAGATTCGTAAGATACGATCCCGACAATTCGCACGAATTTGAATTTCACCTACACGCGCAATAGAGCCGACACTGCACTAGTACAATAACAAAACGTTTGTTGCCGTATGGATAAAACAGCAGTAGCAAAAAAATCACGTCGTAAAAATGCGGAGAAACGTGCACTTAATTCAAAACATACACAGCACCGAACACTATACACAGCCAATGTATAGGACTACGAAGCGTATGGCAACAGCACGAAATAGAAATGCATACAAAAAAGCGCGATCATTAGAGCGATGCTAGTCACACGCTATAATAGTCAGAATGTAGTATATACGCGCCGCGTGGATTTTATTTACATTTTTCATACATTTCCCCTTCGCAAAGCGCACACGACACATCGAACCGAAGTGAAAGAGTAAACAATTCGCGCGGGTAGTTTGCCTCTGTGTGTATGCACCCAATACGATTGTGCAGTGTAACGTGTATTGTATGCCGGAGATGACGCGTTTACGTTGCTTGTGTGGCTTTATCGTCTTTCTCTTTTGCCGTTGAATTCCGTACACGTTTCGTATTGTGCTTTTCAATTGTGTGTACGCGCAACACACAATTCCATCTCGCATACACAACCGAACTGCTGCGTATGAGAAAACGACCACTTTGGCTTTGTGTCAATCAGTTGTTTGTTGATTTTGTTCGAACATTTTATGGCTTATGATGAAATACTGTGATTTTTTTTAAATACATATATTTTAACGCATTTTTCGACTTTTTCAAATCATTCAAATAGTAATATATAAGGTAATGCGATGAAAAAGAAATGGAAAATGACTCAAAATTCGTCATTCATTCTGAGTTGAGAATGCTTCATTTTGAATCGGCCGATAATTGCTACTAATTTGTAACATGCGTCCACCACTTAAAATCATAATAAATATTGCAAATTTAAATGGAATCGTAATTCCCACGAAGGTAGAGCTGAATCGAGCAGTTTGAGTGAGGTGTACGTTAAACACGCGTACAATGTTTGCTGTGGCTGCATTAAGAAGAAGAAAAACTAGCAACAGCGATTCAAACACGATATTCGCATTGAAAAGAGGGGACACCATCGTATACCGTACAGTTGAAGAATAAACATGTTTGCAGCAAACATATATTGTTTGCTCGTACTATTTTCACATCGAATGGAATCGTCGTCGACGTTGTCATCATCGCTACAATCGAATCGTTTTCAATTTTCTTTTGCAAAACTTTACAAATGGGAAAAACTTTTTTTGAAAGTCAATGGTTTACAATGAACAAAATCGTTATGTATACACATAGTTGTTTCGATACTTTTGTAATTGTTTACAGCTCAACGATAAATCGTTTATCAATAATAATATCGAAAATGCAAATGATTCATACTTTTCGGAATCACATTATTTGGGAAAGGAAACGAAACACCGATAAAAGAGAAAAAGTTACGGGCATTTTTGGTGTTAAAGAATATGGTCGACGATCATCATCATTGGATAAAATGTCAAATGAAATAAGGAACAATGAGCGTGAAGACGAATAAAAAGGAGAGGAAGGGAGAAAGAAAGCAACGATTTGCCCTTGAAAAATCTTAGGCTACCGCAATCACAATCTATACGTATAAATACAAAATACATCGCAATAATAGCCTGGTCTTTTTGGCCGTTCAGTAGGTCGGTATATACATTTTAATATGCACACGCATACGAATCGAAAAAAAGGAACAGATGAAAAGACACACAACAGAAATTAAAGAAGAAAAAAAATATCAAAGCAATAAATGAGACGTGAATATGAACAGCGAGAGAAAGAGGGAAAAAAGTCGTATACAAAATATGCGTTTCGCTTACCGGCCGGTACTACAACAACAATAATAAAATAACAACAACAAAAAAGCGACAGCATCAGCAGAAAAACCAAAGTCAACGATGCAAATATGAATTGCCAAAAAATTCAAAGGTCGTCTTCTGGACGAATAATGAATTGAAAAAACGTATTCAAATTTCTCACATTTAATCGTGATTATGCTTCGAATAATATTCATAGATTTTTGTGCGCACACACAATACACAATTAAATGCGATTTTTCGCACACATTCACTTCGTACGGTGGTTTTTGAGTACGCCTCATTTTCAAGCGGGAAATTAGAAATCTCAGAAAAGAAAATAAACGAATGTTTAACGGGTGCCCTTGAAAAAACGCAAATTTCTTTATTAATTAATTAATTGCAGAAATCATTTTTAAAATGGCTGACTCGATTTGAATTTCATATGCAAAGACAACGGCTGTGTCAAAAGTAGAAAATAACTTGAATTCGGAACATCGTTCACGGAACTATCTACAAAAAATTGAAATATTCCAGTGTTGATGAATTCGAGTGAAATCCAAAGCCGTAAATTGTCAATGTATACGCTCATCGTTTCGATAAACTGATGTCTTTATTGTGAATATATAAATAAAAAACGCAACAAAATCTGTCAATGCGATAATGCGATCAAACACACACACACTAACATTCTCTCAAATCGTGATTCGGTTCGATATTTGAAAGAGACACTGTAAACAATGTCGCGATGTGTTTATGATTGGTCAAAAAAATAAACACCGAACGAGAATTGTGTATGAGTCGTGTTATTTGTCCTTCAATACTAAATTTGGAGATTTTTTTTCGTTCGTTTCTTAAATTCTCTCATAGAAACACGCAACGCAGAGTGTCAAACTGCAATCGATGTGCGCAAAAAAAACATTCCGATCATAAATCAAGTCTGCTAGAATAAGCTGTTCTCGGTATTTGTACAAATTACAAAAAAGGCTCTAGCATTTAATGACATTGGCAATGAAATGAAATGGAACGAATGCGAAAGAGAAAAATGCATATATAATAGGGACGATTGGCGATGATGATGACGATGAAAATAAAAAGTCAGGCCAATTCAACAAATTACGTTCTGAAATTCTTAATGGCTTGCTGTGCGTTTTGCTAGACATTAAACAATGGTCGCCCCGAAAAATTCAAATGCTGCATTTGTATTTGTCGAAAATGTGAATGAAAAAAAAATCACCAGTGGCAGCATTTGAATTGGTCTTTGTACGCAAATGAACAGAGAACGAAATTGAAAGAAAAAAAAATAAGAATCAACAACGCTAAAACCGACCGCATCATGGACAAAGCACACAGATGTAATGCGAAAAGAGCCGAAAAAAATAAAATAAAATTATTTTATAATGAATGCAGACATTGGATATTTGCACCATGCGCGCATACACGCACATCAACGTCGCACGAAAAAAAATTAATGAAAAGAAACAGGCAACCAAAGTGACAAAGCAAAGGAGGAAGCGTAAAATGAATGGTATTTTTTTTATCGCGGTTTTGGTGGTCGAGACAAACAAATACCAACAACAACTTACTCAAAAAGATCAGACGTCCGACAACGACCAAATAAAAAGATCTACACCAAAATATAATCGATCTTTCTAAACACACTCTCACACACTATTTTTCGCTCATGCAAAACTTTGCACATTTTTCATCGCCATTTGCCATACGCATATATGACCGTACAAGATCATTTATTTTGGCGCGCACACTGTTTATGTGTGCTGTGTGCATATTATTTTTATATATATGTATTCAAACGATGATTTGCTCATTGACAATGGTTTCCCATACGTATTCGTTGGATTCGAGTGTCCATGAATGTTTTGTTTTGGGCACATATTTGCGAATTCTCTTTTTTTGCACAAACCATCTAAATCGACAGAGCGCATAGAGAAATAAAATAGAAAAAAAATTGCACAAGGGCACTTACAATTTCGGCAGTGTCGAACTATTTAATGTCGAGTCTCGCGAATATATGCTTTTGTTGTACGTCTGTGCGTTTTTGCGTGTTTTTTCGACAATCATTTTCGTTAATTTTTTTTTTTTGTTTCGCCATTTGATTATCCGCCGTTCAATTTGTATACTATCTCTTTCGTACGTAACATTAAATACATTAACAAAAATTTACGGCAGTCTGTATTATGATCGTTGCTGTTGTCGCCGCCACTGCTGCCGCTATTGCCGATGCTATTACTGTTATTGTTGTTGTTGCCCTGTTATTTGTGCGAATTTTTTTTCGTGTCTACTCTTTTTGATTTCTCCTTCAAATGTAAATTTTTGCACACACAAAACTTTTTTTTTCGTCATCATCATCTTCTTTCATTTTCGTTCGCAAAAAAAATTTGAATGCGTTTGTTATGAGCACTGAACCAATTGACACGACGCGCTGCACGTCGCTATGTTTCATTTTAATTCATTTATTGTTGTAGTCACTGTGTTCGTTGTCTAGCATTTAGTCGCTGCTGTTGCTGCTGGCACAGTGTGGTTTTTGTTGTTGCGAATTGTTGCAAATGTGTGTTGAGCATAATCTCCATGATGGCACACGAATTCAAGGTCTTTTAAACAATTCGATAGTTTTCGCAATGTTTTATTTTTTTCTCGTTCGTGTATGCTATTTGATTTTTGTGCGAATTCATTTCATATATATTATATACATATACATATTGTGGCATAGAGCGAGCGCAATTTTTTTGTTATTTTTCATCTTCTTTTCACACGTTTCGTTTGTCTCATTTATTCTCGGGTGGCAAACGCGCGTACAATATGTGCAACGCCATCCAAAGTTTCGTGTGGTGGCCACCACAACTTTTTTTTTCATTCGCACAATCGTAAAAACTAACTAAGTTATATATGGGTCCGCATGATTTCGATTTGGCACAGATTTCATATACACATGCATATTCTCTTCTTGTGTTCCTTAATACATTTTCGTCTTCTCTCTCTCTCTCTCTCTCTCTCTCTCTCTCTCTGTTTTATTATACAGAGATGTAATTTAGTTTTTGTGTCGCTGTTTCTCACTTAATGGACTGCACCAATGATGATTGGCGATGATGAGAGAACAATACAAGCACACATTTGATTTCTTGTGCTGATTATATTTGTAACATGTTTAGAATTCGTTGATGGTACAATTCTGCACAAGGTCATCCCATAATTAGAAACCCACAACGAATAGAACGCGCGTTTAGCAACTAATGTGCATTTCGCAGTTATACACCCGATTCCAGTGGTGATTTTTTCTCTCTCCGTATGTTCTCTATTTCACATTGATGGTTTTTTTCTCGCTATTAAGAGAAAAAAATGGTGTTCGCTTGGTATTTGAACAAATAAAAAAAATGTTTACACATCATATACTTGTGTTTAAAACACTTTCCCATCGGTGCTACGTTTTTGTTTGCAACGCAATAATTTTCAATGTGATTTTTGTGGTTCGAACTTTTTTTAATTACATAAAACGCACCGGAAAACATCAGAAGCCATCACCGTAGATTACATTTCTCGGATTACTTTAAATGCTTACACTTCGAACAAAGACCATGGCATTTTTTCTTTCGGATGAAAATGAAGCGATTTTTATGCGGTTGCAGCGTATATGATAGCTTGTGGACTAACACCTTTTGATCCGTTATAATTTTCAACACTTCTTAGTCTGTGGTAAACGTCACCTCATTCAGAAAATTGTATTTTTCATGCATCATAAAAATAAAACGGTTGTTTGAAAACGGGATAGTTTTTTTTTTACTTTGGTTCATAATAGACGAATGCAGCATATTCTAGTAGTTGCAATGTATTGGTTTTACGAAACAGAAACCAACCATTGGTATTATTCAAAGGTACAATTTTTTTTCTTGTGCTGATGTCATAATATCAACGTGAACTTTTTGTTCTGAGAATTTCATCTCCTTGTTCGCTCCTCCCACCTTTACAGTTTTTTCCCATTCTTTAGAGAATTTCAACAATTTTTTAACGTTTTAAGCAGTTTTTCGGAAACTTTTTCTCGACATTTTTTTTTCGAATGAAAGTCGAGTGAAAAAAAAGATTCACATCACCGTTATAGGAGAAAAGAGATAATTTTCACAACAAAAAATATTTATACAATACAATGAAGATTGAAATGCAGGAGAATAAATGATGTAAAATCTATCACATATCACCATGAAATCATCTATATTATTGAAGTGATTTGTTCGCCGTTTTTTTTTTGTTTCCATTTTGATACCATCTAGTTGGAGTAAATTGGAGTGAATAATTAATGAGAATAAACGAATAACTGGATACGTTTTAAAAAAATAATTTGAAAGTTTATCTAGAACCAGCTGGAAATAGAATTTGAACTTTTTAAAATGATTCACACTGAAGAGCCAGTGGCGTCACATCGCTTTATTAATGGGATTCAAATTTCAAATGGTATTTTAATTAAAAGCTAAAAAAACTGTCGTACAAAGAGTGGAAACTTCTTTTTCATGACATTCAATACCATATTTTAAGCAAAAAACTTTTGGCTCTTTTTTTCAATTTTTCTACACCTTTTGGTACAATTATTATAAGCCATAAAATTTGAAAAATTATCGTTGATTTTCATTTTCGCCATTTTTTCGGGAAACCCCTCGTGAATTTTGAAGGACATGCTCTGCAGAAGAACACCATCGAAGTAATGACTTTATGATGATGTTATTTTGAAGGTACATTTTAGGTACAATTATTATCAGCCATAAAAATTTAAAAAATATCTTTGAGTTTTATTTTGGCTAGTTGACCGGCAAATTGAAGTACCCCGAAATTTGAACCTCAAATATTAGCCAAACGAGTAAGGTACAATTAAAAATAAATTGCGGTACAATTAAGTACATTTTTGGTACAATTATTTAAACCTAGTCCCCAGTTTCGACTTTCACATGTGCGGACATTCGAATATACATCCTTTAATCAATTAAAACGTTTCTAAGTTTTGAATTCAAAATCGACACAAACTCGATGCAATCGAAATTTAAAAAAAGAATGCAATAGTATATGCTTCTGCTGTGAAAGCGTGTATGAGTGCAGTATGCGAATGTTCTCCAAATAAACCGGATTTTGAAAGTCCTCAGTTATTTTGGTAAAATAAATCTACGCCTTTGGATATTTGGAAAATTGTGAAAGGTTATCAATTACAATAAGATTAAATTTTTTCGTGTATTCAGACATGAATAGACAATGCGTCCGTTTGTTTTGGTCCTCATTTCATGTAATATGCGTACATCTGTAATAATACAACAGGGAGTCAAGTATCACTTAAAAGCAGTGCTTTCAATTCAACCGCACAACGGTTTTCGATTCTCAACATTTATATTCCCGTAAAAGTTTTCGTTCATATTTGGATCGTTAGGTCTGAAAAACATTATCACAACTTTCGTATTTCTCTAAATAAATACAGAAATGTGTACATTGATCCGTTATTGTTGTTAGTGTGTTGATGTGCTTTCGAGCTTCAAAATCGTGTTTGCTTTTGTCGTGTTGTTTTTGCCCTTTTCGGCAATTATTTTCTTCAATTCGTCGTTTTTGGTGATGTTTTTACTGCGGTCTTGCAATTTAACTATTTTAGCCTGAGCAATTTTGAATGTTCGATACGCTCAAGCGCCCGAAATTTCAAAATTCCCACTATCTTCCTGCTTTTTCTCCGTTTTGCGGCTCTCTGTCCAATTTCATCTATTCCGCTTTTTTTTTGCTTCTGCTCTTCATCGTGGTATTCGGCTCATGGAAAATGCTCTGTATTGATGCGTGAACAGACGAGCGAATAACCAAACGAAAAACCAAATTGCACCCAAAGTAAAAATAAAACTAAAGAAACCATGCACACCAAAAAAAGACGATGAACGAGAGAAAAACGAACGGGATAGATACCAAACCAGCTTCAGCATACAGCAACAACACATACAGAGAGAGAGAAAAAAAAGAATGAAAACAAGATCCCATAGAAAATTTTCCAATAAAAAGAAATGCGGAAAAATTGCATCGAAACGAACGAATGAACGAGCGGGAGAGGGAGCAGAAGAGGGTGCAACTTTATGTATCTACGAAAATCATTCCTTATCGTTGTTGTTTTTTGGCCATTTTCTTCTTCCCTCTTGCGCTCGCTCGTACATATTCTCTCTATCACATGCTCCAGTTTGCCGGCAAACGAAGCGCTCACGCGCTCGTCCGCTCATTTATCTCTTTCTCTCTCTCTCTATCTGTGCGAGTGTGTCGCTTTGAATGCGATTGCCAGTCGTTTACGTGCATATTTCGTATTTAGTTGTAACCTTACACAAAACGAACAAGCCACCGATCTGTACGACAACTATCGACTCGATATGGTTTTGGTGTGTATGGACGCATGAGACGAGAGAAAGAAACAAGATAGAGAGAGAAATGATTTCAAGTTTTCGGATGCGCGGGATGGTGTGCGGGTGGCAGAAACAGTAACATTCAACGACAACGATGACGACGATTTAGGGCGATATATTGAGTCCTTTTTCACACTGTTTCTGGTGCCTGTGTCGTGTGTTCAAATGATGTCGAATTTTTGTTGCCATCTTCGTTTTTTTGGTGATTCTAGTGGATGTGTATGCGGGTATTTTTCGTTTGTTTCATTTTCATTTCGGAAAATAAGTTGCAGTAGCTGTAACTGTTCCCTTTCTCTCTCTCTTTTCGTGTTTTTTTCTTCTTCCTCTTCTTATTTTTCTCTTGTCGCTCTTTCTCTTTTGGTCTATTCCATGGCTATACCATGTTTTGGATGTAGAATTATACCATTAAGCGTTCTGTATATATAATTTGATTGCACGACGAAGATGTGGGAAATGGGAAAGTATGAAGGAGGCATCGTTGGGCGAATGCGGGGGTGAATGCGAATTGAAAGGCGAGAGAAGATGTTGCATTTTGGGGTGTTATGGATGTGGCTATATGTATGTCGTTCAATGTCGAAGCTGGTTGTTTTACGTGGGCAAATTCGATGTACCATGAAGAAATAATGTACAATATATAGCAGCATTTTTTGGGGTGGCCTTCGCCATCTTTATGGATTTGAGTCGTGTGTTTCGCTTCTTCTTTTTTTTCGTATGTGTGTGTGTGCGCTTTCGCCCGCTCTACCCTCGGCCTCCAATTTCTTTTCTCTTTGCTCTGTTTTTTCTTTCTATCTGTGTGCATTCATTTTGCTCCTTTCTGTTTCGCACCGTCGTTGTAACGCTTGATACATAAAGACAAGCTCAATACAATGAAATGCAACTTTTCCTTCCATTAGATTTTCGTGCTATACACACAGCATAGAAAATTCTTTTTCCGTAGGTTGTGGATGCAATTCGATTAGGTATAGATGGTGCGTGGTGGGTACCAAAAAGGATAAATACGTCGTGTGTGTGTGCCATGACTAAGATTGACGCGATTCAATGTTCTCTATATTCTACATGTGCTACTTACTGGATGATTTTGCTGATGCTGCTGCTTATGTTGATGTGTGTGTGTGTTTGAGTATGTTTCTGTTCAACATTTTTCGGTTGGCGAATTCGATTGCAGCCATTTATTCCATTTTGTAATTCATACATTACGCAAACACAAACAAATCCACGAACTGCATGCTGCACACACGGCATCATTTGGTTGTTTCTGTTGCCACCATAAAAGCGTATATTTATATTTAATCCGTTTTATACAATTTATATATAGATTGATAGGATAGAAAATGGATTGGATTCACTGACATTAATTTTGCCCGTTGTTCGAGTGTGAGTGTTTGCGTATGCGAGCGAGTAAGTTGGTTGGCATAGCGCTATTCTCTCTCATCCTGAGATTTTGTGATAGAACGAGAATGAGTCTGTGCATGGAATCGCCTGATTGTAAAGCAGCCGCCTTATGCTATGCACATAGCACAGGCATCATCACACCGATTGCAATAGAAGGCTTGCATTACAAAAGTAATACCATGGTTTTTGGTTTACAGCTGCTATTGTTGTCTCAACTGCTTTTTTTGCACTTCAGGGGGGTATGGTTCTTTTCGCTGGTGCTTTTGTTGTTGTTGTTTTTCTTTATGATTGTTGAGTGCTGATGTTTTCGGTTTATAGGCGAATCAATGGCCCAAACTTGTATGCTGTGTTTTCGATTTTCCTCGCCTCCCATCATTTCGGTTCATAGATTGCCTTTTGTCTAAAAACTGAAATGCATGTTTTGTGTTCACAATATCGAATCCTCAACACACACCCACCAATATATATATATTTTCTCCAATTTTTTTTCCACAAATTTCGAATAAAAACCGATTTTTCTCTCGATCGCTAAAGATTGGCAGGTTTGTGTATGTGTTTTGTTTGCTTCTTTGCCATTTGTTGTTGCTGTCTCTCTTCTCACAGTCATTCGACATATACGTGATTTGGCAACACATTTTCACTCGTTTGCAGTGCACGAAATTGCACTTATGTATTGCACACAAATTATATAGTTAAAAACATAAAACGATTGGGTGCGTTGTTTCAATTTAGTTGGCAAGCTCTGTGAATTGCATTCATTATGATTTGGCGGTTACTGCAAATGGTTGAACATACAGAGAAAGAGACAGAGAGAAAATCAACCAATTTTTATTTTTGTTTCTTCAATTCTGTAAAAAGCACACACAGAGACACACACACGAATTTATTTGATTGCTTGAAAAGTTTGTTGTGCGTTCAATGAAATGTGAAGCCAAACACACTCGCGGTAGAGCAGTCATGAGAGAATCCTTACAGCATTTAGGAATGAACATAGAGTGATGGATAACGCGAATTTACTCAATTTGATGTAACAACAAAAAAACTTCAATGGCGAATTGGTGTGTTTCTTTTGTGGGCACTTTAGCTAAATGCAGAACAAAAATCAAATTACAACATTAAAAGCGATTTGAACAACGAGAAAATGAAATAGATAGCTCGAAAGAGAAAAGTGGAATTGCATAGAATTGCAGTTTTATTGGAAATTGATGCCAGAATGCTTTTTGAAACATGTTTTATCAAATACACTTCCTCGGAGAATACCAAATATTCTTTCCCTGTAAAGAAGTATATACAATCCTCTTAACGAATTCGCTCTTTTTATTTTAGAATCAAACCTTTTTCATAAATACATACATTTTTGCAAGACAAAAAAAACCTCGACGGAATCGAAAAAAAAGAACGAAACGTGAAAAAAAAAGTGTTCGACGAAAGAGAAAAAACAAGTTGTATGTTTTAATGCAAAAAACTTTGCCCATCTTTTCGCAGGAAATTATTTGCGTAATACAAACAATTTGCAACAATCATGATTGGCTCTAATTACAGCTGAAATATGCGCATATTTAAACGAACAACAACTTTTCGTCGGCGTACAAAACCGCGAAAAAGTCGAAACGATTTTGCGAAATAATCAGTTTAATGGGTAAATAATACAATTTGTGGACACCGTTCTCGGAAAACACGGAAACATGCACGGGCACCACATACACATGAGCAAAACGAAAAATAATAATAAGAAAAAACAAATACAGTGCAAAAGAGAACGATGAGTGTTATAAAACTTTTTACTTTATTTATATTCCAATTAGGTAGAGATATTGAAAACGAATGTGCTTGAAAACTGACATACATAATTTTCCACACCTCCCCCCGGTTCACCGTGCATCTGGAACGAAAAATGATGTTTGCAAATGCATACGAAAGCAAAATGCAAAGCGGTAAAATATTTAGTACGGTATAATATGTAGAATTTAATACGCAAAAAGTTTTGAAACGGATGGCCTTGAAAGAAAATTTTCTCAGTTGGATGCTTGTTGCCGGTTGATAGTTTGCAACGGGCCGCGATGAAGGGAAATATATATTTTACGTTCTGTACATATAGAAAGGAAGAGATTGAGAGAGTGAGAAAGAATAAGTGGATGCAGTAAACGTAAAACAACCGTATACTTGAAAATACTTTCAAGAACATGAATTATAAAACTAAATAATAATATCGCATCCGCTGCTGATTCATGCACACACACATACACATACACATTCCATGGCATGAATAAAACGGAAGAAACTCTTTCTCTCGCTCTCTCTCTCTCTCGTATTTGACTTTTCACATTCTCGATTGTTGAACATGCAAAGGACAACAGGGATGAAGAAAAGATATAAAGTAGCATAAGTATTTAAATTTTATAATGTTCAATGCACATAGACAAATAGAGTTTGCTATTACAACTAACTTCTTCAATTTTTTCTCGATTCGCCAGCTTGTGTAAATTCTGTATGCACAAAAAGTTCGAAGACCATGAAAGAACTGACATCAAAGAATAACAGAGATGGAAAACGAGAGAAAGTCAAAACTCTCGCTCATTGCTCGAATTCTTTTACTTTTCATGTATATTTTATGTATAATATTATGGAATATAATTCATTTTTATCTATCGTATTGAAAACGATTCAGCAGTATATTTGAAAACATTGAAAGTGTCTTAGCGAAGTGATTTTGGTGTTGTTGTTGTTTATCGTCCGAATTGTGTGTTGAGCATAAGTTTGATCTTGGTTCCCATTGTTCGCCCCCCTTTTTGAACTGGGCCATGCAATTGTCGTAATGGTAATATAATGAACAAGCAATACATCTATTTTTGCACTGAATCTCAAATTCACCTACTTACCGACTTTCCAGAGATTTTCACTCTCGCCGCCATACGACCAACAACAACAACGACGACGATGACGACAACTGGTACAAACTTTCAACATTTTCAGTTTCGCATTCATTTTATTGTAATAGAATTTATGTAGTGATGTTTATAGTGGAAACCGGTGTTCAGCTCATCCTCTCGCTATTAAATTTTATGTATTCCTTTACATTAAGGATTAGTATTAAATGCGAAGTTTTGTATATTCGTTTTTTTTTAAATAGATTTGTCGTTCTCTCTGGTTGGAATCGTCTTGAGCGTTTTATTTTTCTGTGTTTGTGTGTGTGCGACTCCCTCACTTTCTATGTCTCTTTCGCATCATTTTAATCGGTATCCCGGACTCAGTTGTTTGCACATTCTTGCTGCTGCACCGTTACCATTGTCGTCTTACAATGAGAAATACTTATGCACACAAAGTTCAAGATACATAAGATTTTCTCATTCGATTTTCCAACTTTGCAATCAGCGTGAAGCATTTGTGTCGAACAAAGGAAGCGACAAACTTGAATAACGATACAAACGATGCATTCGCACAAATGTATTCGAAAGCGAGCAAGAGAGAGAGAGAGAGAGAGAGAGAGAGAGAGAGAGAGAGAGAGAAAGAGAGAAAAAAAGTGAAATTTCTACTGTGCTACAAAGTTTTGCCCATTATGGGTTTATATTGAGCTCTTCGAATATTTGTACACCATTAAAGTCTTTATTCTTCGATTTTCTTTCACTTTTAGCTCCTTACTTTTTTGTTCACTTTCATTTCAGAAGTAGGAAGCGTATAATTGTTTCATTTTCCGTTTACTACTTCGTCTTCGAATTATATATATCTATGTATATCTATGTAAGTAGATGAATGGCGAAAATGGGATGCAAACTCAAAACTTGCAGTAGATAAATCTTCATTCGGTGTCGAATAATCGATAGTTTTGAGCGAAAAGTACGGGTAAAAATTGGATAAATCTCAAGATACAAGGAAAATGAAAGTTTTGTTATGCAGCTTTTACCTTATAGCTTGCACCTGATGAAAGTGAACGAGAAAGAGAGAGAGAGAAAGATGAACATGGAACGATTGGTGCGGTTACGAGAAAATGAGCTTAATACGGAAATGAAAACGGAAATACCCTTGAAAATTCGTTTCAAGTGCTATAAAACAAAACGACATTTGTTGAATTCAATCAGATTTAACGGTACTTTCTCTAAAACACCAAGCAGTGCTAGTTTTTTTTGCTTCTATTGATAACGATTCGGTTCGTACTTACCTTGGCCATGGCGGATTTCATTCCAGCATCTTATTATATTACCTTTATATTTCAAATGATTCTCATTAACCCAGAAATTGCGATCAACAAAACGAAAACACCATCATCACCATAACTACCATTTTTTGCTTGTCGTGGAACCAGAGAGAGTTAAATGAATTTGATAATGAAAACAAGCATTCAAAGAAAAGCAGCACAAAAAATGCAACAATTATGAATTGTCATATGTTTTGCGTCGCTTTCACATGTTGACTCTTAGCACGTTTTCCTTTTTCCTATTTTTATTATTGTCGTTCTTCAGTTTGTGTGTTCGGAAAAGAATTCAACAGCGTATTTATTGCAGACATTGCATACACATAGTGAATAAAGAGAGAGAGACAGAGCAACCAAGAGAAAATGAAAATGATGTTACTTTCATTCATAACTTTTGCACTTGTTCGTATATTAAACGCTAGTACACATAAAATACTTTTCCTTTTATTACGATTTTCTCTCGTACAGAGAGAAAGAGCTCTGTCTTTCGCCTCTGCTCCTGCTGACGTCGTCTACTGATAGTGGTTGGTGATGATGGTGGTTGTGTTCTTGCTTCTTGTTGTTGCCATGGCTGCTTTATCATGCTGCATACTTTCCTTTGTGCATTCTATTCTTCATCTAGGTCCTGGAAATTATTTCATATTATGCATACCATTTTAACTGTGCGAATATATTTCGTCACATGTTTATGTTGAAATTCATTCACTCGCTGTCTCATGTGTGTGCGATGAGATAGTTAAAGAAATATATGTGAGAGCAAGTGCATCTGACATTGGGTGTGTATATGTGTGTGTGCATGTTCCACTCGATGCAGACATACGCTTTCTTATGTATTAATTAGTCACAAACCTCTTAACCTTCAGCACAATAACTTCATTAAATGTTTACTCGCATTGAGAAAGTCTTTCTACCATGAAAAATTTCTAGATTGATTAAGTCAGTTAAATGCACATTCTCGGTCGATTAAAAGGGAAAATAATCGTTTAAACACATATACCACACACACACCATTGCTGATGTGGGTTGTTTAAGGATAAAAAAATATGTTTCCTTGAATCGTTCCAATGTGAGTTAATGATGGATTTATGCTATTTATCGTAATTAATCTCAAAAGCGGAAAGTTTTTAGTGCAGCAACATTTGGTATGTTGAAATGAGAAAAAGAAAGTCCTTCATAAGAATGTCATGTATTTTTTCCGAGCGAAAATTCTTTTAAAAGTACTTGAAAAATACTTTCGACATTTCGACCGAATTTATATCGTGTGATTTTCAATTGTTTGAAAAGAGCGCAAAAACTCCATACAGTATGAGAAATAAACTATTTTCGAAAGAATGACGATCATTCAAGCGAACCAAAAGTGTAAAAAAGTGTGTTCTAATCGAAGTATCGTCATGACGTTACATTCGATTGTTGTGCTGTGTGTAATTTTACTGGTTGAAAACGAAGTAAACGATTTCTAGTTATAGCTGTTATTCAAACTGAATGTCCTTAGATTGTGTGTGCGAATGCAAACACAATATGCACACAATCCATCGGAATACACAACACATTTTCTGCATCTAAAACAGAAGAGTGAAGTAGTGAAAAGAGAAACGCAACATCGGTGGCAAGCATACACACTCACGCGCCGAATGGTGTGTGAGCGTCGTCGAAAAAAGGATGGAAAACCAATTTTCGAGCGTTTGAAAAGGGGGTTGCGTGTGGCCACACCTCTGCTTTGCAGCGATTGGTCGAGCAATGGAAGCGAAAACGAGTAAGGGTCCGAGATGAAAATGTATACAGCAAACACGTACTTCATCCACACTCATACTCGTACGCGCTCCCGATATACCCGATTCGAACATTTTTACGACTCGCTCGACTACACTGCTTTTGCTTGCATTTGGTTGCTTGTATTTTTTTCTCTTCTATCGACGGTTTTTGTTGTTGTTACTTGCTATGTGTGCACTTCTTTCCACCATGCTTTTTGTTTGTCAGCGTCAATTTCTTCTTTTCTCTACGCTTTTTTTTTTGTTTATATAATATGATAAATGTGTATGTTTACATCGTAGTGCGTTCGAAGCGTAAGTATATAGAAAAATGGTCTATGTATCGCAGCTCAACGAAAGAGATCAGAGAATGGCTTCGGTCAAAGAGGAAAAAAAAGCGTACGGACCAAAAACTATCGTAAAGAATTTTCCCAGAGCAGCCGAATTTCTGATACTCTTCAAACAGACACACACACACATGCTCAAGCGTTATGTATGCCGGATGAGAGAACATACAAGTTGGCTGAAATGTATGAAGGCAAATGTACATACATTCAAACGGGATGAATGGAAGACTCTGAAATGATTAGTGTAATTAATTTGTGGGTCGAAGTTTGCATTCGAAATCGCCGTATGCTTTTTAATGTTATTTGTTTTTAATATAATGTGTGTGAGCGGCATTGCTTTTTCGGTCCGATTTTGCTCTCTGTTTATCCTCTTATTTTATGCTTTCAGTCTGATTCATTGCCCATTCTAAATGATATGGTCGAAAGATAGAATTCGCCGCCGTAACACATCATGTATGTACGAAATGTACTTTAACATACATACATATACATATATTGCGCTTTTCCCAGATTCATTCAAATTAAATGATTTTGTGTTGTTGCTAGCACTGCTGTTGTGAATTTTTTATTCATTTTTTCTTGTTGTTTCCATCACTCTTGGAATCAAAGAGTTGATTTTCAGCTCATTCGGTCGGTATGAGACGGCTGCTGATGTTCGTATACAAATACTGTTTCAATTTCAGTACATAATTATTCATGTGCACGGCATTGCCTTTTTAATGAATTGAATAGTGATTTCAATTTTGATGTCCATGTCGAATCGGATATTACGAGAAAAATTACCAATGTTACAGCAGAATAACAAGAGATGGCAGAAAAATAAAATAAAACAAAATAAACAGAAACAACAGAAAATAACCTCTTTTTAGATACATTTTAATTAAATTTTCAAAGCTTACATTTTGTGCTTCCAATTATTGTAACACAACAGAAAACCGGTTTCACGTGATATGCTTAAAAATGTGTCCTGTTTATCCTGTACAAATTGTATTATGCAAAAATCCATTATCCGAGAAAAAAAACAAACGAAATAAAACCAAAACATTTAACCAGTAGCAAATATTCACTGACGTAAATTTCAATTAAACATTTTTAACTGGTGGTTATCGTAATTAGCGCTAATGCTCATAACAGCAACGACATTTGTAATTACATAAAAAGTTTTTAAATTCATGCAACCGATTCTTTTTTTCAACTCTTTCTGTCTCGCTCTCTATCCTCCTTTCTTGCTCTCTCGACACTTTGTTAAGTAAGCATCTCATCCATTGGGATAACATGGTATTTTATGAATGTAAGAGATTCGTATATCGTATCATAATTTACATGGATAATTTACATCTGAATGGTAACAGTTTGGTTATTGACACACACACACACACACACACACACACACTTTCTTATTTGAAAAGAAGAATGTTGAGTGAAAGAGAAAGAGAGAGAGAGAACGAGAAAAAAGTTGAAAATTTGAACTTTGTTTTCGTTTCACACTCCATTTTGGCTATAAATTTGTGCTATAAATCATGGCTAGACAAATTACACTGTGTGATATGTAAATTAATATATAATAGAATAAGTTGGTGATTTTTTTTCTTGTTATTGTTGAAGCGTCAAAGTGAAGCCGAGTATCTATAACTGAATATGGGGGCAGGAAATGTATGCAAATGCAACTGTGATGTGTGGCATATTAATGCCGGTTCAATTTACTTGATACTTTGGCCGTACTTCCGAGATGCGATAATTAAACCATTTAATTAAATATCTTGGAAGAGAAAGATCCGGTCACACCAAAACCATTTTCAACAGTACCTCTGAAAAGATACACAAACCGATTCTTACTCTTTTCGTGTATACAAGGGAAAAAAATCCACTCGGAAATTTGTCAATAGTTGCTTAGTTGTTTGTACTCGCCACTGGCAAAACGACCATTTTTTCTTCTGTTTTTTTTTTCGCTCTCTTTCTCTCTCTCTCTCGGTTTATTTTTCCACTATTCCGTTGCGCCTTTGTTCATTCACAACAACATGAGGAAATCGCGCAAAGAATCGAAATACAACGCGCGACTATTCTATAGAGTGTATCACACCGACAAGTCGAAGTACAGAGCGAGAAAGGAAAAAAAAACTAGAGAGAACTAGTGGAAAAAAGTTTGGCCATTCATCTTATTGTTCATTGAAATATTGCCGGGTTTTAAAATGGAATAAATGTTTTTCACCGCTTCTTCTTCTCGTTAGAATCATTATTTTATGCTGAAAAATTTGTTCCGACGTGTAATCTTTGGCTCCATTGGAGCGACATAGTCGCACAAAATCCCGAAAAACACGGACTCAGTCGTTTGCTTCTCGCGCGCACACACTCAACTCAACCATTCTTGCATCTCGCAATCAACAAACAAAACACAATGAAATTTCTACCTTTCACACAAAAATAACGAAGACGAACACTCGCGCGCACACACACATCGAAAAAAAGAACTTAACTGAATCCCCCAAACAATGGACGACTTGTTGTTGTTGTTGCTATTATTATTTTTTTTGAATACTAAAGCTTTTTCGTCTTTTCCTCTTTCGCAAATGTTTCATAATTTTATTGACTTCGAATATTTTGCTTTTTCTATTATTTTTTAATTGGACCATTTAAAGAACACATAAAACACTTTTGTTCTGTCGACGGGTTTGGCGGAGTGTTTTTTTTCTCTGCTCGGGCCGGCTTCGCTTATACTATGTGCCAACTTTTATAGAGTATATTGTATATTTCTTTTATCAGTGAAATAGATCAGCTGTATCAGAAAAATTCTGATATTTTTTCTCTCGTTCTTTGTTGCTATTCGGCGAGTGTGTGTGTGTGTGTGTACTCTCTTCTTTTAGAGACGATAATTATGCGCGTCGAGTGTAAACGATAGTTCCGAGTGGGAACAGTACAGTCTCGGCGATTTGAAGCTTGCAAATATAAACTTGAAGCATACATCCAACCGATTTGATTTAAATACTGTCGTATCTATTTATTCTCTATTGTAGACCATTGCTCTCAGTGCATATCACTGTGTATACGTGCACAAAACAACATCTCCGAACAATAAAAACGAATTATTATTGAAGTAAGTGTGTGCATAAATGTTTGTCCGTTTGTGTGTGTGAGTTCGCAAGCACATAAAATAGAAATCATTATCTATTTGAGTGATGCTATTGTTAAACAGTTTCACTTCAGTTCCTTGCGCGTACATCGTTTGTGGCCAATGTTTCTTTTCTTTCGTTTGCTGTTGTTGTCGTTGTTTTTCTCTTTCGTTTCTCTTTCTCGTCGTTTCAACTCCGAAACTTTGCTATTACTGTAACATTTCATTCGATAGGACCAATGCAGAGTCAATGCATATACTAAATATAATGGTTCAAGTCACGTCTTTACTTTTCGATTTTCGAATTTTTTTTTCCCGCTTTGATATTGCCTTTCGAACCGTCGCAAAAATCACTTTGGATTTTACTATTGTTTGAACCATTTTGAATTGGGTAAATCATGACAGCTTATCATCTTATCAACGCCCCTTGATCAATGGCTTTTTTTATTGACTCGCTCTCTTTCCTATCGATTCATATCCTAGAAAACAAAACAACAACAAAAACAAGAGGAACAAAACATAACTACAATCTACACCTTTAAAAGCGTTCATCTGTTCACAACCATTGTTTGAGGAAGTCTTTGTTTTAGAGAAGAACAAAAATATTGTTGATTTCGAATCGAATTGATGTTACCGCCGATGCTGATCGTCCTTTGAGATGTGGCTACGATTCACAACAATCGCATGAAGTGAGAAATAAAAACAAAATGTGTTTCACATTGACTTCTAAAAACACTGGCCATCACTGATTCGCCCTCCGTCGGTTAGTGTGAAATTTGAACTGCAAATTAAAAGAATAAATTGCTAATAAACGTCGCTTGAAATTTAAATTTTATTACAAAACAGTTTGCCATCGACCCAGAAAATTCTTTGCCATTCCAGCCGCAATATATTCACATCACATCGCGATATTCAAATGGTGGAACTCCAAACTGTTTACAAAGGATGGAGGTGCTTAGTTTACAAAAGATGTGTGTTTTTTCCCCTAAAATAAAAAAAACCATGTGCGAATGCGTAGAAAAAATGGAATGCCAAGCTAAGTGCACGATTAACAGTTATTCGTTGCTGCTGGTTGTTGTTGTTGCTTTTTGCCTGTTGTGGCGTCTGATAATTTCAGGCAATAATTGAGTGCACAAGCCGAAAAATGTTGTGAGAAAAAAAAGCCACTTCACTAACTCGCTCTCGCACGTAAGGAATGGTGGATGAGAGAGAGAGAGAGAGAGAGATTGTACGTAAAAAAAATCCAAAGTAAAAAGATTGTACGTTGCATATGAACTTGCGAAAAAAAAATCGTTCGGTTTTTCTGTGGCTAGATTTTTACCTGTTCAAATGCAAAGAGTCAAAGAGAAGAAAAATAAATAGCTCAACAAGAAAAAAAAAACCGAAGCAACCAAGCTCGCGATCCTCGATTTTATAAAAGCCATTCGAGTGAGTTCGAGCGACGTGAGCGAGATGTGCGCACTGAATTGATCCATGTACTACAATTACATGCATATGCCTGCACTTTATTTATAATTTTCTTTTGTTTGTGGCTATAAAAAAGCAACAACAACATCACACTGCACAACGCGATCGAAATTACAATAACTGAACTTATTCGCATAGTCATGAAATGAAGCATACCGTTGCTCCAACTATCCTTGTTTTCTGCAGCGATTATTTGAAACGCGCACACAAAAAAAACGTGGGATCTTATTATTGTGCGGAGCAACAGCAGCAATACACACACGAAAGTTGTGCATGCATTTGCAAGCAATATAAAAAAATGAAGAATAAAAAAGTGCACCGAAACACATCTCGATGTGAAAATAAATAGTTTTGTACGCAATTGGTAAAAAGAAAAGAAAACATGATCTAACGAAATAAGAAAAAAAAAGATTAGAAGAAAGAGAGAGAGAGAGAGAGAGAGAGAGAGAGAGAGAGAGAAAGAACGACCGAACCAAATGTTTCCACTAAATAGAAGTTAGTTTACGATGCCAACGATATGGACGAAATAATACGGACCGATTTCAGTTATTAGTTACTGGATCATGAAAATGGTTTAATATCAAACCGAAGCGAATGGCGAGAGAGTGAGAAAGAGAGAGAAAGAAAATTGAAAAAAACAAAGGAACATGAATCGAGCATGTGTATTGTGCATATGAATTTGAAGGGATTTGGAGCCGAGTGTATTTAATAAATCGTGTAATATGTATTTAAAATGTTGCAAAAATAACATGATTAAGATACAAGTTTGAGCAAATAAGCATTTTAAAATGAGATAGATGATGAAATAAAAAAATATAGAATCGATTGTATGCTCATCGTTGTCGTGAACACCAGTTGAGCTCGAACACGAATAAAAAAAAACCTTCAAAAGGAGTATAATAATTTTTCAATTTTTTTGTCTTCCTCTCGCTTGCGTCCCATGTATTAAATTTTACAATGCACCAAAATGTATCGCTGGCTATATTGTTGGTGAAACGCACATCGACTTTGTCCTCATCGGTCACCGGTTGCGTTTTCATATTTTCGCTCGTATTTTATGTGGTGTGATCAACCAACGGCAAATGATACTGCTGAATATAATGTATAATATTTTTTCGTCCGTTTTATTGTTGTCGTCTTGCATCCCAATTCTTCATTTTTCTTCTTTTTTTTTATTCAGATCGAATACTTATCGCGAAAACGCTTATGAATTTCACTCAGTGCACATTGTAGACGAGAGCATTTCGTGTATCGATGTAGTGGTGCCATTCATTGTGAAAACTGCACATTTTTATGAGTCCGATGCATAAATTCCATGCCATAAAGGAACGTGTGTATGTTTACTGAATGTGAATCTCATAAACTAACCAGAGTCTCAATTTGATTATATTCTATTATTCACATGGATTATATTTATATTGGTGCATCCGAGAAATTCCTTCTGGCGTTCGTATATATAACACGTATCCCATCTCGCTGTTTGCCGTTCCTTTTTTGTCTTCGTCTTCTGCCGCACGTTTCCCCCTTGTGCTGCTTTCTATCTCTCGTGTTGCTTAGAATGGCAACGGATCGTGTGTGGAGTACACGTGAAAACAAAAGAACCACACACCAAAAAAAACCAACAACAACACATCGGCTGTGTTACGACGAATACAGAAAAGTGCATAATCAACGAAAACTGATGAAATTTGTTAGTTCAATATACTATATAGTATAACACAAAAGAGAGTAACGAAAGAATTACATAAACTATGTTGACTTTGTGCTGCCACTAAATTTCGTGGTTTGTCTCTGGTTGGATCAGTTACAACGGCCGGACTGAAATTGAAGGAACAATATTCCGGCCAACATAAAATGAATTTATTGAATGAAAAATGTGAAATATCACAGGTTCTTTGTTATATAAATGTTGTGCGGAAGACATAGATTGGCCGAAATGCGAACATTTCGGACTGATGGTCGACATTTTTGGAACAGTAGTCTTAAAATGAAATTGGACAGCCAGATGACAGTCACGAAAATTGAGTCAGTTAATCGACAATTTGAGTGATTAGTTACAAAAATATCGAGTTTTTTATCTATCTTGTTCAAAATATATCGATTTGAAAGCCAAATGTTCCATTTTTAGCCGGTCGTCGACTTTAACTCCATTCCAAGTTTGTATGTTATTTTTTCAAATCACGGTTTTCGTGTAAAAACAATGAACGAAATGATGCAACGCACACAATAATTCATCGCATTTTTTCATTACGAGCTTTTTTTTGGACTCTGTTCTAACTCTATCTGCGCATTTTACTTTGTTGCATGTTCACGTTCACGATTTGTTAGTTGATGTTTTTGTTTGTTTTTTTTTTCTGGTTCATTCTCGTTCAAATTCATCTAATCAGAGTGTACAAATTTTTGCAGTCAGTTCATAAACTGCTCCTATTACAGGTATTTTTTGTGTAAAACGGCGAATATCGAGAAGCCATCTCGACATTTATTGATGTTGAATAAATCGTACACGACAAAAAAAAGGTCCGAATTTATTAAAAGTTGTAGTACGAAAAGTCGTGAGTTTTGTCTTGGAAAAACATGGATTTCACATAGATAAAAATTATTAAAATGTTGCCTTCAGGTGAGGATTTTGTACGAATGACTCTGCTGTGCCATTACTGTGCAATGTTGAATTAAATGCAACAACCAAAGGCACCTTCAATTCCACTGAACTACTTCTTCATTTGCTGTGTTAAAAATAAAATTTGTTTGGTAACTTTTGCGAGAATGGCAGAAGTAAGTTTAAGTATGTAAAAAAACGACGAGATGTGCAGCTATTACCACTTTTTTATTTTTTACCTAAACTTTTCAAATGTACCGAAAATTTCGTTCGCTTTAGTTGATTTTAATGGCAAGAGTCTTTGAATCTCAAAAAAGCACCGTTTTCTTTTATAATTGACAATTAATAGTATATTAAGTATTCAAGTGACTTTCAGTTATTGACACAAAAGTCAAACACAATTCGTAGATAAACTCCATTTAATTTGTGCTAAAAGTTTTGCAAAAACGCTTGTCTCACAATTGAATGATGTGAATTTCACACCAAAAAACTGGTAATGCATCGAAAATGATAGCGATATGATGTACTCAAACAAATACGTTTGCAGAATACAAACAAATGTTTTCAACCGACCGAGTACGTGCTCAATCGGCTCATGCCTCAATGTTTTGAATTGTTGATCAAATATTAAGTCCAAAAATTTACAATTCCGATGGACGCATTTTTGTATTTTGCCGGAATGACAAAAATAAGAAAAAGAGGTGCAAACGCTCGTTGAAAGATGTACGAGTTTGTGACGACGTTTTTATGTAACAATAACATTGCACTGAACAAAAGCAATAAAACCGAACGAAAATAAAAGAAAAATATATGAGAAATGAAAAAAAAAGAAATCATTATGGAAAAGAGATAGTAGAGAGAAGCAAGCGAGATGGATACGAGTGAAAAGTCAACAAATAACAAAAGCGAACAAATAAAGTAAAGGAAAGCAATGAAACAGAGCGCATTATTTTCAATCAGCTACACAAGAATCGGGAGTAAAACGTAAAATGAGCAAGAGCGCGCGGCCACAGCAACGACGACGACAACAGCAGTAAAGGCATTCAAACGCAAATATGTAAAGAGTGCTGTGCATCAGACGAAAAGATATTCAATTCCGTACAAACAAAACACACGGAGAGAGTAACCACTAAATAAATGCACCGACCTACCACAATGCATATCACAGTGATGAGCCGCGCGAATGCAAGTTACATAAAAAGAGCATCATTTTCTTGTCGTGTTTTTGACCGCGCTGCATCAAGAGCGTGTTAAATACTTAACGTAAAAAGTTGTTGGTTCGTTCTGTAAGTGTGTATGTGTGTGCATGTTTTTGCATTTTTAGTTTGTCGTTTGCTGTTTCTTCAGCCGCGATGGCCAAACAATCGAACGAAAAGTGTAAAGGTGAAAGAGATGGAATGAAAGAAGAACAATAATATTTTACACATTTCGCTTCGTTTAATTTTCATTTCGATTTTTAACGCTTTAGTTTTCTTTTTGTTCGCCACTCTTTTCTGTATTGCGCACCGATTTTCGAGCGCGAGGCAATTCATCTTCGTTTGTTTTGGATGTACGTCCAATGTGTGTGCATGTGTTGTTGTTGGTTTTTTCACGATTGAATCCGGTGCATGGTCCATTTTTTGGGTGAATATGTGTGTTTACAAAAAGCCCATTCGTCGAATCGAAATGCATTCGGGACGTTTAACGCATTCGCCAAAGTCAAAAATTCTACAACGGCTGTGCATACACAGCTTAGTTGTTGTTGTTTTTTTCGTTCTTTCTTCTCTACATTTTTTTTTTGCTCTTTCGGTTCGTCGTTGTGACGTGCAACGTGTGTGCAATATGCAATGCAAAATGATTCGCTGTGAGCTTGATTCGCGTATTGTGTGCCTGTGATTGGTCGCAAATTGTGTGTGTGGTGATTACATTTGATACTCGGTGCGCTTGGCTTGTGTGGGAGGTGAGGTCATTAGTGTGGTTTATCGTTTACGCTTTACGGCATTTTATACACAATACACACGTGAATGTAAACAAGGCACACACAAAACAGCCGATTAAACAACCGACACTGTTTTATTTAACATTGCATTCAACATTCGAATTGCAAAAGGTTATTGCAGACAAATAAATGCAAGCGAGAGAGAGAGACAGAGAGCCAAAGAACGAATATTTTGCTATTTATGACCCATCTGATTTGCAATTAATTCATTGCGAATGCGAAGAAATGCTTTTCATTAGAAAGTTTTCGAAATGGAGCACAATAAAATAGAGCACAACGATGTTGAATGCATCTTCGATTTGCAATTTCTATGCCATTTCCAATGGTCGAAGTGCATTTTTCGACACATAAACATACACACAAGGCCCGAGGACAATGCAGCCATATTTTCCGTTAGACGAATTTCAACTATTGAATTCAGTGTAAAAGGTATCATTTTCAAATTGCCACATTATTTAGAACAATTTAAGAGGAAAAATAAGAACTCACCGAGCTCATTCGTTTCGTATCCATAAAATGTGGCTCCAGCATGGAAGGGCATGAAATTCTTTGCCTTGGAGATTTCATTCGACTTTATAACTTGTCAAACTAATTACATTTAATGTTCAATGCCTAATTTTAAAAGTTGTAGCTGAGTAAATATGTTCACATTGGCCGTCTCAAAGGGAAGAAGAAATGTTGCGCGCGTGAATGCCGACAAACTGTTTGCTTTTTGAACGAACCAACGACATATACAACAGAATTTTCAACATTAGAAAATTGAATCGCCCTAACGGGCATTACATAAATTCATGAAATTACTTTATTTTATATGGTCTTGCAATTTCTTTTCATATATCCATAACACATATATTTGTTTGGCTGTGAAATGAAGTCGCATTTGAAATTGTCATATTTATATTTGCCCATGTGCATAACGGACTGAATGGTTCTTCTCTCACATATTGCGTATATTCATATTCGGTTCTCTTCGCTCTCTCTCAGCTCGTCGTTTCAATAATTTAACAGACACGACTTTCAAGAGGGCATAAAACGATTCTCATCGTTTTACTCATATTATATTTTTCTCTGGCTATTTCTTTTATAAAATATTACACGAGCATTGCTTGAGTAAAACATTGAAATTTTTTTCCTTAGCTTGAGTTGAACTCTTAGAAAATTCATTTTTATCAAAACCGATCTCTGGCAGGTTGCATATGGACCGAGAAGTGTATGCTTGAAAAGAAAAAAAAAACACGAGCATAACGAGGATACAATTTGGGGACTAGTGCACAACGCACAAGTTCACTCATTTTGTTTCTCTTCGACTTAGGTTCTTAGCCTGGCATTTGTTCTTATTTTTTTTTTGGTGGCTTACGCTTTTGTAACAAGACCGAAAAATATGTACCAGGAGCAAAAGAGAAAATGTGAACAGATGATAGCAAGTCCCTTTGGAAATAGATATAGAACGAAAAAAAAAACACACTACGTGCCAAAGAAACTATAGATATGTACTAGAATGCTAAAAGAGAGTGTTGGCGTATTTTTTTCCTCGGTTTTCACCATCACGAATCTTGTTCGCGCACGACTATTTTGCGTGAGCCATGATCGCGAAACATCGTCGACATCTCAGTAACATCTCATAGCACAATGAACTAGCCCATCTCTTGTCGTTCTTGTTCACCTTTTTTTCTTCTCTCTCTTCAAAAGCGAGAAACAAACGAAAAATCTCTTTGTACATCGAAAAATTTGTTTTTAACTTTTGTTTCGATGAAGCATATCAACGGTTGTGATTACGACGAGTCATAGTAAAACATTCTTTGTTGGAAGAAACGGCGAACATCGCAAACGAAACGAATAAGCGAGAGAGAGAGAAAGAGAGCCAGATTGGTGAGAGAGTCTATCTGTTGTATGAAACGAACGCCGTGATTAACAATGCGTGTTTTTTTCCGGCTTCGAAAATTACACTGGTGCACGTGTAGTGCAGCATGTTTGAAATTAATGTTTCCTACTGATGAAAACCCATGATTTTCTCGTTTAGACTGATTTCGACAAACAACCCGAGAACCGATTTAAAAATCTACCGACGTCGACTCGTTGGGAGAAAGAGTTACAGCAAATAGAGAAAAAATACTATTTGCTGTGCACAAAGTGCACGATTCAGGAGAAAAGAACGAATGAAAAAAGAGTACACACATAGAATCCAGTTGAGAGAAATGTTACGTAAAACATAAATAATATAATATCATTTAGGTATATTTATTTTTGTAGTTGGTTAATTTCTATTATGAAGGCTTTGCATCCCTAAACCCATCGTTGAATAGATATAAAGATGAAAGAAGAAAAAAAAAATCAGAGCAACTTCTATGACGACAGAAGCTAAATACTGTTGTGGGAATCTGTGCAAGAGAGTGCATGATCAAAAACAAAACAACACGACCAACAACGATTTGATATCGTAAAACATGTATTATGTATGGCAAGCAACCGGCTAATGCTAAGTCCTGCTGATTATGCGGTGAGTGTGTATGTTGGTTTAACGTTGATGGTCGTTTTGTGCTTTAGCATCGCTGAAACAAGCTTATTTTTAGCTATTGCTTTCGCCATCCCGATCTCACTTGCCCACTCTCTTTATTCGATCTTTCTTCATTTTTTTTCTCACTCTCTGCGTTACTCGGATTTTTTTCCGAGTGTGTGTGTTGCTTTTAATTTTTACGTTGAAATCGTTACTCGAAATTATATAGCAGTTCGATTAGGTCGTAATCAACGGTTACCAAGAGGTCAGAAATTAGATCGCGAAACGTGAATTTGTATAATTGAATACACGGTTAAGTAAAGTGGGCAGGTAGGTACAACACTCCAATCAAACGTTGCTAAACAAGATAAACGCTTTTCATCTTACCTTTGCACCACATTCGCCCCGCGTTGCACAGCACACTGCTACTTTTATAAGATCATTGTTAGTTCATATTCGACGAATAAAAGTTATTCGCTTGCAATCTATTTAAAGTTGAACATTTCAACTGGAAATTAAATAAAACCGTGAAAATCGTTTAGAGAATCAACAATTGACGTTTACCTCGCACAATTTTAATCTGTAATAACTGAATTAAGTTCGCAATTTGTCGCATAAAGAGGCTTTTTCAAATTGAAAGTTACATATAATTCCATATCAGAAGGTATTTTTCTCAATTTTCGAAATCGAGAAGTTCGATTGAAACCGTTTTCAATGAACAATATGAATAACAACACTAAAAATAATATGATTTAAAAAAAAATCCAATTTCTCGTGTATTCATTCGAAAAGAGATGCATTTCATCAAATGTTCCGTTTTAATTAAATTATTACTTCGGTTGTCAAGCAAAACGCTGCACCTATACACATGCACACACACATTTTTGTTTTTCGATTGGAATCGGGCGAAATGGATACATGTAGCCATTACAATAATTTCAAACTTACGTAACGACATAGAAAAAAAGGGCATTTGAGTGATTTTCGTGGTATATTTTCTCTGAAAATGGCGTGTATACGTGCTAAGAGTTGGGGATGTTGAGCTTAACTACAAAACCGAAATAGCTAACGATAATCTTTTTTCATGTGTTAAGCAAAAGGATGTAGACCGAAAATCGTGGTCTCTTTATCGTATGGTATCTCATGCACACATAAAAAAACTGCTATCGGATTTTCTGCATCGTTCCATCGAATGGTTTAAGGTAGATACCGGAGAGTTTTGTTTGGAATGCATGGAAAAACAAGCGGAAACCCAAATTGTCGGCAAAGAGTTTTTGGCAGCACGGAAGATAGAAATTAAATTGACGCACAATGTGATACAACACATAGTCGAATGTTGTCTATCTTGGTAGATGGCAATTGGTACATGGGGTGTGAGAATCAGCCTCATTCTATTCTTGAAAAATAACAGGCAGAAAAAACAAACACCCGAACACACACACACACACACATCGAACAGACATATTCGATTGAGGTTTTCCGTGTTCGATGCATAGTGTGTTCGGCAATGTGCGACGAATTGTGTAGCTACAATGGGTGCAATTAAAAGACATAAATAAATTAAAGCGTCTATCGTCAATGCTTAAACATACTCACGAGCCGACGCATACGGTATGCCTGAAATGGCAAACGAACCGAAAAAATGGAATTGAAAGTTTCGATTGCAAAAGAAATAAGTGCGTTATACAAACGGCGGTATTGGGCGATTACAGTTACAAATGGTTGTGTACATAGACACTTGCACACATAAAGAGCGCACATATATTCTCAAACGGTATGCGTTATATGAAATAAGATGTCAGGACAACGGCTAGACTGAATTATCGATTAGTGTGTTTATGCTACGCAGAAGAAGCCGCCGTTTTCATCAAATGTACATACATATTTCGGAGTCATTTCGAATAGTTCTCTCGGGGTTCTTTTTTCTACTCGACAAATCAAAGTTTCCATTTCTCCGATAGCGTAATGAATTCTTTTAGGCAACAACACTGCACAGGCTGTACGGGATGATGTGGAAGGGACGCACTACTGAGCAAGCAACTTGGAACAATTTTTCTATCTCTCTCTTGCTCTATCGCTTTCGTGCTTCCTTTCACTGTACACTTGACTGTCGACAAAAAGTGCTGAACAATCTGAAAATCTCCAAAATATGGAATAAATGCATCAAATCGATATTTCACCAAACAAGCGGGCGAGCGCTACCTTCGACAAATAAAACGGTAAAATAAATTCGGAAAATAATAAATGAAACGAGTAACATGAACGACTGTAGGCAAAACCAAATGAAGTGAAAACACACACACACACACACACATAGTACGAGCAATAAAAAAAACAACAACAAAAACTGAATGGCAATATGAATATTGTACACAGTGCGGCACGAGCATTTGCCACCGATATCGTTGCAGCGCGACTCAACTAAGACATTATATCGCGGTTATTGCTGTTGTTTTTTTTCCTCCTTCTCTCAACCTCCTTTCAGCGTTTGGCTCGCAAATTTCGAGCAAAATGCACTGAAAAAAAAATTCGTTCACGAAATAACAATCATCGACATATATAACCAACGCCAAAACCGAAGCACCTACCGAAAATTCATGCTAGACACTGAGAGACCGGAATTGGGAATTTAAACGTGAAAATAAAAACACACACGAGCACCAAAAGAGAACGAGAATCAGAGCAGCGCCGGAGACAGAGAACGAGAGACGGAGAAAGCGAATGCAATAGCGAAGAACGTTTAAACGTCTGTGTGTGGTATTTTTGGAGGAAAATAATAACTTCCGTTTTACATGGAAAATTCTTTCTTTTTCGGCGGCGATGGTGGTGGTGATGGTTTTTTTTTCTTTTTGTTTTCTCGCATTTGTTGGGCGAACGTATAATGAATTGTGGATGAATGATATGTCGAAATAACTAAATTTTTCGGTGGTGGTTTCCTTATACTGCCTTGCTGCAAACGGATCCTATTCACATGCATTTCGGCCGAATTGTTTTGGAGAAAATATTTACGTATTTCGCATTTAAAACTAAAAACCAGGAGAAACACCAGTGAATATAGCATTTCTATATGTTTCAACTCGTTTTCATACATAATTAACATGAAACAGAGAGACGTGAAGAGCAAGCACGAGAGAGAGAGAGAGAGAGAGAGAGAGAGAGGAAGAAAAAGAAAGAGGAAACCACCATCGGCCTCAAAAACGTATTACGTTTCAAGTAATAACCAACAGCAAAAAATGAACGCTTCAAACAATCCGGAAAATTTATTGAAATTCCTACTAAATAAATTAAGATATTTTGATGTGAATTGAACAACAAATCCGACAGTATACTGCACTGTTGGCAGTTTTGTGGCTAAATGCACTTGCACCCTCTTCCCGGCTATTCTCCCCCAAAAAAGGCATATCTCTCTCTTGCTTTCACTATATATATTCGACTCCTCAAAAGTCTGTGAGTATTTTTCATTTTGACTGACATCGAAAATGTAACTATATCTTTTTACACATATACGTCTTTTTTCGCTTGTGAATCGCACAGATAATATATGTGTGTGTATGATCGACGTACGAAACCATAGTCGTTTTTGAACTGATAATCAAACCATTGGTATGTTATTTTAATTGCGAAATTTCAAAATTTCCTAATTGATTTCCTGGTTTTTTGAGCGCGTGTCTGTGTGTATGTGTGTGTGGGTGATAACAATCCGCCAAATTTGTTTACCGTATGCCTTTTTCGTCCCCCACACCAAATTGCATTCAATAATGGGAACTATGTCTCAAACAATAGCACACAAATTACGTGCAAGCAACGTAATTTAGATAAGAAAATTGGTTTTTGGCATTTCAGACGCTTTTGATCTGCGATAGTAAATCATTTCACTCAATTAACCTCATTTTTGTGTGTTGTGCAACGCAATTTTCGTTTGGTTTTGATTGAGCGCTAAAAACATGGGAAACTTCAACTGAAAATTACTTCATTTGTTACTAGTCCTGATGAACGCACCATTAAGTTAGTTGTTGGACGAAATAAATTGGAATTTATTTCCTTGAAATTTCGCGTAATTACCAATATAACAACGATAAATTGTTTAATTTTCAACATTTTACATTGGAGATTGATCGCTGAAAAAAACGATGCATTTGTTAAATAATCTTCTCAAAACACAAAACGCTACTTGACTTAAATAATACACACAAATATTCTAATCTAACACTCAAAATACAATTTTCAATTGGAACAACGTTGATTTATCTTAACACACACTTATCGGTCTTACTAAATCGAAATAACGGTCTGTAGCTGATATCGACTCGCACCCATCCCAATCAAATCGCTTCTTCTTTTCTTTAGACTGACTTTTATCCGAATCTGTTTTGATTCATCGCGTATTTTGTGCAAACATGTTTGTAATTACGAGTTCAAGGAGCAAATTGATGCTAACGAGATGTGAGCTGATAACTGTTTAACATATGAACCAAAACGTACGGTTGAAAATATAGCACGGTTGAACTTGAAATTATATAATAGGTACTACAGAAAGCATCCATCGCACGAAGAATTACATTTGATCCATTTGATTCGATGCGATCGACGTGAATCGCTTGAGTAGTAAACGTAAGAAATCAAATCATTCGAAAAGTGTGGGTATATACTCTTGAATGGGCACAAGTAAATTCCGTCCGTTTCTTTCTCTGCGAGTAATTCAATTAAACTGTTCAATATCCAAAAAAAGTCTGCGTCTTAATTTAATGTTCTATTTAACACTTAAATCCTTAGTTATAATTACTTTTTTCAATCATTTCATCGATTGAAACACCAGTAATTTGCTTTTTTAGCGTATGCCTCTTTTCAAATTAAAATTTCCACAAAAAAACACAATATTGAAGCGAGTTGAAAAAGGCCGCGTTCAATTTGCAATATTTGCATCGCAAAATTTATTACATCAATTTAGCATTTTAAATGTAAATGCTTGCGTTTAATTTGTGAAACTTTGATCGTTTTTAAATTAGTGCTTATAACATTATTATCTGATGTAAAATATTTGCAAAGAAAATGGTGTTGCATGTATTCATTGCAGAGCGATAAGAAAAAGTCTATTGAATTGATTGTAGTCGCATTTGGTTGTGCCGATGGCCCGTTGTAAAGTGTTTGCACGAATGCGTTGTGCAAATAGAATTAGTGTAAGAAACGTAATCTTGTCGTTTGTTGAACATTATTATCGATTTGCTGGGCTCATTTCGCTTCTGTTCCTAGTCACAGGGTTTATCTCTCTTTTCTCTCTCGCTCTCTCTAAAAATCCAGCTCTACCATCTTAAACGATTCGGCCTGAAAGTTAAACATCAAATTTGCTGAGTAAGTGGCCGTGTGTGTGTGCCCGCAAATTCATCTGTCGTTTTATCTATGAACAGAACTTAAGACATAAATTATTCTAAAAGGTAAACTATTGCCAGAGAATATTTTCAATTGCGATAAATCTGGCAGCGATCGATTTTGTGTTTAGTTTTTTCTTCGCAATACATTGAGCAATGGAATGTAGCCAGAATAATGTAATCTATCGGTTATCGATGCGCTGCTTTTAGGCGTGCATATAATTTCAATTGCAACAATTTTTCCGTCATTTTTTGCATCTGCATCTCTCGTTCTCTCTTTCTTCCTTCGTGTTCTTAGAGCTGAGTAGCCGAATCGATTTGTATTCTGAGCCGTTGTGAATGCGAAACAAGATTTCACGTTTTAAATGTTTTCATCAAGATGATCATTATTGTAAAAAAATCGAATTTATCGACAAATTGTGTGCAGACTTCATTTCTCTTCACTCTCTTTCTTCGATATACTTGCCATTTCCATTTCTGTTGCGTATTTAACGCAATGCCGTGTTCATAAAACACCATGTCGAAGATATAAGTGAATTTTTACCTGAGTCGCTTCGTTCAAAGATATTTTATTTTTATTTTTCCATATGTGAGTCTCACATTGTGAGATCGTTACGGCTGAAGAAAAAAAGAAAAACGAATGTACATATCATGATCACGTCCGATAATTTTTGCTCAATTCTATTTGTATAACATTTGTGCGTGCACGATTTAAAATGTTTCACATTGGTCATATTCGTAACTCCTGCTCGCGCACTCTTAAATAACATGCAATGCAATTTTCAGTTAGTAACGAACCCATTTAACTTATGTTCGATTCGCTGCAAACATCGTTTGCTTTCAGTAAAAAAAATTTCTCTGTTGGTTCGTTCGACGTTGTTAGTGCAATCATCGTCAGTGAAGATCAAGTAATCAATTTACGTTTGTGACCTTGTTACAAATAAACCCATTACAACTTTGAAAGATCAATACTTATCAAGTGTGGTTGTTTCATTTTTATCGTCGTTGTCGACGTCGTCGTTTGCCTAGTTTTGCAACCAGCATGAAAATATATTATGATTTAGATTCTTTTATTGATAAAATATTTGAATTCCATTCAAATCGATTCTAGTTGAATAGACTTGTGGTGGCCAGATACTTTAACAACCGGTTCTCATTTGCATACAACAAAATGTAAACTAACTCTCACGTGCTTATCGAAAACTTTTTAATTGAAAACTCAAAAGGAGGTAAGTGTAATCGATAGATTGCTAAATAAATACGAATTCAATTACATTTGAAATTGCGTAGAGAAAGCAAAAACATCAAACAGCCTTTGGAAATTAGCAAACTGAAGATTTACAAAGAAAAAAACACTCACACATATAGACATTGCAAGTGTTGGTTCTTGTGATTTCGAATGTTCGAATTCGTTTTGAATGGATTGAGTTGAGAGGCGTGTCTATTTTGAATTGAACAAAAGAAGTAGAAAATGCAATCGATCATTTGATTCCATGATGGTTGGATCGTTTTCTCTATTTCGAGTAAAAGATGTGGATCCAATAAATTTGTGAAATGACGTTGTCAAGTCCAGCTTGTACGAGAGACCGAAAAAAAGAACGAAATCTTTTTCTGTTATAATTTATGCATGTGAATTCTTGGCGCAATAAATCATTTAAATAAATGCAAAGATTGACATCTTTGATCCTGTTTGATGGTTACAGTGCAAAACCGTAAATGTAAAAATGGCTCGCCCATGCCCAATGCCGATTTCTGGATTTTCTGAAAATAGGAAACACAAGAGGAAATGAAAATGTGTGTGTGTGTTTGCAAGAAATGCATCGCCATCGTTGACGATAAACCAAAAATTTTTGGTTTTAAGTTTTGGAACCGAGCGGAGCATTCATAAAATGTAATTGATGTTTGCATTGCCAGTGTAACTAATTGATTTCTGTCTGAATTTGGGTTTTCAGATGTTATTCTATGCGTTGGACGTGTGCTTGTGATTGATAGTACCTGCTACTCAGTTGCACAAACGGAGGTTTTTCGAACGTCAACCAGAGAAAATAAAATCGTAGATGCACACAAAAGTTTGATCCCATCTGTCATACTTTTTTTTTTTAAAGTTGGGAGTCGAGGATGAGTAAAAGACCGAATGTCCTCGGAATCATTGCTGATTCTATTATTCACGATTCATATTTGGCTGATGAACACACACACAGCAGTCAGTAACAAGAAACCAACAGACACATGCATAAAATCAACTCAGAAAAAGACAACAGCAACAACAACCGAAATTGACGTACAACCGGAAATGTATGCTTTTTCCTTGCCATCGTCATCGTCGTCGTCGTTGTCGTAATCTCAAATAATGATGGGACTGTACCATGACCAAACACGACTCTGTTTATATTCAACCGAGCTTTTCGCTTAACTTCCCTCTGTTACTCTGTGATGCATGCACCGATGATGTATTACATTTCGCTTCTGTTGTACAAAAGCAACCGCTTTCTGTGTAATATACATATTAATTTGGTTTGAAATTTTATGTCGAATGCTTCACATGCTGCGATGTTATATTTTTTCGTTCTGTTTGAATTTTAAGATCGAGCTGGAAAAAAATGTGTTTGAACGAAAAGAGTGCATGGTGAGTATTCAAATAATGTGGCCAGTGGTGGAAAACGAGTTAAGGATGGTTTTTGAGTGCAAAATTAAACAATGTTTTACATAAGAAACACTTTAGATATACATACGTTTACATTGTACAAATATTCGGATACAAAAATATTTGCCGCTTACAAACATGCGACCGATTTATTAGTTGTAGTTTTCAATGGATTTTTGTCGTTTGCCAATTGTACGCCGAGTCTTATCATTGAATGGCACGCATCCACTCAAAAATTTTCGGTCGTAATGTTCATTTTTTAATGTGATGCCTTATGTATATACATAAAAGACTCTCGTTTCGATATCAGAAACATTTTCATCCGTTGAAACTGACAGGCTACAAATGAAACAGGTCGAACACGCTACGTGACATTGCACCAAGCAATTTTGATAGTGAACATCGACATTTTTACGTTTGTGTTCTGCCGACGCAAAAAAAAAGTTGAATTTGATGACCACGTACTTTCTTCCGGAGATTTGAAGCCGATAAAATGATGCGATGTGAACGAAGTACCGGAGAGTGTATTTGAACGAAATGAGCTTTTCAAGTTGAGGTTGGTTAGGTTTTCGATTTTTTTTACTAACCACCCTCACTCACTTTTGTTCGATGCAAACCATCATCCAACTTGATTCCAACATAAATTGAAGCAAGCGGCTCTTATTCTCTTTCTCGCCAAAATCATGGCAAAAACGGCTTTACTTTTTGCTAACATATTCGTTGCTCATAACCGGATCTCGTTGCTAACAAATAAAGAGACAGCAAAAGCTGAAAAGAGGAAGAGTGTTGCGAACAAGAATGAGGCGAATGAGAGTCCTGAAGGATTTCGATACTCTCATTCTACACATTCGAACGATACATCTCTGAATACATAATGAAAAACTGTTATCATTTCATATATGCAACTTGTATTTTACGATTTATTTAAATATTTTACAAAACGAACCGCAACTGAATCACCATCGCGCGGCGTTACCAAACATCACACAGATTAAACATGCAACCGAATCGAATGAACGTCTGTTCTTATTTGCATTCGGAAAATATAAAATTTATGTATGATTTCATAGAATCAGACACAGTCTTACATACGCAGCTCTAACCAAAACACTCTCCATTCCTCTCTCTCTCTCTCTCTCACTCTCTCTATCCATCTTTCTCTTCCAATATGCACACTTTTAGTTCTGCAACCGATCGATGAGTATTCAGTGGCAACAGCCAACGGATAAAAAACATCCGTATTTCAGCTCAAATTCCATTTTCGAAGGTTTTATGCTCGAAAGGCCCGAGCGCGCGCACGCTCACCCATTCCTGACAACGACCATAGATTGTTCCGTTCAATGCTTGAATCCATTGGGTTTTCTGCACATACATTGTGTGAATGTATTTATTTCACATGTGATTTTTCTTCTTCGGGTGGTTTTTTTTGTTGTTACCAATCACAAAACGCGCACCAGAGACTCGAGGACGACAGGCAACATTCATACGATTTTCGCTCGCAGATAAATAATAAGAATCGAAATGGTTTTTGTTTTCTTTCGTTCCTTTTTTTCTCTCTCTCTCTCTCTCTCTCTCTATCGCTCGCCGCCATTCGATCCAATCTATTCGCATGACACGCACACAAAAAACCACTTTTTCTGCCATATCACCATAGTTGAAGCAGACAAAGAGACAATCTGAAATGTAGTGGAGGCACTATATTCAACTCTTTCGTTTTTACTTTAGATGAAGAAGGAAAAAAACGATGCTCGTACAATGAAGTCGATTTTTTTCGCAATTTCATTCGACAGATGGGATGATTTTCCTAAACTATCTTCAAAATCAGCCGTTTGAACACTGTCGATCGAAACGAACACACCCCACCCCTAGGGGGTCTTAAGGGGAGCGCATGAATCTTGATGCTTAGATTGAGTCGGTGCATTGTGTGTGAGTTTTGTATCGAGGCGATCTATAATCTCTATCTACGAAACTATATTCTGCTTCAATTTTTCATCGAACCGACGGTCCGTGTCCTTTTGTTCAACTACAGGTTACATTTCATTCTTTCTTTCTCTCTCTCTCTCTTACACACACACGCTCTATCTCTACCTCTCGATGCGTCCTGTTCATTTAATATTAGAAAGACGGTAAAATAAATCGATAGATAAAGGCGCGTACAATGAGATTGAAAATTGTAAAATAAAAACACAATGCTTTCGAACAACAACAAAAATGCCAAGATCCAGTTATGATTGTGACGGCAGATGCATGCAAGAAAGCATTGGCAACACACAAACAGCGGAGAGAAAGGAAGAGCAAAAAAAAAAAATCCGGCGATTAAAAGGAAGCAATGCTTTAAGCATCATCCCCGAACGAAACGTGGAAGCGTCTTTTTGTTAGGTAGACATTAAGCATTTTACAATAGCGTTCGTCGTTGCATGCGAAAAGAAAGCACAATGCTGAAGAGCAAATAGCTCTATCTAAATGCATTATGCACGTGCATCGAACGAACAATCCACGGAAAATGCTTGTACGGCCACTTTTAACACACACACACACACAAACATACACTTATTCAGCACAGCAAAAGCATCATCAGAACGAACATTGAGCCAAATGCACATTGCACACGATGTGATGTTGACGAAGCCATTATATTACTACACGCGCTTATTGGATATTTTTACGACGGGGCGCTGTTTCAAAAAATTGCCGTTTTTTTAATTCCGAAATATTTCCGAATATTTTGATTTTTAACGCAGTCACATTTTTTATTTAAAATGCTAAAACACTGATAAAAACTTAAACAGATAAAAAACGGTAGATAAAAAATTGAAAGCGATAAATAAATATTCATCACGCAAAAAGAAACAATTCGATATTCGAAATAAAATAAGATGCAAACAGTCCCTGACAGCTGATGTAACTGAAATGCATTCGTTTCGCACACGATGCAAAACACACATACACACATACAACACACTCTGACGAAAAGTGTACACGAGTGTAGAATTCATACTTAGGAAAACTGAATTTCGTGCAGAAATGATGATGAAGGCGAAGAACGAAAACGCAAAAGGATAAGTATTTAGGACATTTTTCTGGTGATATTGAAGGATAATAAGAAAATGTACGCAGACACGAAACGAATATAAACGACGTCGACGAAAATCGCTTATATTGAGTTTTTTTTCTTCTTATTTCTCTGCCATGGCATTGTTGTTATTATTATCATTTATTTAGATTTTTTTCTCTTCCCCCCGCCCCTTCTCTCTCTCTCTGACTGTCGCTTCGTTCTCTTTCTCCCTGTTGTCAACGAAAAGTTTCATTTCTTTGGCATTGCATGGCGATCCCGTTCTTGTTTTTTATTCGGTTATTTTGCTAGATATTTTTCGTGTGTAGTGTGTTTTGTTGCTTGGATGATGGTAGCGGTGGTGGAGGTGGTGTTTCTGCTTTTATTGCATGCTGTCTTCATTTGATGCATCTATATTGCAATCGGTGCCTCTCGGTACGATGTCAACAGGGCCGGAGAATACGGGAACATTTTCTTCTGTTATTCAACGACGATGAAGGAAATAATGTGGGGATTTGGTGGCAGAGAAACTTGAACAGATGAGAAAAATGAAAGCATACGAATGGATTTTGTGCACATCACTCTCGTCTCCTTCCTTCTTCACTTCAATGCTTCTACATCAGTTCGATGGTACGAACGGCGAACGCAAACATGTAACGAAAAATAGGTTTTGTCGAAAATTGATGAGCGCTACATTTACCTCTACTACTATCTATTTTCTGCTTTCAAATGAAATAAGAACTCAGCATACAAGCGCCACACATACACATACTACCCACTACACCGGTGCATCAGGCACCAACAACAAACATCAATATCAATGGAACATTGCCGTGAACAATTCATATTGCATCCAAAGTGCGATGCAAACTGAACACACAAAGGAATTTATCCACCATTCAACGTTAAATAAATTCAAGCAACATGAAGAGTGAGAGAAGGATAGAACAAAAAAAAAATGATCGCAATTTTATGCGGAAAATGTTTATTACATTTTAAGGAAATGAAGCCTCAAAATACTGAGTCCAGTCGTGATGTGTGTGCGCGCGCTCGTTCGCATTGCTGACGAAATGGAAGAATTCATAAAAGCTTGAGATCACAAATGGATTATAGTATTTTCCATTATATTCCGTGAACATGTTCACTGGAATCGAGTCAAGATGGTAAATTCCATTCGTCTCTGAATCATTGCAAATAGATTCCATTTTAACAAGTAAAGCTTGTTAATGTTTAATAAACATCGCTTGTCTTGCACATTTCGTGCATAATATAATGTACAGTTTACTTCGATGAGCTTTTAGATCGAATGGCTAACGACAGTTGATGTTTTGTCATTGTTCAACTGTTATTATTCATTATATTGAAACACAATCTAATTATATATAAGGCAGTCCAAATTTCGATAAGGCGCTAAATGAGTATATAACATTTTCTGTATCTTGGACTGACGTATGCATATCTTAGAATTCTGTCATCAACAATTAACACTCACAAATTGGTAAGTTAGATTTGAAATTGTTGCTTACAATATTCTATAAATTTATTGGGTTGTTATACGTCGCATCTATATTCTATATGATGGAGCACACATCATATCAATTTGCTTATTTTGAACACAACAAATATGACATTAAACGTCCTTTACCTAGAATAGACTTCACATTTTGGTCATAAATTCAATATAGTGGCCGATAATAATACACACCTGAGACACTCGCATATTTACTTCAATCACAACGCATATTTACACCACTTGCTTGAATCGTGCCACTTTACAACATAACCATTTTCTGAAATGAAATGTCACTTTTAATCCTTTATTAAAAGCCACTTTAAACTATTAAAAACTTTCTTCGGCGAAGACTCTTCACCCAATACATTATTATTTCGATAAAAATGAAAAAAAAAAAACGATTTTCAAATCCATTTCAATTTATGAAATACTGAAATTTTACTCATTTCATTATTAAAATAATGAAAATAAAATTGTTTTTGAAAAGAAATATGTAAATTCTTGTCAAATCGAACTAAAAATCATCAAGTCATAAAACGATTTGGTTGAAATGATTATTTTGCTCGATTTTTCTCGTGAATAAAATGTGGTCAATGGCCATTGTGTGTTGAACATGAAATCATTAAAAGACCGCTTTTTTGCAGTTGAAATTTTGAATGTTAAAACTTTTGATTGAATTTAAATAATCTCCGTTCTTGTGTTGATGAAAAATGAACGAGCATTTGCCACAATCGTTTTTGCATTTTCATTTCATTCAATCAATGATAAACAATGTTTCCTGGTTTTTCAAACTAAACCTTTTTTCCAAAATCGACATGAAAACTATTTGTATTCACCATTTTCCGGATAAAAATTTGGAACAGCAACGGTTTTACGCTTGAATTATATATATATACATTTGGAGTATAACGCAATAACAAAAATATCGATATAATACGTTTGCATGCGATATTGTTTTGCAACGAATCGATGCCATCGATATATTTTATGTGTAGGAGAGTATGGATCTGAGTACATTGGAAGAAAGAGATTTTGTCGAAAATAACAACACCAAACAATTGATTGGAACCCCGTGTGGAAAAAAAGTGACTGACTGACTGGTTAGCTGAAATCGAATTTTGTTAACTGAAGTCGTCTACCCAGTCGACTCTAGTCGTCTATGTGATGACTAATTTGGGACGTTTTTGTCTATATAGTCAACTGCGATTGAAGTTGAATTAAGTTGTATTTTTCTCTACTAGGATTGTCTGAAAAATCAGCCAAATCAACTTAAAACAACTTCAATCTCAGTTGGCTTTAGCCAAAAACGTCCCAAATTAGTTAATTGACTAGTCAGTCAGTAATTTTCCACAAGGGACTGATGGCGTAGCTCACAATGTTCAACTCACCACTCATTGCTCTAAAATTATACAAAAAAATCAATGCTAAAAATATTGGAGGTGTTCAATTCGATATTATATAAAACACATTGATTGATGATCAAATTAGCTTTCATCGACTTTCAAAGTAGTTTTTAAGAAAATTTTATTGAAAATATTTCCACCGTTGGCAGTTTCACCACTCTCCCTTATAATATAGAATATGTAACATATGAAAGAGAAAAAAACAACGAACTAAAGTCACAATTGGATTATATATGTGATTGTGTAGGTTTAGATTGTGTGGTGAATCACACCAACATACACTTTCTCACACACACATTGCCATTTGGTTTGTATTTTTTAAGTAATGCAGATGAACGAACGATTTGAAACACGGTTTCGCAATCGACATGGCAATGCGCCTGAATTGCATATGCTTAAATTTAATTGTTCCACAAAATGTGAAAACTAGAAAATGCACTTATGGTTTTTCAATCAAATTGACATTTGCAAACAGCAAACAAAACAAACAGCACAACATTTCATGGATGCAATAATAACAAACGTTGTGTGATTGTGTGTACGAGCGCAACCATTTGAATAGAGATGAATTCCGTATTTTGGATTCGGTAAAAAAAGACTAATGAATGCACTTGTATTCGACATTGTTGACAGCATACGACTTTCGGCAAACTGATCAACTGATGCATGTTGTCGTGTGCCCGAGAGAATTTTAGCCACAAAAATGAAACCGGTCGTGTGTATGCACAAATCAACAACGATATATCAACGTTCAAACGCCTATGGCCAATTGGTTTACATAGATCTGGCAATTTGTTTGTAAATTCCGTTTGCATTGTGGACAATCCAGTCAATGTGTGTGCACAAATCGGCGAATAATGCGTGTGACATTTCACTCGTGCAATGCTTAAAACCAAAATGCAACTAACCTTCATTGATGATATACAGGCGTGATATGAGTTCCGAATTAGATGCGGCGTTTTTATGCAAAACCCCTTTCCTCGCGAGAATACCGAACGGATTTCGTCACCGCGCTTAACCAGATATCTACGTGGCTGGTACAAAGTAACTGCACATATACTAAATGATTGATTTACATAGTCGAAGTTTGCACTTTTCGAGTAATTCATCGCGTTTTATGCATTTTGACTTTGACTTCGAAACGGTTTCGTATATCAACCGGTTTTATTTCTATTTTCCGATTTTACATTTCTCGTTGAATGACATTTTGAAGGATGCGCTAGTTGAATATTGTCAAACTCAAGTTTCAGAGAGCACTTCTTGAAATCTCAATTAATTGATTAATGGATTTATGACATTCTTACCCGTAGAAAATGTTATCACGTTTGTTTCCTTCATTTTATCATTTACTTGTGAACTTTTGTCCTTCAAAGCATAGTTTCACAAGTGCATCGTAATAAATTGAAGCTTTTCGGCTTTTGGATTACCTTATTTTTACCATTATTGCTTTATATTATTTAGAAGCAATAAAAAAAATGCGATACGACATGTATTAAAGTAAGTAACAATTTATTTGTGTGCCATGCAATCGTTTACATACCGTCATTTCATAATATTAAAATAGAAATTTCAATAATATTGCATCCTTCACGATTTTCGATGTTATTAGTAGCAGTTACCTTGCAAAGGGCTTTTTCCCATTCCATTCGACTTATGCCCCGGTGTATTGGGGGTGCATTCTATTGTGAAACTAAATCATGTCATCGTATCTTCTTTGTTTTGTACATTTTTAAGAGTGAAGTAAGTGTATGTGTGTGCGCTTATGTGCGTTCTCATTGTTGCGTCACCGACTTTTATGTTTCGTCTCGACTTTTGAATAAATGAAACGACTTTCATCCTTGACCGAGTTTCAAATACTTTACTCTTTTGATTGTGTACCACACTTAGTGCAGTTTTTATTCTCATCGTTCGCATACCCTCTGCTTTGCTCACACTTCACGATATTCGTTCTCATTTGGTGTAGATACTTTATCATCACCCCTCGCGTGTGATACCATGTACGCAGTTAAGTAAACGAGAGTGAGAAATAGAGAAAGCGTAGCACAAAAAATATGTAGGTACGTATATGGATATTATGCTATCATTACAAACGAACCGTTTCTCCATCATGAATTAATACATACCATAGAGCGTATAGTTTTTTTTCTTTGATATTTTTCTGTTACAGCTTTTTTTTCTCGCCCTTCCAAATGGTTTTGGTGAATGAATTTTGTCCTTTTTATTATTATATGAGTGCATTTGATTAAACGACATCGGTTGTTCACATTGCGCTTACTTCCATACAACAGGCTATGCGATAACATAAAGTTTTTCTTTCGTTCGTTTTTTTTTTTAAATGTTCCTTGTTCGCATTTTCCAACAGCTCTTTGGGTACGAATAACAATAACAACGCAATTCGAATTCTTTGAGTGTGTGCGTTTGACAGGTCGTTCGAATGATCTCCTTTTCACAAAAGTAGAACGAACATCATACAACAACGGGGTCTTATCACATCATATGTATATGACGAAGAATAGATAGAAAGAGATAGAGAGAGAGAGAGAGAGAGAGAGAGAGAGAGAGAGAGAGAGAGAGAGTGGTTCGGAGAGGATGAGAGACACACGGTTAAGATGAGCTGAATCGATGAGGAAAACGAGAATGCGGTCTTGACAATACACACGTCCAATGTGTTAAAATGAGCGAATGCAATTTGATAGCTGCATAACGATAAACTTCTGACAATCACAAATTACGAACTTCGATACCAGTGTAACTGTAAGTAACACTCGAACTCTCTATGTTGCCTCCTCATTCTCTGAATATAATTGTACGAAGTTTCGTTTCTGCCATAAGAACATCTTTTTCTTCTCTCTCATTGTGGGCGAATGTGTGTCCGCGTCCGCACACTCTCACACCTATCACATCTCTATTCTCACTGTTGCTTGAGGTTTTCCGTGACGTAGAAAAATAGAATGACATTGCATTGAATACAAAATTAAAGCGCAAACACTTTCTCCCCAAATGAAATTGCTTCATGTTTGAGGGTTTTCGAAATAGAAGAAGAAAAAATCGAGTATGAAATGTAGAAAATCTTTTTCTTTCTATTTTTACATCTCACACAATTCGAGAGCGAGCGAGCGAGAGAGAGAAAGAAAAATTGAAATATCAAATTGGAACGCGGGCACATAATATACACATTTAGAGAAGAAAAAATTCACTCTAAACACACATATATATATCATAGCATTTGCGATAAGCGAATATGTCGTAACGAAAAATGTGCTTATGCGTTTATACCTCCTTCAATTGTACAATATCGAGCGCGTGATACTTGCAATAGATAAAAAAAACATTGACTTTGGGGTAGGTCAATTCAAAAAATGGAGGAGAGAGAATGAACACAGAGAAAAAAACAACAACCGAACCATTATAGAAAATAGCGCTGTCAAAGCACTATAAGTGGAAATGAAAAGGAGAGGAGAAGTAGAGAGAGAGAGAGAGAAAAAAAATGGAATAAACCTTATTATATCCAGTCTTTATCCATTCGCTGCAGTTATAGATCTTCGAAAGATATTCAACTGGCAATAAAAATATGAAGCAATGAAATCTGGCACGAATGGTTTACATGAAAATGGAAAAACAACAGAACGTTTTTGTTTCGGTTTATTCTTTTTCTATTTCATTCTTCGCATAGTAACGACAGACAGAAAGAGAAAGAGAGAGAGAAGAAAAAATGACTAAATAATAGTGAAACGCCATCAATAATAATAATTAGCCTGGATTCAACGATGTAAATCGTGTACTGAATGAAATGTCAGAGTAAAGTGGTTGAATGCAAGTTGTTCGAGGTGCATTTTGGTTTTGTGTGTGGGTGTTTTTCTATTCTATCAAAAAAACGCCAACACATCATATACATTGAATTGTTGTTACTTTTTTCTTCCTTCATTTGTCCGCTCAAATCCATGTGACAGTGTGCGTGTCTTCTTTGTTTCGGTGCGCTGTTCTAATTTCAGAATGCTTTGTTGATGTTCCGTTCATTTTTATCGCTTGCTTTCGTATGTAAGTATGAAACTTGGTGGGTTTCGATTTTATTTTCAAGACACACACTTTTTTACCATTTTTTTTCCTATTCTTAACGATGTTTTTGACGAAAAGGAAACAACCGAATGTTTTTATATTTTCGAATGGAAAGTGGCTTTTAAAGCAGTTGACACCAGCGTATGAAAAAGTTTCCGCCACAAAAACATCAAAATTATTATGATTCCGCGCAATACAGTTGGGAAATATTTTAATTTAATCATAAGACAAGCAATGAACAGAGAAAAAAAAACAGTACCGAACTGAGAACAACGTGCATGATGAAGTCACTGAGTAATAAACTTGAGTTTGGTGTTGCGTTCCCATTTTTTTTATTATGCGTTTTTCGTTCATTTTTGATTGCACGATGGCTGCTGCTTCGCTTCTGTTGCTGCTGCTGTTGCATTACTCTATCAAACTTTTCTCCAGCTCGTACACAACAATTTATGGCTTTCAATGTTTTAATGACGTTAACGACATTTAAATTATGAATATATGTTAGTATGCATACCATAGTGGAAATGGGATCGAAAAAAGCCAACAGCAACAGAAGTAATACATATAGTTTGACTTCTAATTGCCCTTCCTTGTAACCATTTTACACACATTGAGCTCAGATTTACATCAATGAATGAAAATACCTATCAATTTGAAGGATATGATTTTGAAGGAAAAACGCCAATTTATTACGCTCAAGGATAATGCTCGCTTTTTCGAGATGCTACTTTTATTAAACTGGGGTTTGATTTTTTTTACAAAAACTTCAATGTCGTCGCAATATGCGAACGAAAATTTACGAAATCAGTTTATAGAAACGAAGAAGATTTACGATTGTATTATCGCCGATTTTCTCATAAAATAGTAACTATTTTTTTATAAAGAGAAAGAGAAAGAGAGAGAGAGAGAGAGAGAGAGAGAGAGAGAGAGATAGAGAGAAGAAAGAAAGTAAGAAATGGAAAGAGCGATGAAAAGAAAGAGTACAAAAGTCGTACATTTATTATTTAGTTAAGGTAACCGGACGCCAGTTGAAAATGTTGGAATCGGCATAAATTATCAAAGTTATATTATATGAAGATTAATCGAAGAATCTAGCAAAATGAGTTGGGTCTTCAACGTTTGGCTATAAATTATTATAAGTTGCGAGTGGTCAGAAGAAAGATCACACACACACACAACTGGTGGACAGTGGGTAAAAAATGAAAGAAGGAAGAGGAAGAAGGAGTTTGAAACGAGCATCCATGCACATAATGTGACTCATATTTCATGGCGAATTTTATTTGTTGCCTCTGACAACTGGCGAGAGAGAGAGATTGAGAGAGTAAAAAAATATCGAAAAAGATAAGCTGTATCACGTGAAATGTATTGTGCATGTGTTTTTATGTGTATGTGTGTGAGAGTGAGTGAGTGAGTGTGGAGGAATATAAATCGATTTGTTAAACGACCAACATAAAAGTTGGTTGTGTAAAATGTGAACAATTGTGTAGTGCAAAGAAAGCGATATCTGTCGGCATCAAACAACAAATTATAATATTCGTAGCGGTGAAAGAGGAAAACGGCTATCAATATAGTGCAAAGCGCATCCACAACGGCAACGTCTTATTTTTTTTTCTTTCTGTTTTATTATTCGCTTTTCCTGGCATTAATAATTTCATCAATCTTCGCAAAAGCAACAAATAGCCGAATCGAAACTCATTGCATTCGAACCCAAGTTTAAATGGCTGAAAATTCAACTATGGTACATTCCTTCCCGTAGAAGTGCAACGATGATGATGATGACGACGACGTCCAACCGGGATGAGTGTACAGAGACCAAGAAATTGACAAGAGAGAGAAATAAAGGGACGAAGCGAATGTGAAAGTAAGAAAAAACGAGAATGGTTTGAAATTTTGTTTTTCTGCCAGAATGCGCCATAAAAGACGTAATAGCTCGGCGAGATATAAACGTTTCGATGTATAAGAAAAATATGCGGAGGAAAATCCACATTTATATAAAATGCATGAGACTAAATTTCACATTTTCGTGCCGTCGTTTCCATGAAATTTTTCTCATTTTCGTTGTTGATGCTGTTGATGCTGCTGCAGCTTTTTTCTATCTCCCTATCTCTCACTCTTTTTCTCTCTGCTCCGTGTTTTGTTCATCAATTTTCGTCAGAATAACAACAATTTGGATGCAATGTGCATTGTGCGAAGCGTATGGCAAGCGTATCTTGTCGTTTGCCTTTTTTGCTTCGTCACTCTATGCACACACACACACACAAAACTAATACCGGGCCCGAGCTAGGAAAAAGCGATCTGGTATTTTGGTTATCGTTGATGATGGCGTTGTTTTTGTCATCGTCGTCATTACAGCTGGTGAACAAAGAAAAAGAGAAATGAAAAAAAACCTGAAGCCAAAAGATAACTGCCGCACGAATACATTGGAACGTCAAAAAAACGACCAAAGAAAATAAAGCAGAGGCACTGGGCTGCAAAACCAACCAACAAACCTCGCATACAAAACTCAAACTCAATGGGCAAGCTTACCGAAATGGTTTACTTTATCCATATTCAGCTTCCATTCGGGGAAGTTATATATATTTTTTTCGTTCTCTTGTTATTTCTGTCTGTTTAATATAAACGCAGTAGTTTAGGATGCATTCGACGTTGGATGGTAAAACATCGTAGATTTTTTGATGTCATCTGCCGGCTGCTCAACATTTCTTGATTCAAACACTTTATGCACAAACATACATGCATGCACAGCACAGCACATCACACACAAACACTCACAAATTTATAATTTCGTCTAATCCATTTTGGACTGACAACCAAATCGTAACATTTGTATGCCGGTGCCTTGCACAATGCGTCTATTTACGTTGGTACGTGAAAGTGATGGAAAGGGCATTAGTAACATTATACAAAATGGATGCACACACACACACACTCATCGAGGAGGTCTTATGGTTTTCGTTGTGTAGTTTTTCGATTTGTTTGAAAACTATTTGGCATCTCCAATGCACAGCCACACATACATACACACTCGGCATTCGAATGGTGTGCGCCTGTGAGAAATGAGAATGCGTCTAAATGTCTACTCGATCTTTTTACATGGCATGAATTCAGAGTGCGCGCAAAGACGAATCAATAATCTCGATATCTCAAGCCATAAGCATTTGCCATTTCCCAAGAGTGTGAGAGAGGTGGAGAATGGGAGAGTTAAGCGAAGAAGGCATGGAGCATGGAAGAAAGAGTGGTAAGGTAAAAATGGTAGCAGCTTGAAGAATGACAAAAACACAAAATCCACCACCCGCATTGTAACGATTTTGTGAAACAGTGCAATCCCGTATGCCCTTTACGTCCTTTTGCATCTCAAATCGAGGATACGAAAAAGGAATCAACAACAGCAACAGCAGAAACAGAGCACACACAAAAAATAATATTGAAAGCAACCATCATACCATTAATCGCCGTCGTCGTCGTTCCACACACATCACAACATATATACATACACTATATATTCTAGATCCATGTCGCATTTTGTATGCAGAAAATTTTCAGATCCATTGATGCAAGCACACGAAATTATCTCAAGCTCAACCGAACCACGTCGCATTAAAAGCACGCAAACACACAGTTTTCTCTTCTTCTTCTTCTTTCTTCTTTTTCGACATTCGCATATACACAATGCACACGCAAATGATCGAACGGAGAAATACAATACATTTAAGTACGGTATAAAGCTGGCTTTCATCCCTCACGTATTATATATCCAGAAATTGCAAATGCACAAACGAACATGACGAGAGACAGAAAAAGCGTGAGCGTGAGCGCGGGCGCGGGCGTGTGCGGCACTAAGGAAGAGAAAACAAATAACACAACGTAGGAAAAAGCTGAGTGGAATTCATGGAACAACAATAACAGATCAGAAAAAACGAAGAGACGAACATGAAAACTCTCGTAAAATTTCCTCTGGTGATTCGGTTCGGTTGCAACGAAATGATGTGCTCTGCGTGCATATTACATCGGCATATATATGCGTTTGTGTATATGCAATGCCAGATATTCCGTTCACTTTGTTGGCAACGATAGTGCAAAGAAGATACAAATTTTGTTGTTCGGTATCGTTGATATTCATTTATTATACATACCTTCCTTATGCATGAAATTTCGACGAAGCAATGAGTCGTCGTCATCGTCATCGTTGTTGTCGTCGTCGTCGGCGATCGAACTCAAATGCATACACAAGAAAGCATTGCATTATTTTGTGCCGTCGCAGCTTTTTCTGCGTTGTCTCTAAAATGTTGTTGTGCCCTGGTTTTTGTTTATAGGTTTCTTTTCATCGATGTTTTTCTTGACATTCTATTTTTTTCTATCATCTACTCATGCTCTCTTCCGCACTCTTTGATTTTGCGATGAGTTGAGTGCATGTCGTTGGCGTCGTCATTGTTACCATCATACACACACACACTTTTACCGATCAACCAGTAAACCCATAATTTTTCCAAAAACAACTAATTGGAAAAATGAAGAATTGCATAATGTAAAGAAAAAAATCAAACATAAAAAGTGAAGGGCATTGTCACCGTAACGTAAATTCAAAAAAAAAATCCGAAAAAATACCAATTATTTTGAACAAAAATGTAAACTCATGACAGTATTACTGGTCGAAATGTTGGTGTATAGTTTGATGATGGTGGCGACGACGACGATGGTGGCTTCGGATGAAAATGGAATGAGCAACTATTGCGTGTGTTTGTGAGCGAATGTATCTGTTGGGCCAACTGCAATTTATCGTTCCTACGGGAAATAAATGATGTGTTCAAGAACTAAAATGAGAACTGATATTTTAGGATCTACAGTCGTCGTTTTTTCTCACTTCATTCTCTGCTCTCTGCCTCTCCATCGCAGTTCGGTCTTTCATCGAATGCTTTTGCTCCATCGGTTTTAGGGAGTTTTGGTCGTAATTTTGAAATGTGTGTGTGTATCAGTGTCCTTGTTGTATCCTACACACAAACAACACGTATCAGTTGTGTGTACCGAATTTTTCGCCTGCTTTTATTCTGTTTCTTCTTTTCTTCTTTCTCTCATTTTTTTGTCCTCTCTTTCGGTTTGAAATTTTTACTGTTGTATTATTGCCATTGGCGTGTTGCTTTCGTATAAATGATTTTGGAATGGTGCGATGGTACACAATATCGCTTCACAAGCTTGCATGTTTCAGAACCATTTTTCGATCTATAAAATGCTTATGCTTTCTATAAATACATTTATTTGGCGACACCGTGCATACGATGCAAAACGATCAACTCAAATACATTTACACACAACGGGCATTTTTGTTGTTGTTCCTCGTTTGAGTTCTTTTTTTTTATTTTTATATTTATTTCATTTATATAGTATTTTTTGTTTTCTTTTTTCTTCGTCGTCATCATCATCATCAATGTTATCATTTTTGTTTAAAAAAAAAGTACTCACGCCATCGCGTATTCGATATGTGTTTCGGGGCGCGTGTACGGAATTGTCATAGTCATTTATTGTGTGTGTGTGTGCGGATCGTCAATGGCTGAATGAAATGGCAGTCATTTATTTTGATGGTGGAACCAAACAACAACAACAAGAAAACCGCATCGTCATTCTTGTCAATGTGCAGCCAAACCAGTCCAAACCAATATAATATTCTGTGCGCTTATTTTGCCCTTAACGGCATTTTCACTAATGCACGATCGACAGTTTTTGCTTCTCTTTCTCGTGAATACATTCGCCTTCTCTCAATCACTCACAATCGCTCGCTCGCCTTCTCTATGTCTATACATAACTATTCACTCTATATATTCTCACGATTTTCGTTTAGGTTTTGGATATTGTCTGCACGGCGTGCTTATCCGATGCATTTTCCTCGATTTTCATATTATATATAAAGTGTATATCAGCGTTCTCAACGGCGGCCATTTTTCGATTCCGACGCCGATCCGACGCCGAGGATATTCAATCCGAGGCCGACCGATCTCCGAATATCTCGGATCGGATCGGATCGGTGGTCGGTCGTGGTCGGTGCTCGGAGTTCGGAAAAATTTAATGAAAATAATTTTTTTTATATTTACCAAATGGTTAATACAGCGCACATCGAACAATTGTTATTTTTGAATAGAAATTTAAAATGATCTAAATTTTTAAAAACGAATGAATGAGATAAATTGACGATTAATAAAAATGGGTACAAAAGAAAAATTAATTCAATTTAAAAAAAATATTGGTTTTAATTTTGTGAGCATCCGATCAATATCCGAAAACCGAATTCCGAAAAAAAATCCGATGGAAAACTCGTTCCGACGCCGACCGAACTCCGAGTATTTTCGGTTCGGATCGGATCGGCGGTCGGTCGGCGGTCGGACCTCGGTCGGATTTGCGAACCCTGGTGTATATCCATTCGTTTTGCGTTTCAGCATTTCTCAGGCATAAAAGTCGTAATGTGTGTCGTTGACGTCGGTTCATTCGCTTCCAAAAGCTTAACTGCATTACACGAAAGCAAAAAAAGCGACGAAGAAAACCCGCACCAAGTATAAACGAGCAAGATGAACGAACCAAATGCAAGAATGAACAAAAAAATAAGTCCACATCATCATGCACACACAACTGAGTGCCTCATCCATTTCAATGTGCAATATAAAATAATGTTTGATTATATTTCAGATGTTTTCACTAGACTTGTGCATGAGAGATGCATACAGAACGTTGCGTTTTCTTCTTCTTTCAAAATTTTCGATATATGCGTGTGTCGAGCAGTGCATTTTCACTGTTTGTTTCTTTCATGCAATAGATTGTACAGCCGAAAATCCTCCAGCCAGCAATGGATCTATAATATTTTTATACACAAAATACCCACACGGAGGACGAATGTGCGAGAGGGCAGGCGAAAAAGATTGAAAGACGAGAGGGCATACAAGATGGATAATTTATCATTTAGATGCAATAGAAGGATTTTTTGTCGTTTTGTCTTTTATTACATGCTTTCTGTACCGAAAATACACATCCTTTTAGCCTTGCACACTTCTTCGCCTAGCCACCAGCGTATCGAACTTTCATTTTGCAAACACATACATACACACATAAACTAACTCTCGAAAATGCGCTTCTCGTTTTTCGCTTGCATTTCATATTTTATATTTTTGGCTTTTGCCATGTTTTTGAACTACACACTCACCGAGATGGATACAGGCAAGTCATCCCAACAATTCTCGATAGTAATCACTATTCTCACCGGTGAATAGTGAATCTCTCATGTGATGTGTGTTGACGATGGGGCCTGTGTAAATGTACGATATATCTTTTTCTATAATTTGTACTTTGCCTCCGCTTCAGCAGCTCTTTTTGGCAAAATTTTATTAGGGAAATGCGTTTTTGTTTAGTTGGCCGCATTGTGATCGCGGATGAGCGCAAACTGAATCGCAAGAAAGAGTGGGAGAGAAAGAAGAAAGAGAGAGAGAAAAGGAGAACGAGAAAGATGGAGAGATAGAGAAAGGGCACGAATGTACATTGAGTGACACCAGTAAATAAACACACCAACTTGAAAATTTAAACAACAAAGTGAATATGGGGTGTAATTAATTATTTGCCATTTTCACTGTCTAAGAAAACTACCAACAACGAAATGCTCTCTCACTCCCTCTATCCCTCTCTCTCTGCTCATTTCTATACAATAGTTGATGATGTCTCATAGATAGTATGTTGTACGTTGTTTTCACATTGACAATAGCAGAAATGACATAGATGAATACGTGCACAATAGTACATACAGCATTAGGGAGCAACATGGCGGGACATGACACGAAGGATTGAATGAAATACAAAAAAGCGGCAGAGAGCGATCGAGCGAGCGAGTGCGCGCGCGAGAGAGAGAAGGGGAGAGAGCGAAAATATTTTATAAATGATATCTTTACCACAGCTTGAAGTTTTTGAATTTGATATTGCCGAGTGGCGTGCGAAAAATAAAATGAGAATGAAGAGGAAAAAAAAACACTTCAATAAATTCTTGATAAACGAGAAATATTCGGAGCGAGAAAAATGTCGAGTTGGTGGGATGAAACGTTTTATCAAAATCCAGTGCAACTGCGATAGAGAGTTGATTCATCATTCAATGCAGTGGCTATAATAAACGATAGTTTTTCTAGCGCACTGTGTGTGTGTGTGTGTGTGTGTGTAGTAAGGAAATGAATCTCCCGACGTTTTTCTGCACATTGTATAACGGTTGTATACCACGTTCGTCATTCAACTTTCATTTTTCACTTGCATCCAAGAAATTAAGGAACATTGCACTGCAAATAAACGTCGGCAGAATGAGAGAAGAAAAAAATGAAGGCGAAAAAAAAACAACAATCAGTCACATAGGAAAATGCTGTAGAATGCCGTAAAGTTGACAAGAAAGTAATTAATTCATTAAATTTAACCCAAATTCTCTGTGTTAAATTTTATTCGTTTTTCTGTTGATTTTGTCATAATTAAATTTCATTTTGTGTTTTCAATGCAACTGTTGTTACACGTGTTTTTATGCGTGTCACAACAAATAACCATGAATTTTAGCTCCTACGAACGCAAAAAAACGGCCCACCGACTAATAAACAAAAATTGGCACGCGCGAACGTGTTTCTTAATTATGATCAGAAAATGAAACGCATTGTTGACCAAGAAATTAACCATAATTGGAGAATGGACAAATGCACTCACACCGAAGTGCACCTGATGTCGTTTGCAAACATTTTGTTCGATTTTTTTTCCTTTTTCCTTCAAATTATAAAGTACATAAAACGAGTAAACGATGCGTAAACGTCATCTCGGACGATTTGCAGGCACTTAATGAACATTGTTGTTTTTTTCGTGTACATTTTGCTTACAATTTGTTTTAATTTTTGAAACATTTCAGTTCGAAAAAGAAACCAGCTTGAATCACATTGTCCAACATTTTTACCAGTTTTATCACACGCAAGCCAAAATATAAAGCCACAGGTTGTCTGACTCAAAGAAATTAGAACGAATAAATAAAAAAAAGTACAGGGAGAGAGAAAAGAATACACCGTCGTAAAACTGTCGCTTCCAAGAATTCTTCAAGTTGAATGCGAACAAAAGCAGAATTCAACTAATTAACGTTCGGTATTTCGGCTCATTTTTCAAATATATGACTAAATGTCTGGGTGCGTTTGTAATCGATTCCACCAAATGTGTGTGCCTCTCTGTCTATGTGTGTGTATATGAGAAAGTGAATTCCAAACAAGTACCGTTTCACATGCTACACAAATTAACCGGCCACATTATCATAATTTTCATGCAATTTGAAATGTTTGAAGATTAGAGCATTTTATTCCCTTTTGAACGGTGAAAACAAAGTGAAAGCGACCAAATAAACACACGACACTTTTAATTACACCATATTGCTGGAATTTATTTGTCATCGACATGCAATCATATTAATGAAATTCAAACAATTTCGGTTTCAATGAATACGCCGTAAGCGGTGTGAATGTCTGCTATAACTAAAATTGGAATGAAATAGTAAAGAAGTAAATTCGTATAAAATTCTTGATATAATTGAATGAGAATCGATAGAAATGTATCGATTCAATGTACGCAAACATATTTTAATGAGCAAAAATTGATTTTCATTTTATTTGTCTAGCATCTGAAATTTATTGGTGAAGCTAATCAATGAACTGACAACTGAAGAAAAAACCGATAGATTTATTGGTAGATTTAACGGTGCGATTTCATTGTTCCAAGAATTTCGATTCCATAAACAAGTCATCGTGTCATTAACATTCGGTGCTCATTGGCGACAGTCGAAAGTTTAAATCCTCACAAAAAAATCACAAAAAGCAATTAAACCGTATTAAAATTGTTCCTGAAAATCGTTCCGCATTTTTGATAAATTGATATTCAACGGTGCTTGTGGACTTTGGTTTGGATCGCATGGCAAATCTTCACATGTTGCAACAGCCGAAACTCATTGAACGAAACGAATCGGCTAGAAGAAAGTGATACCGCCATCGTCTTCGTTGCATCGTACAATTCTATATGATCTGATTGAGAACCGCTAAAATTTATGTAGTCGATGGCAAGACGAGTGAAGAAGTTGATCACACGCATTCAAATACATTTTAGCTTGATAGAATATCGTCGACGAAACAAAAGAAAACTAAAACATTTATTGACAATCTTCGGAAATGATGCGAGACAGTACATACGTTTTATTGTCATCAAAGCATGGTTAACAACGCCACGGTTCGCTTCGGTTCGCTGTTGCAATTTAAACAATTGTGCGCATTCAATGGCACAGAGAAAGAGAGCCACCGAAACATGCATGCAAAATGAAATCGAATTATATTAATATTGCATTTACAAAAAAGCCACGTGAAGAACAAGACGTGCGCGCGACCCAAGAACCTGAAGTCATACACGGGAGAACGATAGACCGGTTAAAAATGAATGTGTGTATGGATAAAAAAAGAGACCTGACCTTATCCACTGTTTTATTATTTGAGCATGTGATCGGAATAAAACGCTTTGCCGCACTGAACACATTTTAACCGTATTCTCATTATCAACCATTCAAATCTAATGCTCTGACAACAGTACGGACGACGACGATGGTGAATACAATGACGGCTACGACGATTGCCAATTGCGATTCACAAATAAAAAGTGTTGCACTGCAATTCATTCAAAATCTTCAAACGAAAAATAATAGGTTGTTGTAGTGCAGTTTTTTTTCGTTTCGACATCGTCGGTTTGTGTCTCGTCGCAAAACAATCAAATCATGAATCTATACGTTGGTGTGTGTGTTTGTTTGTGTCTCATCTTATCTCTTGATTTTTTGCCGTTGCAGATCGACGAGGAAAAAGTGTATATAAATCGCGATGCCAATCGCACAAAATAATAGAATTTTATCGATTTAATGCCTTATTGTCACACATGATAGTCTCAATTAAACCGAAATGCCATCCAACAACCAAAACACATATTTCAAATTTGCAAAACACTCACACACGTACACAGATAGAAAACAATAAAAGAAAACAGCGGTAATGAGTTCGAACTACACAAGCAAATACACAAACAAACACTCGAATTGCCGCTCAAATGAACAAAAAGCAAACACTAACGGCGCGAACAATCGTGAACTCTTTCTCGTACGACGATTGACTTTGTCTGCCGTTTTTTTTTCACTCACATTTCTCTCGTTCAAGTTGTCGCTAAGCATTACGCGTATTATTTTGATTGTCTTCCCAGTTACAGCTATTATACGATCCTTATCAGTTATTATTCTTTGTAAACATGGGGCGGAAATGAATGAGACGAAATTTTCTCTCTCATGGGCGCAGCCATATTGAAAATTTTGTATGCGCTTATATGTAAAATTGGTGGCGCCACTGGTATATTTGATGGAAAAAGAAGAACATGTTTGAGTCTCACTCGTTTATATGTAAATTACATAGGCATTTCCAGGCCATGTTTGTAAATCGCTAGTTTTTATTCTTCGCTACTTCGACTCGTGGCTCTGTTTTTTTGCGCTATCACTTGATGGATAAAGCGTGCACTTTCAATGCACAATTACCTAAGCTACGCGTAAATGGTTTGAAACAAGTTGAAACGAAATCAAATATCAACAATAATCACACACGATCAATAAAAACGATAGAAATGTTTGGATTATTTCGATTGAACAAAGAGAACAAACCTTCAACATTTCAAACCAAATGATAGGGCCTCATGATCATCTTGAGCTGCAAAGAAGCATTTATTTATATTGAAGTAAAAAAAAACACACATAAACAATTTTTGATTCAAAAAACTATTTATTCAACTAAATTCACGTTTTTTATTCTCATCAGTATCATTTTTTGTCATATTATTTATGAAGAAATTAATGTTCCCAAACATTCATTCCAGATTTTGTCAGTTTTTCAAGTATTTTTCGCATTTAAGCCATGAAAAATTCCATATTTTTTGTTATTAAATTTTTGGCTCCAAGAAGAACACGAAGAAAGATTCTCATTGAAAAAGTTTGAAAGAACTGAAAATATTTAAATCGAAGCAAATCCAAGTTGGTGTTTTTGTTCTAAGAAAACCAAAGCAGTAGCATAACAACCAAAGCCAATGTTGTTAAATTGGCTTTGTAAAGCTGTCAATGGGTGCGAGTGACAGAAGTTAAGAAGCAGAACAAAAATGGAATAGCAGTAAAGAGCTGCAGGCGATAAAATGTGCGTTGCTGTTGGAAGAAAAAAGAAATAATTTTTTGATGTATTCTTCGGTTCTTTGTTAGTATGCACCGGTTGAAAAAGCAGCCCGTCTTTAGTTGAGTTTGTCGTATTTTTATTTATCGTTTCGATTCGTGGTGTGCTCTTACTGTCCGACGCTAAGTTGCTCTGATTGCATACACACACACACCGTGTTCAGACAATGCAATAAACGAAGAGAAATCAAATAATACCAAATAATAACAACAATAATAATAAATGATAAATAAAGAATCGACGCGATGCAGGCGATAAGGTAATCGTAATTGGTCCATTATGTCCTGAACTGATCGTAAAGCAAGCCATTTGGGTGACAGTTTTACGTTTTTCTTTCTTCTCTGTTGCTTTTGTTTCTCTTCGTTCGTATGTGGTTCGGGCATGCAAGTTGCAAAACTGTAATTCAATTCATAAGTCGGCCCGTGCGCGGGAGCGATATTCGAGAGAGAGAGAGAGAGAGAGAGAGAGAGAAAGAGAGCGCGAGAGACAACGAAGATGCCAAACGAATATATTGAATGCACCTTTTTTAGTACGCCACGCGTACAATTTTTCTGGGTGTGCAACACTACCGTGCTTGCTTACAATTTGAAATGGCATTCGTTCTTGTACATTGTTGTTTGGACGGGCGCAAAAATTTATTTATTATGCTTTCTTCGGCATTTTTCAAACGGGCCGAGTGTTTTGTGTGCTTGTGCGACTACTGTATTTTGTTGTCGTTTGTTATTTTCATTTCTTTTGATTTGTGAGACGACGATTTGTTGTCTTTGCTACTATTATCGCGACCGTGGATGTTGTGGTCGTGAGAACGAGAGAGAGAGAGATGACGAAAAAAGGCACACTAATGTTGCACCAAAAACTCATTACATTTGCTACAGAAACCTATATGTTAGCCAGCATTGACATTTATTAATATCTATTCCGGTTTAAAGCTGATTGTGAGTGTATATTCTTGTGCGCATTTGTTTTTTTCGCTCACTTATGCATTGGACATTGGAAATCATCTAATAGGATTTTCGTTCGTTTGTTCATTCGTTTTTTTATTCAATGAATGGTCTTGTGTCATTGTCTACGCCTCAGCGTATATGTGCACACATCGATTCGGCTCTTTTTTCTTGTCTTGTTTGTTTATCGCGCTCCAGATATTCGAGCCCAAAGCTCTCCGCACAGAGAGCGAGTGAAAGGAAGTGTGTTTGTCTTTGTGCACGCGTAATCAAATTACCACCACGATCATTCGCATTGCGAGAGGAAAGAAAAAATGCTCATGGTGCTGGGCAAATGCGAATGAAAATCTGCATAATCCGCTTATTTTCAAATTAACGTTTTTGAAGCGCTTGCGTTTGATTGTTATTGGTGACAATGCCGCAAAGCAACGGTAACATTTATAAAAACGTTGAAGAAATAAAAAGAAGAAGAATGTTTCGCAATTGCGATTCGATCTGTTGCGAGATCGAAACAAAGAAGGAAATTGTAGCGGCCAATATTTATGACCATTTTCAGTCTCTGATGCGTTATCAACGCTTTTTTTAACTGCAACATTTCTACAATTCTACAAAATACAGATCATTCGCTTCTTGTGATGGGAGTGAGAAGGAAAAAAAAACTACAACTCCTCCGGTAATTATTGTTATTACGATATTTTCAATTATTTTCTCATACATTTTTCATTCCATTTGGCAATGCAATTGCTCGTTCACATCTCGGTCATATTCTCGTTGTTCTTCTTCTCTTGCTCTCTGTTCGCTTTTCATGTCGCACGGTATTTCTTTGCATTGCTCATTGTATCCATCACAGTGCATCGTTTTCACAATGGATTTGTGTATATGCATATCATTCCATTCAGATCAATTCAAATAAAATAATAATAAAATAATAACAATACCAGTTGCGGAACGATTTGTGAGTACGTTTGCCATTCATCTAAAGCGAGAAGAGAAGAGACAGACCTCTCTCAGCGATGGTTAAAAAAGACGAAGACAAAAAATAATTCGATTGCATTGATACGATTGAATGTTGAACGAATGTATAACATGTACAATGGTTAGAAAATTGATCGCGCACAGATCGTTTTGTGATATTTTCTTGCTCCAATGTTTTTGGCTTTCGGTATGTAGTTGATTGTTGGTTTTTTTTTTACTTCATCTGTAATCGTCTTGTGTGTTGTACATTTGATCTTTATGCCGCGCTCCAAGATCACATGGCCACTAAATTGTGTTTTACACACATCTATACCGACATTCAGTCAGCTTCACATTGAAAAACGGCCTCTTATTTATCTTGTAATCAAAACACAACACACCTTAGTGTATGATCTGCTTATTTTTACCTCTTCTTTGGCAAATAATTTTTATTACACAGCAGCCCCGTTTACGGTGTGTAATTGTAACCTTTGATTCGCGACTTGCGACTGAACTTTGAATGTTAAACAAGTGCATATTTGAATTAGAGTATACTTCAATTTGCCATTGAACAAATAATAATAATAATAATACACGATCACCAGAAGAAGGTTAAGTTGAGAATTACTTTCATGAATGAACAAGTGTGAAAAGGCCTTTTGCTGAAGTTTCAATGGTATACATTCAGTATGTTTTTTTTTTCTTTATTAAGACTTGCGAATTTGTCTCGTAAATTATTTCTCTTTTTAGACAAAACTTATTAGACTTAAACTCAGTCGTTTTCGCATGCAAACCAATGATTTTGGAAGCGAATAATTAATATGTGCTTGAACGTTCAAATTGTATATTTAACAAAAAGTGCGGAATTAATTGGCAAGAGTTAGTTTTATCGAAAATATGATCTATATCGTCTTTATGGTGTGTGTTTGTTTCGCTGTGTGTTTTATTACAGAAGTCAAAAGCGTTCAATTTAACAGTGAATGAGATAAAAATAGCTCTGGAAAAGAATAAACCTTAAACATGATCTTCTGTGCAGCACTCGCATCGTGCTGTTGTAGACATTTTTCGCAACAAATTCGCCGATTTTGCTCTTTAACAGCCAACGAATTACGCTATTCCGTTTTGTAGATTTGGCGTGAGATAAATTTGGCAACACACACACACCGAGAGAGAGAGAGAGAGAGAAATATCTATAGTAATGTAGGTAATTAATTTAACATATAGCCAAGACAAGAATGAACCGTTAGATCACAGTGTAGCCACATAGGGTAATTTACATAAATGTGTGCTCGTGCACAAGCCAGCAGTTTGAAAAATGAGCAAATGACTTGAGAGACCAACACTAGATGTGAATGGGTGAAATGGCAAAACTGTATTTTCACCAGTAAGCACATGTGAGAGTTTTTCTCTTTCTCTCTCTCTCTCTTTCTGTCTATCCGTCTCTCATTCGATACATTTTTTTTTCGCGTAAATTTAAACAATTTATCTAAAATCAGTTTCTATTTCCCTTCGTTTGGTTTCTTCTCGTTCCGTTGTTCACTTGCTGCGTTCATTAGCGTGATACGTGAACGATACATAATAATTAAGGTAAAAATTGGCATTTTATTTGGTTATGCATATACATATAGATTTTGTGTTTTACTCTGTCTATTTTGTTGTTAATTTCAATCTGCGAATCTGCAAATTGTTACTGAAATTAGTTTTAATAAATCAGCTTCATGCTGCTCGTTTTAATTCGATTATCTATGTGAGTTCATCGGCTGCGTGTTTCATTTGTGGATTGCCAATGTACAATGTGATTTTGGTTTCTTACTTCGTTTTTTTGTTTTTGCACTAAACCAAACCGAATAAAAGATGTGACATCATGTGATTGGAATTATGTTTGCAAATGACAACATTTCTTTTACATATTTCATTTTATATCATACATCCAAGAAAATCACACCAACAAATCAACAATTATGGTGTTTGTTGTTGTATTACCCGGAATCCATTTGGTATCGTTATCTAAAAAGGGACCATAAAATTGTAGTCATAAAAGTAAATATAGCCCGGTGTCGGCGATATATTTATTCGCATAATTTCGGGTCAATTCAACTTATTTAGATAAATCTATGTTGAGTGTTTTTAACTGAAAGGCGAACGTGCTCTTTGGGTTTTGATGCTGTTTGCTCGATTCATGCTAACATGATTCCGTATCGTTGAATACAGTCGGTAAAATTAATTAACTCACGTTTTTTGTCTGATTGTGATGCGTGAATTAGAAAATCTTGATATCGAGTGCTGGGCAAAAAGAAGCGTACGAGAAAATGAAACGAAGAAACTGTGGAGTGCATTCAACGTCAACGCAATCGAGAAATTGCATACAAAATACGCAGAATGAAGAAGAGTGAGAGAAAAAGAGCTGAACAAAAAAAAAACGAAAAAGAAACAAATTCAACGAATGGCAAAAGAAGGTAATGTAATTTTCAATGGTTTTCGAAGAGAGATGGTGGTTCATTTGAATGGCCCGATCTTGACTGATGCATGCGTGAATTATTTATTCAGTCGTTTGATACATACACATACACATCGCAAAAAGTTAAACATTTCAGAATGGATGGGTTGATTGAGGTGAATGCCATGGTCTTGAGTGCACTGAGCACATTTTATTTGATTCGGTAACGTGCGAAGCGAATATGATCGTGGTGCGTTGCTACAAAAGCCACAAAATGAAAGCATAGAAGTTTAGTAGAAGAGCAAAAAAAAAACACATACACGACTAATTTCCAGAGAAATGCAAGATTATAGAGCTGCAGAGTAGATTTGTGCAAATCGAAGGAGTGTATGGTTTGTTTTTTTTCACTCGTTTTTTTCTCTTCTGCAAGATGTACGTAGAAAATGGTATTACGACATGAAAATCATGCAGCTTATTGGAACAAAGAATTGTAAAGTATTTGTAAATCACGTTGAATTAATCGCAAGAGCTCTTCCTTCGGTGTGTGTGTACGCGCGCACTTACTCGCGGGGCCAGCAATTGCGAAATAGAAAACCACGACAAGTACATGGAAAAGTACCAACAATAAATAAATTTAATCAGAATGCATGCAAACGAAAAAAAAAACGCATACACACACACATCCGATGAACGTTTCTCATAGTACATTTCGTGTGATGCTGAAGCTCATGTTTCGTACAATTTTACGTTGTTGCTGTTTTTGTTACGTTTTTCCTGTTGTTTAATGTGATCCAGTATCACAGCTCGATCTATTCTCTAGCCGAAGAGTCATGATTTGTGTGAGCATTGGCAAAGTTCGCACTTTCGTTCGTTGTTAACTGGATCTGAATGTATGTGAGTCTATTTTGCGAAATTCATTTGCAAGTAAAGTGAGCGTTCAGCCGAGGCGCGCTTATGGGCTCAATGTGCGCGCACGCACGCTCATTTCAAGTGTGTGTACGCAAAAAAATGAACAAATAGATTCGATTCAATTCAACGCACGGCCACGAACAATTACAAAAGAGAGAACCAGAAAGAAGATAATCATAGTAATTGTGAATGTGTGTAAGTGAATGTATAGAAAACAATTGCGCGTACTCAAAAATATTATGATGAGGCGGCATAGCGACGAGGCCATAATCAACAACACACACGAAATACAACAACAACAATACATGAAGAAAAACGAGAACGAACCGTGGTAACTTAAAATAAGAAGACACGCAGAAATAATAATAATACGTGCGTTTTGAATTGTTGTGTGCGTTGTTTATATATTTATCATAATTTATAAGCTCTTATTCGCCTAAGAGAATCGTACGCATTGCTAAAGCCATGACTATTTCGAACGGCGAACCGATGAACAACAAAAGATATTGAGAAATAAACTGGCTTTTGCCGAGAGAAACATAGAAAATAGATACATAATTTCGTTGATAGTTCACTCACGCAAAAAAAGATAGAATGTTCTGCTCAAACACACCAAAATTTAAAATATTCACATATAACTCTTGTTCGCTGCGATTGTGGATTTCTCTCCAAATTCGCCGAATGGCAATATAGACACATTTTGCCACTAAAGTTCTATGCATAATGGGTCTATAGCACAAACACGCGTGTGTGTGAGAAAAGAGTCACTTGAACCAAATTTATACACGCGTGTGTGGCGGAGGGACGTTGACCTGTTGCTGCTTTGTATATCACCATCATCATCGTCATCATCATCATCATAGCAAATGATCACTGCCATTCCATACATTGCCCGGTTATCAACTTAATCCTCAACAGGAGAGCAACAACAAAGAGATACCACATCACGTACACACACACAAATTCTCGCACTTAACGACCCATTGCGTTCGGGTGCGTACACACATTTCGCATTGTTGTTGTTGTTGTTGACGCTTTTATTTCTTTGTGCTTTCGCAAATACATATATTTTATTCTTCTTCATTCGTTATTTCTTTCGGCTTGTTGCTTCTTTTTTTGTGGTTCGTTTGTTTGTTAATGCTATTTTCGAAAAACAAAATCATTGGCGTAACACACGCTTTATTTGACTGCTGGAGACTTTTATTTATAGGCTGACTTTGCCCTACACACACAGAGTATATACATAAAAAAGGCCATCATCCAACAACAATTGCTAATGTTCTGCCAACATTAATTTGATACACACTGGTTTTTCAACCAAACTAATTGAAATTTTGCCAACCAAACCACACATCAAATTCGTTTGTTTCTATGCGTTCCGATTCCACGTGTAAAACTTTTCGATTTTTTTTTTACTCTCACACACTTTTTGCGACGCATCATTTTTATTCTTCTTCGACCATTCCGTATAATGGCCTATCGAATGAATGCCATGCTTTTTATGAATTTCGTTATGAATTTGAACAATCGAATGGTTTATTCAATGATGTCCAATCGCAAAAAACGCGTCAAAATCTAATTAAATTTATGCGTTTGATTCTCTTTGGATTTAAATTTCTGTCGATTTTCTCTTCTTTGTATTCCACACTGTGAATAGCGAATTAAATCGCAAACAAAAACCACTGAGTAGTTGAGATGAAAATGAATCAAATTAAACAATGATGACTTTGTGTTGGAAGGTAATTCAGAAAATTGTCTGAAAATTGATTTAGAAAGTGTTACTCGCTTGAAATGTGGGATTCAACTGAATGACTTTGGAACTTTTTCGCTGTTATGAAAGTGCGTGCAAATTCCCACTTCTCTTTGCTTTCCAGGTCGCGGTTGCGGTCACCACACGCACGTTACGCACTTTTACCCAAATGATCATGCCTACTATTGTTTTCTAACATTGATCATGTGAACCAACGGTGTTTCCTCAGTGGAAATGCGTCAGTGCGTACGGCGAAAAAAAAGTGGGAAGGTGCGTATTCCAATAGGTCTAACGCATGTCTATCAAATTTAGGCCTATTGAATTTTATATAAATAGACGTGGGCCCACGAAAATTCCGCTCTATTCATAATCAACCATCTAGCATTTCTTTTTGTTTCAAAGCCAAATAAATTGTTGTCACTATTATATTTCTCAGTGTCGAAAAAAAGAGTTGCCTTCTCTCATTTCACATTTGTTTTTCAAATGGTTGTAAATAGGAATTTCGTTTTTGCTTGCATTGATTCAGTGAATCGGTTTGGATGGAACCATTTCAAAACAATAATAAAATCCATTCGTAGAAATTAATAACTTTGCTTCGGTTAATGGCATCATCGGCGACATTCTGCTGAGTTGTCATCTGCGATTTACTCTTTTTGCTCCGTGTTTGTGCGCAATTAAAAAAAAAAAAATACTGAATATTTCAAAACGTAAAATTCATAAATTAGACCACAATTTAAACGGATACAAAACAAAAGTTTTAATAACCTGTCCATGTGCAAAATTGAAAATTTCAAGTTCCAAATATATTCTAATTAATGCCATTAGAAAAGTTTTGAGAAATGTGACGTGTTACGTTTGATATGTATTTTTGTTGTGAAGCGATCGAAAAAAAACTGCAGCCGTTTTATTATATGCCAAAAAGTTATACATATATGCATTAAAATGAATCTCAAAACATTGGTTTGCTGACACTCCTCAATTGAATTCGTTATAATTTAAATCGAAAGACTCATCATGACACATACACGGTGAATTGCCAAATGTATTTCAATTGAAAAATCATAATTGCTTAACTGAGTATTTTCATGTGAAAATATGAGTTCCTCGAAGTGAACAGCGATGAAATGACAACGCTAGCAAAGCGAGTGCAGAAAAAACAAAACAACAGCGAGAGAAACATAATATAAAATGCTAAATGGAGCCGTTAATTATTTCACGCGGTCAATTGCCACACAATAAATTGACTAGATTGTTGCACAATGTATTATTACCTGATTAATTTTGCTTCAAATACGCGGGAGAACAACAAAAAATGAAATTGTGAGCAACAAAAATCGGCAATTGTGGAAATGCGCTTACTCATTCACTCTCTTTCACTCCCAATTGATACATTGGTAATTCGTGTTTTTGTCTGTTTATGTCAACTGTACAGTAAATTTGGATAAATTAAATCGTTTTAATATTTTCAACAAATTGTTTGGAATTTGAGATGCATAAATTAGCGTGCAAAACGTGAAACCACATTGAATTAATGCAAAACAGATTCAATTGCAATTTTGAATTACATTGTTGATTTAACTAAATGAGATGAAAACAATCGATGCACGATGGGTTTATGTCCCTGTTTATTTTTTGTATTTTTCATTCGTTCGTTTGCATTCATTTTTTACAAATGGTCAAACATTGAAACTCATGGCCTGCGTAATAATTTTGTAATCCGGTGAAATAAATTCAGGTGGTTTTAATTTGTATTTTCTCTCTCTGCCTCCTCTTTCCTCTCTCTCTCTCTCTCTCTCTCTCTCTCACGTGAAACAGGTCAATGTTTATTTTAGCTAAGTGCAATTTTAATGATATGAATGCGGTAACAAACCGCAACCATGTTCAATTTTAAAATCGACATAAATATCGCACTGAAGTTGATGGAATATTGCAACGGAATAGATTGCATTTATAGGCAACAAACACGCACCATTTTAATTCGCACTTTTCAGCGTTTCACAATTTATCGATGTGTCGTTTTATTTGCGAATGTGTTTATGTGTATGGCATTTGTTATGTGTGCGGAACTTTGATTTGGAGTTATTTTTCTTACTCATGAAAACTGATCGCATTACACTTCCACACACACACACTATCCGCACCGAAAATATATTGCACCGCATTTACTCGGGAACAAAACTTTCGTTACAGAACGATTTTGCAAATCATTTTGCCTGAGCCGATTCAAAAATTTACAAATACACTCACGCTCGACTGTGATGCGGCTATCGTGGCACACGGTGTTTGCAATTTAGAATGCACAAGGAAAAATGGGCAAATAGGAAAACATGCATTTTTAAAAGCTTTTTACATTCGACGCAATAACAATAAATTAGCTAAGAAAAAAAATAAATAAAAAGTAGCCGAGCACACGGTTAAGAGAAGGAGAGCAGAGGAAAGGAGAGAGAGAGAGAGAGGATGAAAATGTGAAGTTCGAACAACGGGCCGTAGAAATTTTATGTGCAACCATTGATTGGATCTGCATCCGATGCCATGAAAAATGTCGATTTTATATGCAAAAATACAAATACAAAGCCGTAATCCCAAACGTAAATGACGAGCTCAACCTCCGAAGAAAATTTATCAACATCAACCAATTTTACCCATGCCAAAGTCGTAGCGAAAGACAAATTAAACGACTTTTATAGTCGATTTACATAACTTGGCATCAACGCAACAGCAACACACCGGATAAATGCACACAAACACTCACTCAAATAGTAAGTGAACGAGAGAAAAAGAGAGAGGGAGAGAAGGACTGCTGCTCTATATACATTATTTAATGGTGTTGAAATAGCTTTTATATCGCTATGAATGTCACTGACATTAAATCGCTTTTAGTTTCACCACTTCGTTCGACTTTAGCACGTTCATAAATTTGAATTTGATCTTATGAGGATTGTGTTGTAAAATTGCAGCAAAAGATGCAAGTTTCGTTTGTTATACATTTTAACGACAAATATCCATAATTTCAAAGAACATCCATACATAGAAATTCTTTGTCTTTCAAACGGATATTTCTTCAATGACTCTTCACTCAATGAAAGAAAGAAAAAATCATTGGGTGAGAAAATATGTGACCATCAAAAATCAACGCATCCAATGTACTTTTTTCTGCTCTTTCTCTCAAAATGACACTCTTTAATTAGATTAAGATTTATGGCGTTGAGCAATTTAGTTGTGCAATAAATCACGTTTTCATTTCATTTTTTTGCAAAAAAAATCTTTTTTTCTTCCTTCGAAGTAACAACGATAAACAAATATTTTCTGCTTGTATTTTTGAGTTAACATTTGTCTATCTGCAAATTATATTTGTTCTAAATGGGTTTGAGTTTCTATATGGCTTAGAATGAAAGTGGCATCATCAGCGAGTGCATTTTCTCAATGGCTAACGCCAGCCATTTAACAGCCAAATGTAGATATCGTTGTGCTTTTTCGCTGCAACAAAACCCTAGCGCTCCATAATAAATCGCCCGTCTGAAGATGGTGTTTGAAAACGAGAAAATAAACATAAAATACTTTTGGCCAAACCGAAGTGAAAAACTAACAAACACTCTACACACTGTCTCTCTCACCAAGTACTAACACAATGTTTAGAAACATTTATCGCCGTTTAAGACCATTAAATTTAAATGTATCAGTTTTTCATTTTAACTTGTGATCTCTTTTTTCTCATCTCGCTCCATCTGCTCGGCACTCTGTATTGTGTGTGTGTGCATAACATATTGGCGCGCCAGCACTTCCTTTAGTCAGCCACTTTGACCAGTACGATGGCCAACACTCGTTTAGTTTACGTGATTCACCAAACTCTCTTTAGCGGATGGGCTGTAAAGAGAAAATTGCTCGCAATTAAATTATTAGTTGTTAAATTTATGTGAATATTTGTTTGACCAGTGTTTGTTAATTCGTTCAGCGCCATGTGTTTTGCACTCTCCCGCTCTCTTGCTCTCGCACATTTTTTTTTTTGTTATCATTACAATTTTGCGGTGTGCAATAATAGTTGTTTACATGTCTCGCTTTGCCAGCATGCTCATGCACTTGTTCCTGCTGAACGGAATTGAAAATTCATGAATTTCATTCGATTCTTTCGGGAACACAACGGCTAAAAAGCAAACTTTAATGATTCTAAAATAAACAGAGATAAACGTACACAATGCGAAACATATAATTTATCGCTAAATACGCGAGAGAAAGAGATACAAATGCACGATGCCAAATTGGTACTATTGAATATTTACAAATTACTGAACGACCGATGGAACGAGAAAGAGAGAGAAAGAGAACAATGGAAGAAAAGAGTCAGTCTACAGGTGAAACGCAACATGAATTTATGGCCCTCTTCTAGCTTGAACAAATGAATGTTACAACTAACGAATGGAGAAAAAAAATTGTGATAATTTCAGAGTAATTCACTTGAATATAATCTCAATTTCACGGCTATGTGGATTTTGCGCTCTCAGTTCCGTTCTTCCACATTCTTTCTGACTATTTCCTAAGCAACAATAGTTTTAAAAATACTGCTGCCTCTTACAAAAACCTATAATGCTGAAAACACTTATCGAAAATAGTTCAAATTATGGTAAAAGCCAAATCAATTTCAGAAAATCACTTTGTGCAGATTTTGAAGGTAACAGATGAAACAACTCCGACTCTTAATATGTCAGCCATGGCAATGCGAACATTTTACATAAAAACGTCTCCCACAAAAATGAATGTTCTTTGGTTATTGATTAGTGATTGGATGCGGTTAATCATCGTTGAATAACCATGCTTAATCGCAACACATTTTCATGTTCATATCACCTTTGATTTAAGCAACTCTGAGTGAAAAAAAAAAAAAACATTTTTCGTTGAATGATAACCTCAATAAACGTCAGCCTCTTTTTTCAAAACTGAAAGAAAGGCGAAAAAAAATGTCAGATTCAAAAGCGCTATGCTACGAACTCGTTTTTTAACGGTCAATTCTTTTTTTTGCGCGAGGTTATTTTTAGCTGAAGATTGAAAAGTATAATGTTAATATGTCGCAACGCCTTACACATGTATGGTAATATCAAAGCACGCACTCAACTCATGGTCACAATGATTAGAAGAAATTCGCTGAATGTTGAGTGCGTCGCCTTCTTCAGCGATTTGATGGAGATTGATCAACACAATTGATCAAAATTACATTTGAATATATTGAATCGGTTGGCAAAAAATCGCTAACCAGCTTCGATTTTGACCACTATATGGACATCGATACGTTAAACACGCGTATGCTTAAATTAAAACTAATTAACATCGCTTTCACATATATACACATGATCGTCTAATTTGAATGCGAAATTCGGTGTTGTTTTAAAACATAAAGATGCGAATAAAACATTGAAACCGATCGCCAAGTTGAATCTTTGATATTTTTCTGTCGTAAATTTGTTGTCGTTGGGTAGCATTTGACTTTCTTTGTGAACGGCTAAAATTTCTGCGTAAAATGTATCTTTTTGCGACTCATCGACTGGAATTTTTTACATTTATTTAGGCAGGCGGGTCAACGCGATATTCAAATGTATATCGAGACACACACACACACATACATACACACGCAAATATGGAAATGTTGAATATTTAGGTCCGGTTTCTTAGGCGGATAGCGTCTTTTTTTCTCTATCTATGCCGAATTCCATTTTTTTGCGTGTGTTCCTTTCTCAAGCTGAACAAGAGTATCGGCTGTACAATGTAGCTGAAAAAAAAAGAAGTTAGACGAATCGGCAAACATTTTTTTTATTCGTTCATTCGACGAGCTCGTGTGCCATTTCGTTGTTGAACGTGAATTTTGGAGTTACCGGTTTTAATTTGCTTGCTTTTTGGCGTCCAAGGTTATTCAAATCTCACATACAATAGGACGTTTTTATATTTAATTCTTTCGTTTGGCGCGTTCAAATTTTTTTGTTGTTGTTATTTAATTGCCGCTGTTTGCGTACACCAATACAACGGCGAACCACAATCATTTGTATTTGATTATTATGCGGGCCATGCGAATATGCGCGTGAAATGATGATAAATGACATTCACCAAAGCAAACCATTGGGAGATACGATTGAGATGAATCGGTGTGATCATCCGCATGCTGATGATTACAGTGTTTCGAGCTGCACACCGCTGTGTGCCATCTTTTCATTATATCTATTATTATATAACAAAGCGCACACATAAAAAATGAAACACACGGATCAAATCTTCGTACTGTTTTCTATTATAATTCCGTAATATCATATCTATTTTCAATATGCTTTTGATTCGTGTTCGCTGGTGGCGATCGGTGATGCCGCGCAAGCAATCACATACATGGTGTGCGTAGAAATATCAATGTGCAAATTAGCAGCGGTATGACCTATCCAATATCCAGCCAAGAAAAGGCATAGATAACCAACTATAGCTGGTTTAATTCATTCAACTCGATCTTCTGTTATTTTATATTCTTTTTTTTTCGCAACACAAAAGGAATTTGAACGATATAAATGATTTTTGGGGCGAAACCGATTTGCCAAATCAATAGAATTTTTAAGTTTTTTTTTGCACTTATAAATCGTCGTAAAAAAGCCGTTAATTTGCCAAGGCACAGCGTCGAACCAATAAAAGAAAACCAATAAAAATAACATCATATGCGAAATTGTCTATTTAGTTAAAACAAATATTTGAATGTCGTCACACACTCTCGGCTGGCATTATGATGATGGTTGTGTTTTATGCATCAAATAATTGATTATACATATATATTCATTAAATTAGCTCGGTTCGTCGTTTCATTTCCGCCGGTAATCTTCATAAATTTACGTGAAACGATTGTGCGAAACGCGATTGCCGACTCGAATTCGAAAAAAATGTGTGTACGTATGTATATCAAAGAAAAAGCGCTTGATAATGTTTCTCTCCCTTTCTTTTTTTAATTAGAAAAACTGTATAAATTCTTCATTTATCAACGTTGCTAGAAAATCATATAGAAACGTACAAATTTTGTATTTTCTCTCTTTTTTCCTATCTTCCTCTCTCTCCCATATGGAACAACATCTCAAAAAGAAGCGGTACAACAAAATCACGTATGCTGAATACAGAAGCCAAATATGAAAAAAATGTAAAAATTAAACAAAAAAACCGTGGATAGAAATAATCCCTTACGCAAACGCGCGCGTTCTATGGAAATTAATCCACAGCACCAAATAAACATATAGTCTTACAAAATTTGCGCACATACACACCAATACAAATACAACAATCAGCAGGCGAGGCGATGATATTTACAGTGCGGAGATTCACACTCGTTTCTCAAATCATGATTAATTAATTGAAAGCAAAAATAGTTTTTTTTTGTGGCGAAGAAAAATTTTGCGCCAACTATTTCGCCTTTATTGGTGCGAAAAATAAAACGTTGATTGCCAAACCCCAATCGAACAACAAACGACCGATGTCGAATGAAAAAAAAAAAACAATTAAGCATTAATCGGTCGTAATCATAATAAATGGCCATTCCAATCGCATATAAATCGTTCATTGGCAGTTGACTGAAACAATCTCGCACTAAAATACGCCCGTGATTAGCACTCTCGTAATTACGCATACTCTCTCTACACACATACCCACTTCATCTACGATTTTCATCGTGAAATTGTTAATTGTACTTGACCGATCGTGAATGTACGATTACGTATGTAAATCGTTCGATACTTTCATATCGTATGGAAACAGAAGACACTCACAGTCCAAATGAATTATGTTTTTAAATTAAACGAAATCTTTTTTTTCCTCCTTGGGTCCAAACATTCCAACGGTATCTATCGATTGAAATTTATGATCATTTTGGAAAGTCCCAATTTGGTTGAACTTTATTTGAAGCATAAGCACATGGTGAAAGTTTTTTTTTTCGCCAAAAACTTAGAGTTTAAATTTTACCGACCTACCTAATCAAAAATAAACTTGAAAAATACAATATTGATATGATTTAATATTTAAAAGTAAAAAAAGAGAATGATAATGTAAATTTTTTTTCGCTATGAACTGTCATAATGGTCAATTTCAAGTTTGAAACTGATACTCTTTTCTAAAAATAGCTTAATGTTTTAAATAATATGAATAAACCGCAACCGAAAAGAGAAATATGAAAATAAAGCAAGCCATTTGATTCTTCAGAAGGTAAGGTTTTTTGTTTCTTCTTTTTTTTTTTGTGTATGCTGTGCGCATAAATCAACAATAGAAAAACGTTGCCAATAATTAAGTCCATGGAGTCAAGAATTTATATAATGTCCGATGGTTTTCTATATCGTATCATCGGCACAAATTGGCCCGAAATAAAGGAAATGGACGCTCTTCAAAATGCTTACATTTAATGACAACATCTTAAAAATTCATAATTACAAGCCGATGTGTGTGCTGGCGGAAAATCAGCCATTTGAACAGAACAAAAAAAAGACACCATACACACTCTTAAGACAATGAAAAATGCGGCCAGAGTTATTGCTATGGAGATGAACATGTTTCGGGTCGCGGCTGTTATGATATCCGATGAGCCAAAGTGTATCCATTACCGATAATTTCGGCGTTATGCTTCAGCATTCAATTAATGAATGATGTTCATTGTGAGCGCCGAACGTGAATGGAATGAGAATTTATTTATGTTAGCCATTTCGATCGTTGATTGTGTTTGTATGCGAATTCATAGATCTGCTGTTGCTGATTGCCATCTTTTTTTTTCATGTTGCCATTTGGCATCATTTTTCTTTCCTCTTTGGTCTTTGATTGTTGTTGAAAGAAAGAGAAAGACAGCCCGGCTTTTCTATGTGCTGAATACAAACGATTTATGTATGGACCATTTATTTTTATTTAATTTTAAGCAGTGTTTGAGATTCGAGCCAAAAAAAATGACAATGCCTCCTCTGAATATTACCATTGGCAGCCCATTGAATGAATAAAAAAAAAACCATGCCAGCAACAACAAGCACCACACTCGCCACACTCATTCCAATCTCACAATGTATATTAATGAAGACGTTGGTTTTGGGCGATTCGGTGAGTAGCTTTCTTTTCAACCTCATTTATTCATTTCGTTTGCGAATTCATTATTTTAATTTTTGCGCGTACGTTCTTTGACTTTTATTTTTTCGGCATTTTGCAGACAACAACGACTAAAGAAAAAGAAAAAAATACAACAAATAAACGTACTCGTTGGATTTGTTTGCTTTGCATACAATTTTTTGAAAGACATAAATAGTTTCTTCCTGTTCTCACTCGTTGAGAGTTGCTTTTTATGGAATTTGGTTAAGTGCGTCGTTGTAATGAAAATCAATTGAACAAAAAAAAACATGCGTTATGCGTTAATTTCACATTTGAAATTCAGACAGTGTGTTGTTTGTTGGACGGTATGCGAGTCACAAATATTTGGACTGTTTGCACGAAACGATTGACGCAGAATGTGTGTGTATGACATGTGTGATCGGTTCGATGATCTTTGCGTTGATCGTTTTGACAAATGGGCTGCTATTTAGATGATGTTGGTATTTGTGTCGCTCGCACGCTTATTTTTTTAGAAAGGAGAACCATCATCGAAACACATATAGGCATGAAGTGAGAATATTTCTTCTCATTTCTATTTCGATTCTTTTTTTTTCGCCAAAATTTGCATGTAGATCGAATAAATTTACATGCGAACGACGAATGTGATTGGTGAGGACAACCATATACCTGAAACAGGCTTAATTCATGTTCGCTCACGCTCTTTCTTACCGTTTCTCTCTCTATTTGTGTATGGTAATTTTCTTTTATCTCTTCGTTTACCATTTCACAATTTCATGCTAATCTGTATTACGACCGAAATGCGTAGCAATTAGTGAACGGCCGCTGTTGTTGCCTCACTCTGTTTCTCACCATCAGGGCTAATGAACTATTCGTAAGCCACAATGGTGTGCGGTGCGCGTGTACGCTCGATCGAATGTGTGTTTTATGTTTGCCTGAAGCTTTCAACAAATTTTTGAATTTCGCAAATGGGCTCCATACTGTTTATAATTTTTTTTAGCAAACTTTCTAAGATTGCCTAATTAACCCGTTTAGAACTGTGATGACGTTCAATGAAAAAGCTAATCACTTAGCCATTTTTCATGATCCAACGGCTAATATATCTATTATATTTTATGCTTGTTTCTTTCGTGGTTGTGTGCTTTTTTTTCTAATTCATTTTGCAGTTTTCTTTCTCTTGACTTTTTCTTGTTGTGCTTCAAACTATTCAATTTGCCATAAAGGCATTTCGGCCTTTTGTGATTTTTCGGTCGCTGTGCGAACTCCATAGCAACAGCAAAAAAACGGCGTAAGTAATTGAAAATTTATGAGAAATTATGATTCTTTCAATTTGGTTAGTTTGGCCTTTTGTTATTATTCACTTAATTTCCTCTGTATACGCTCTCGCATCGGTTTAAAATCAAATAAATTGGCGTGTGTGTGAGCGAAAAAGTGCAAAAAAAAAATTCGAAACGCGAAATCAGTAAATGCGGTAGCTCTGCAGAAAATCAATATATTACAAAAGATTTCTATTGTTTTATTGCTGTCTTTCGATCTTCAAAGTCTAAATCATTCAGAATGGTAGCTGCTCTCAAATCTTTTTTTGCAGTTGTTATTCTTTTGCCGTTGATTTTGAACTGTTTTTTTTTTCGTCTTCCTTTGTTTTTTCTTCTCGTTGTTGTTGCCATGATGCAAGCCACCGCAATTTATTCGCACCTATAATTGAATATTATCGCTGCAGCGGCCCACAAAGCCAACAACAATTCTTCAGATTCTATTTGATCTTTATCCGTTTAGCGCTACCGACACCATAATCATTTAGACCGAAAACGAAATAAAACACAACAACAACCACAAAAATAGTTTTCTTACACGTGTTTTTCCTTCGCGTATCGCCGTTTCAGTTTATGTGCGCCCAACGTCGTTTTTTTTTTCATCTGTATTTCTCTAGTTTAACACGAGCAAAATTAAAATCATCGACACTGGAAAATAGTAAAGAAGAGAAAAAAAAACTGTGTAAACCAGACATAAAACACAAAATCATATTGAAAATAAAATCGAAGAAGAGCGAACGAATGGACGAACGAGAAAAAAAACGCCAGCTATTTAAGTGTCCGGTCAGAGAAAGTAACAGACAGCCTTACAAGTAAGAGAGTACGGAATAAAGAGAACGAAAAAAACGCACACCTTCCGAACAGAATCAAATGAAATATTCAATTAAATGGTCAGTAAACAACTGAAATAAATCATTTTGTTAATCATCATAAATTACAAAAATTCTCTTTCTTTTTTTCACTTGCATCGGCACTACTAATTCGGTTCGATGTGTGATTTTTCCCGTGTTTTGTCCATTCGCTCATCTCATTCACTCAGTTTGATCTCACTTTGTTTTATCGGTGGTGCGTTTTTGATGTCATGCAGCATTGCCGCGCAATCAATTTACTGGTGGATTTAAGTTTAATGCACAAAATCGAAATAGCGATATAATGTGCACATCTTATTAGAAGTAAGTCGTGTTACTATTATTATATTTTTTTATTTTTTGTGTTGTTTGCATCTTCCTGCTCGCTGTTTTTTGCAATCGGCTTGGATTATTCGCCTTGTTCCATTAAAAATTCAATCTAAAATCGCATCAACACATTGTTTTGCGTGAGTGCGCTTCACTTAATCGGCTTGTTTCTTTTTTTTTCTGATTTAATGGCGAATTTGATGCGTTTTTATAACGAAAATTCTCATCCAACTAAGGCGTATGGAACTAAGCTTGGTACACTTCAAACTGAGCCATCGAATTCATTGTAAATATGTAGTGCGTGTTATTTTACATCAACCGATGTGCTCAAATTGGAGTTGTTTCGATATTTCCTATCGACGCATGAATCATACACCCGACAAAATGGGATAAAATCATTTTTTAATTGTTTAAAATCTCGAGGCATTTCAGTGAACAAAATTACAATTTAAACTGTAGTTATGAGTATTTTGCTTTTCAATTAAAGCTAAAACACCATGAAATCAACTAGTGCGCCTCAAGGCATGGAAACCTATAGTCGTCATGGAAATCAATTAATAGTATCATTTAAAACACACTTATGCCTTTTTTTTCGCGAAATCCTTCCATCCGTACGTGAGCGCGCGCATATGCATGCCATACACCTGGGCCTGATGGTTGTGGTTCTTCTTGCAGCGCATCAAACTGAACACAACAGCACAGATCAACGGATAATTTATAAGACAAACTCACGCGTTGCAATTTAACTCTCTTTCCGAGCAATGAGAACCTTATGAAGCGAATCAAAATGAAACGAAAGAAGCGCATTTTTTCTCTTTTGTATTAACAATTGTCTCGATACGCAGCAAGAGAAGAAATAAAAATATTTAAGAGTAAATCCGTCTCTAGGAAATGTAAATGGGAGAATTCCGCGTAAATCGTAGAATGTGTGAACACGATTTTGCATTAATTAAATCAAATGGAAATAGAAATGAGTGCAAAAGGATGAGCACAAACAAATTCAACAATGTTGACGCAAAAATACTGTTAATTAATGAAACTGACTCTCGCACCACACTCAAAACAATTCGATTGATTCACGAGTGATAGCATTTTGTAGAACACCAACGTTTGTTTGTTCTTTTTATTGATTCAAGATTCGAAACCCATGCGGTCTATTATTATAACAATGCTTGAGTTATTGGCCTCTTGTCGGGCATTTTTTTTCTACAATAATTGTTACGGGTTTATTGTGTGGACAAAGAATTAAGTCATGTTTTAAAGGTGCCATAATTAATCAAAGCTCGATTTTTGACGATTTCTCGTCAAGTCACATTTTTTTTGAACAGAAAAAGATGCGAAATTAAAAAAACTAATGATTTTTGTTCGACAAAAAAAAAATTTTTTCCATATAAATCATTGTTTGTTTAAATGTTAGACATTTGTTGGATTTTCTCACCTTCATTAATCAAATTATTCGGACAACGGAAGAGAGTTGATGAGATTCTTGAACTTTGCGTGAACTTTTTTGGCTCACACATTTGAATCAATGGAACACAAACTCAAAGTGGCACACATCAACTATATACACATTGGTACGCACGGGTAAAGATGATTCAGAGAGCTATTATGTGACATAAAAGTTAAGTATTAAAAATGTCTTTGCGAAAAGCGAAAATGTCAGATTATATTTCTTCGAGCTAAATACCTTTTCTTTTTGCTGACATATTCTTGATCGATCAATACAAAATACCTCTAATTATTATCCGTTTTCATAAATATTTCCTTAACATTGTCATCAAGTTGGAAAATGGAAGTTAACCAACATAATAGTGGCCAATTTACTGTTGAAGACAGTTTGCTATTAAACATTAATGAATGAGCATTAAGTGAAAACTTAATTGTTTTTGCTAAATGTCTTGAAAATGTATATATATCAATTATTCTACCTTGATTTGTGTTGGATTTATTAATTTTTTCGATGCTAATAATGGAGCAATATTGTTTGCTTGCTGCTTGCTTGCTTGCTTGCACATAATTATCGTTTTCTTCAGCGTAAGGTTGTTCGATGTGCATTGTAAGCATAGCGCGATGGATAGCAAATAGCCATTGGCGATGAGCGCGATGAAAGAATAAACAATGGAAAATATGACAGCACGTAAAGTCATTGTGTTCGGTAAGCATTATAAATCGTTCGGATAATTAAGATGTGACAAACAAAGAGCTTTGCCCGGGAAATGAGCTACGGCTGAAATTGAACGCAAGCGATGAGAATGAGAAAAATAGAGAATCAAGCGCATTCAAAATTCAATCGAGAGATAAACAACTATATTCGCACTAAGACTGAAACAAAATGAAGAAAATTCAAATGTGTACATGTTTATAGAGTTGTTATGTTGTGGTGGGTTTTCTTTGTGCGCTGGTGTCACCGCAGAAGTTAAGTGACAAACATTTTCGCCACACAATCGACTTAGAGCACAGGATATCCCATATGGTATATGCATTATCCATTTCGTTCGCAACAAAATCTAATTGAGCGCACGGTGGCCGACGGGCGCACACAAAATCAAATTCACTGTGTGAGGTTTTTAATTCAATTTCCAGTGTCACCGTGTTGCATACTCTGTTTTGTCAATCAATTCATTTCATCAACTTATCCCACTTATAAACCAGTTCCACTTCCTTTTCGTTCCCACTCCACACTCTCCGCATACTCCGACCAAATAAAAATGTCGAATAAAAAATAATAGCAATCTCATAATTGTTGTAAATTAAGTACCTGTGCGCGCACGTGTTCTATTAAAATTAATTTTTTTTCCTGTGTGTATGGTGTAAAAGAGGGGAAGAATAAAATCCAATTGCCAAGCACCGGCTTAAGTTTCCTCTATCACCTATTGAGAATAAATTTATGCAGATTTCATTTCTTTGGCAATTGTTGTTGCTTTTAATAGCTACACTGCAACAGAATATTGACAAAAACAACAAGACCGACAACGACAAAGGATTGAGCGGCGAGAGAGAGAGAGAAAACAAACACCCAACAAAACCGTGAATGGCAAAACGGTGGAACTCACATGAAGCGCGCAAAAGCATTAAAATGCATTATAATTTTTCAATTTTACAATAGCCGTTAACTGTATAAATCGTAGATAGTTTACGATGTGTGATTCAGAGACACAAGACCCCGACTCGAACACAACCGACAGATGGGACAACAAGTCAAAGCAAAATTACGGTGTCGTTGATAAAACCAAACGAAGTACAGTAGCTGAAACAACGTATCGAAGGAATTGGCGAGTGTGAGCGCACAAGCGAACCACATTCATGTCATTTATATTCTTGCAGTTACCAATTATTCATAACATTCATATGGGTAAGAGATATATTCTTATACATTCTACTCTCTGCGTCCGCGGAATATACTCAAATGAAATGACGATGATTTTACACCGCCGTCGACGTCACCATCACACACATAGTGTAAGAATAGTAAACGGATACTTTTAGCTCTCTCCCTCTCTCTGCCATTCCACTGTCTTCGACCGTCAACAACGATTAAATTACAATTATTTTAAAACTGTCATAAGTAGGTAATGGTAACGACTATATCATTTCACATTACAACAGGGAAATACTATTAACCGAAAAAGGTGAAACATTTCATTCGACGTACATAGTATTGCTATCGGCTTCATCATACACGCGCGATGCGCGCGCTCAACAAAACTTTTCTCTTTTTATTTAGTTCAATGAAAAAAACTTTTCTACAATAATGATAAACACAAACAATTTTGTGAATGAGAAGAACAATTTGAAAAACAGTTTTTAACCTCGTCCAACCTCTTTCCTCTTCTTGTCATTTGCATCTTGATTTTGCATCAATTTTGCGCCCAAACTACAAAACCAAACTCACATTAGTCATAATTTTGATATGAAATATTGTTTTATGGAAATATATAATCAAGTGAACACAAACACAACCACAAGTATTACAAACACAACCAATATTCATATTGAACATGGTATGTGTTCTTGAATTGAGTGCATACATATGGTGAAATGCACTTTATCTTGATTTAAATACTATTGGAATTTAATGTTCGGATGATGTAAATAGGTCATAAGATCAGAAATGATAATAATTTTAAGTACATTTGGGTAATCAAGAAGTATTTCCACGATAGAAATGATATAGTTTTATTTTAAGAATATATCGATATTACTGCGAAAGGAGACACTTTTATGAGTGCTTTGAATAATTTAAATGCCATTCCAGATAATAAACTTTGAAGGGTACAGGTTCAAAAACAATATGCTTTCTTTTAATTTAGAATTTTAAAGTGACTTGAATTCACTTCTGGACCATTCGGTAGTTCTAATAAAAATAAAATGATTGACCGCAAATTCAATCGCAATCGACTATCACTTTTCAATTCAAAAATAAAAATGGAATTTTTGTATGAAAAAGTAGAAATACTATCTGAAATCACGACTTTTGTTCTAGATTATATTGCCTAATTTTGGACCCTGGAATTGGAAGAATGTCAAAAATGTAAAAAAGTATTAGAAACGGTTTTTCACAAAAATAAATGTGAGAAGTAAATGAGACTGAGGTGCTCTGCTCCTGAGTGCTCCTCCAGCTCCTCAGAGCGCTCATCCTAACATTTATTGCTCTGAGAAACAGTTTCTGAAAGGTATAAAGGTAGTAAAAATATTCCCATTAGGGATCTTTATTCATTTTTCAATCGCCTCGATAAAATATCTATGTTGAAAATCTTCTTCAAAATTGTGGTTCTTCATTTACAAACAAAGAAGAAAAACGAGATAAACAATTCTTAATAAATGTTAAAATTGGCAAAGAAAAATCGAAACATGATCGACTGTTGATGAGATGATGATCACCTTCAATGGCCCAATCAATGGAGATTATGAATGAAGATGTTCAATGAGCAAGCGATAACCATAAAATTCCCAGATCGCATACGCGAGAGTATCAAAAGACACAGCAGCACAACAACGACGCCAACACCGATAAAATACGAATGAAAAATAAAACAAGCGACAACATAAGCATTTTTCTTAATAATAATTATATGTATAAATTATGAAATACTGTCGATTTTTCGCACCTCATTGAGTTTTGCACGCACGTGAGCCGAACATGGTTCGGTAGCTACTTGTCGATAAATGCCTATATTAAAAAGCGATTTACACAGCAAACACACATGGAATCAAAGTGATTGTTATTCATTTTTTTCCCCACTTTATTCGTCGTCTTTTTCATTTCAATCTTCTCTGTGTGTCCAGAATGGAAATGGAAAAAAAATTCTCACTGCACATTTTGCATCGTTGCAAGTGTGTATTAATGAAGTAATAATGAAACATGCTTACGCGTTTTATCTCAATACCTTAATTAATATTAATTAGCTGAATGTGATTAAACGAAATAACCATATCAAATGTTGTGTACTTTTACATTGGTAAATGTATAAAGTTGCAAGCACGTTGCAACAGTAATGCATAACAAAACAAGTAGCAATCTCTCTCTCCGAGTCTCTCCAGTGGCAGTCAAAAGGGAAATAAGATGCAGAACAAAAATGATGATGATGTTGATATAAAATAAAAAGTGGGAAAAACAAACGAAAAAAATGTATCGAATTTATGCATAAATGGTGCGGCTGGATATTTTATGCACGCACTGAACTTATTATATATTCACGATGCACATTTTGCATATCCACACACACACACACCACATTCACAAAACATATGAGTCGCTGATAAGTAAATTCAACATCAGTCGACTTTGTACGTTTCCATGCGAGTCGTGCTCGGGTTTTTTTTTCTTCGCTTCTTAAAATTTAATTTATTCTATGCGAACGGAGAAAGAGAGATTGAGAGCGAGAGAAAAACGAATGATTTGAATGCAGAAGAGCAACCGACAATCTGGCATGTACGTAATGAGACGAAGAGCATTACAGTGGAGAAAAAATTGAGTTAGAGAGCGAGCGAGAGAGAGAAGAGTAACAAAGAGAATGATTTCACAATTGAAACTAAAGTGGCAAAACGGTAAGTGAACTAATAAAATACGTAAATGGTTGAGCTTATGTGAGAATATGCGTTCCCCTGACATTGCGCCGCACAAAACTCTATGATAAATGCAGAATAAGGTGAATTAAAAAGTAGCAATACCAAACAAATAAAAAGGAAAACAACAACAAAATGAACGGTTTGCGTATGTTGATACAGTGTGTGGCTCATGCACGCACACGTCAAACCAAAAAAGGCGACGATTGTGAACGAGAGAGAGAGAGAGAAGTGAAAGAAGCGAAAAAACAAAACGTTGATACATATTCACAGAGGCCAACACAAAACAACAGACGAAGAACCAAACCTGGTTAATAAAATGCGTGCAAAATTATACAAAACGTAAGTGAATAATTGAATATCGACGTAAAATGTGTAACTAGTGTGTACGGCGATTGCATACTCAATGCAATTATTGTTTATTTGATTATAAGTACCTGCATTGGTAACTCTCAAATGTGATAATAGAATGTTACCGATGCTCAAATCTCTTTCTCTCTCTGTATGTGTCCGTGGCTTTTTTTTTTGTTGTTGTTGTCTTTCGTTTCTCTCTTGTCTGTCGTTTTCGCAAAATTCATTCGCCAATTGTGATCGAAACGCAGGCAAGCAATCATACACACAGCCAGTCTGATTGTCTGATTGAATCTCTTGTGCATTTTAAGCACCATATAATAAAATAACATAAGAATGTAACAAAACTACCATGTCAATGTGTGCATTCGATATTGCCTCTCTTATTTTGCTTGTACTGTAAAAATGGCAAACACGAGCACATTCGAAACTCGTTTAGACGTGCATAGAGACGCGTACGCACAACAACCCACCGTTCCGAATCAGTGACAAAAGTTATTTTAATCATATTTATTTATGATAATTGATAAGCATAACCATTTAATGAGTAAATGATTATTATTGTAAGTGGCAATGCGATCGAATGGTATCCGACAGTCACGGCCAATAATGCTTGAGAATTAACGATCGACAATTATCATTGAGAGCCAAATGTGAGACGGTTATAAACACGCCGACACTGAATAAAATTCCAAAATAATGATCTCAATGTGCTACTGGTTGTTCGGTGCGCCTCAACGAGCCACAGCAACACAGTCAGATTATAGAGTGTAGGCGAATGGATTAGACTAAACTGCGGCAGCATCACTGGCAATAATAATTTCTTTATTTTTTTTCCTCAATTGAAATGCGCAGAGAAAGAGGGAAAGAGAAACTGTAATTCAGTGTGTGTGAATGGAATTTGGTGTTCGGTCGTGCATATGCTTTTATAAGTGTGAAAAATGTTTTTGTATTTTCAAAGTTGGAATGCATAGCCAATATGGTACGAATGTCTTGAAATATGTATAATTTCCCTCTATTTTGCGTTCAATTTGAAATCATCCATTTTCATTAGTTTTTAGAAAATCATTTAAATTATAACGGTTGTGTAAATGCGTACACATAAGACACAATGGCCCAATCTACTCGAGCCATAGTTGCGTATCCTTTTCACTATGTCGATTTAAAATTTTATTATTGTACCGTTCACTTGCCCGGTTACTATGATACCCAAATTCAAATCAACAATCCTGTGTATGGCGAAGTTTTAGCTCGGCAGTCAAAACAAAAACAATATATATATTGAGCAGCTGAATGACAACGACAACGACAACGACGACAAAGGACGACAAAGGAATAAGAAGAAGCATGAAAAAGCGGTACGGATACACACACAGTAAAGTCGTTAGATGCACGCAAAGGCCCACTGGATAATCATTTTCGGTTGTTCACCTCGGATTGTAGTGCGACGCACCAAAAGACATTGACATTTTTCGACTATATCTTAGTTATATCGTGCGTCCGGATAGTGCTTCAACTGAAAACACATTTTCTGTCTTCATTGCATTATACATCTATCTATTCTATACGAATAGTGTAGCCAAACCGTATAACACCGATCAATATGTTTCCATGGCAGAGATTTCATTTGTTTGTGCTCCGAAATATTTTATAAATGTGTGCATACACACGCCACACCAACGAAAATCACTCTCTGTCATCCTGTGTACGCTCTCGGCACATAAGATGTCTATAATTTTCATACAATATGTATGAATATACAACTTCCCCGTTGTTATTGTTTTTTTTTTTTTTTTCGTTTCATCTCTGTCGCAACTGCAGGTTCTTTGGTCCTTTCGTCACATCATTGCCATAGTCAACATCATCAGCCACATTCCTATACATAACAATATTTCGGCTGATGCTAAATTCAGAAGAGAAATCTATCCTTTTTTTCATTTGAATGATGCGAGAGAGTAAAAAAGTGATTGTCTACTTTTTTCCCTGCGCATCGTATGTATCTTTTGTATTCCGACCTGTATCGAGAATGTATCAGAGTACATTGCCTTCAGGAAAACACATACACTACATAAGAATTGTATGCGTCTATATTCTGACTGGGATTATAATGATGACAGAAAAAAAACGGCAACTCACTCAATTTTCGACAGCGGCAGCGATGACGATGAAAAGCTTTTTGGACAGTGTATTAAATTGGTTGTTTTGTCAAAAAAAGTGGATGAAGATAAATAGTTGAAAAAAAGAGGCACTCGTCAACCAGCACATATTTATGTGTGTGCGGTGAAAGCCGTTCAAATGCGAATTATAATAGGATTTCATAAAATAAAACCGAAATTACTCGCTCTCTTTAGCACTGTGTACACCGCAAACACACAAAGAGGTTTGCTATGCCAATGAACTTTGACAAAATATCAATTCGTTTTATTTCAAGAATATCTTCGTTAGAAGGGCAATCGTAATGTTTTCGCCACTTTTTTTGGATTAGTAGATAGCGTACTCATTTCCCTCTGTTTCGCGTGGTTTTTTTTCGGTTACTTCATTTGAGAAGCTATTCAAAATCCACGAAGCCAGATCAACAGCAACATCAGCACAAACACAAAATGAAAAGATTTAAGACATGTGTATGCTGTATAGTGTTAAAAATGAAAAAAATCGTAATTGTTGAGAAAAAAAGAGTGAGAGAGACCGACTTTCAACAATTTGCCATTCCATTCGCCACGAGTCCTTGAGACACAGTAAATGTTCTTGAAAAGAATGAGGCGCGCACGCACACATACAAACACAAATTCGTAGGCTTGTAATTAGTCATGTCGTCATGTGATTAACGCCATTCTCTTGAGCTCTTAAACTTTTCAGCATCAAATTAAATTGGTCCCCAGCCAAAAAAAGAATCCAGCAAATAGAACAAAGAACTCATAAAAATAATAGACTCTTGGCTGAAGGTATATGTACTAAGTGCATGGCAAAAGGCAATGGATTAATTCTCTCTCTGCTTTCATTTTTTTTTCTTTTCTTCTCTGCACTCGCTCTTGTTCTTATTCTATATGTTTGCTTGTGCATGTATGTTGGTTTTGTATTTTTGCCGAAAAAAAAAAGAATTTGAGTCATTGCACTCATTTGGGTTGTTGTTTGTTATACGCGAGGCTCGTGCGCGCAACACATGCAAACATAAAGTTCTGCTTGGCGCACAATGAATATTCTGGATAGATTTTATGTAATTATATACATTTCACGTGTAGCGATTTGGTATTTTCCGTCTTCTCGTCGACGGGATTTTCACAAAAATTCTGTCTCGGATTCCACTTGAGAAATGCAAAGTACTCGACATACGCGCGTTTCTGATGAAATTCCGAAAAAATAAATTCCCAAAACAACAACAAAAAAAATGCTCACGAAAAATCTATGTCTATCAAATATAGGAGGCAGACAGTTTCACCTGTGATGAACTGTTGTAAATCCCATCAAATGATAGTGTTAAAACGAGCGAACAAAAAATAGAAAATTGGAACCTCGTTATTTATGTCTACCATCGAAATGACGATTGAAACACTTCATTCACGCACTTTTTCGTTTGTTTGCTCGTCAATAATGCAATATTGACGGTGTGTTTCGTTGTTTTTTGTGTAGTGACAACGAGGTAAGCGTTTCATTTGTGTCTACGCCTAGTTAATTTATTACATTCACTCGTCTCGATGAGCTATGAACTATCTACGATACGATAAATGAAATGATATCGCAAACATGGTGCACTTCAACTGTGAGCTCGTTAAAGAAAGTGAACGATGGAATGAATACCAAAAGACTGTGAACGGGAGATAAACAAAATAGTCGAAGAGTAAAACATTCATTTTAGTTTTAACTTTTAAAAAGTTAAAGTTTCAATGAACGAAAGTTGCGATTGAAAGTCGACTGCTGTCAATTGACTTCATTTAAAAATCGGCGCCTTATAATTTATGGTAAACAATATACGTTTGGAAGTTTTCAGTTAGTGTGAAATTGGCAGTAGGAAGCGATGATTTTTTTCTCTCTCTTCAAGTTTGGCTTCATTTTGTCTTTCAACAAATCTCAAGGTGACTTTTCCCGTTCATTTGTCTTCCGTTTCACATTGAATGCATGCAATTCTGGATATATATATATATTATGTATATGTGTATGTATTTATTCCTTAAATTTTCGAGCCATGGTTCCTGCTGTGCGTTTCGAGTCGACGGCTGCTACATCATGTTTGTGTTACGGTTTGCGATGAAATGATATGGAAAAAGTACACGCATTCTCTCGGGGTCAATCGAGTTCAAAGCGTACAGAGAGAGAAAGAAAAAAAAATTCGTTATATATTTTGTGAATTGTAAGTTAGCGAAACCGCCCGATCTATAATATATTTACAATTCGTCGATAGGGCATAACGGAAAACCGGCTGACTACATACATGTGCGGTTTGCCATTTGTGCATCTTGTGCGGTGACACACGCAAAGGGATTTTGTATTTGGTTGTTGTTGGTGCCGTCGTGTGATTTTGTAAACAGACTGAGAATATATCGAAATGTTTCTCTTCAGACATAGGAGCAAACATAGATATTTGCCGACACATTTCATTGTGGCAACCACCTTAAAAATTGCGCGCCATGCGTTGCGCGTCTCGATAAAATTCGAAAAAAATAACGGGGTATTTGAGGGCAGATAGAGAGAGAGAGAGAGAGAGAGAGAGAGAAAGTAGAGTGTAAACCGAAGAAGCGTAGACAAACAACACTCGCGAACGCACTCCTACGCCGACGTAACACGAATAATAACAACGAAAAACACGAGAACGCAACACACATCGAGTGCGAGGATATTGTGGAAATGTGTATGCCTTTTGAGACGGCACTATTAGGACTACGGCCAAAATAAAAAAACAACGACACCAAAACAAGAAATCACACAAACAACGCATATACATACCAGCCAATGTTTGCTTTCTTCACATTAATGCGTGCTCGTACCCTTAAAATGTGTGTACACGATATGCCGGCACGTTGTTGGCGATACGAATACGACAGTGAGTGTATATGCATATTATGCTTAAATCTATATGCACAGACACACACAGAGACCGAGAATATGTGTGTGCTGTGGGATTTTGCACACGAATGCTATTTCGCATTTGATGAGTGTATTCACCAAAAATATTATGAGAATTTTGCCTTTTTCGGTGTTTTGTTGCGCGCCTTCTCGCATAAGTGCATAGACATTTCCAGAAATAATGGCTTTTCCTCGTTCTTTTAGTGTCTAAGGGCTGACGCTGCTTTTCTCTCTTTGTCTTTTTTTCGCCACGTTTTATTTTTATTTTGTTGCTGTTAATTTTGGTCTGTACCATTCGATATATTAGCGGTGGTGTCGGTGTGCGTGTACTCGAAATTTATTTATTCCGTTGGCTTTTGCATTCGGTGGTTGACTACATAGCAAGCTCCCTTTTTAAAAAAAAAGACACACACACATACTATATCTATTCAAAGATCTTAACTATACCGTTTCGTGCCACGTATAGTAAATTCAAGTGAGTAGTTTGTATGGCTGAAGCTTTTTTTGCTGCTCTCAACTTTTTTGTGCTTCTTGTGTTTCAAACGAGAGGCTCTCATCTATGCGTACACACTTGCTTGTGTACATGAAAGTCGTTTGTACGTAGAAAAAAAAAATCATGTTTAATGCACCAATCTCTATAATAATAGAAAAAACCTTCCGAACCGACATTCCAGTTTTTTCTTCTAACTCCATACGATTTTCGGCCTTTCCTCGTCTCCTATGCGCTTATCAATGCGTGTGCCATTGCTAATATCACACCACCGTTGTGTGCAATAATATCGTATATATGGGAAATATAAATATGCCGTTGGTATACTCTGCCGGGGTGGCTTTACCGATAATTTCAGTTCTTTTGTTTTTCTCTTTTCCGTTGGAAAATGTCTCATCTATACTCTGTACATATATATATATATATTCATGCACTTACACACATACCAGTTCGCACAATCACGCAAACAGATCCCAAAATAGTCTGGCCGTCTTTTGTTTAATTCTGTCTGCTTTTGTGTGGTGCTTTGTGCTTGGATATGCGTATTATTTGTGCACTTTTTTTCCTTTTCTCATTCGCATGTAACGTTTTTTTGTACGTGTGTGTGTGTGTGTGTGTGTAATTTCCTTTTGCAAGCCTTTTTTAACCATTTTTACACGTAAATATTGATTATATCGTTGGAAAAAGCTAGTACGTGTGAACATGCGTTTGAATAGCTTATATGTGTGTGTACGTTAAGTTGTTAACCATTTCGGTCGTCACTCAATGTCGGTTGGAGTTTTTTGTTTCTCTTCGTCGTCGGTTTTTAGTAAATAAAAACCCCAAAAGCAGACGGTACTATGATGATTGAATTACGATAGCCATTTTTAGCCCTTTTTAGTTAGCGATTTTCTATTTTAAGCCACTGCTTTGTTTTGATTGCATTGATGTGAAATGCGGATTTATTGTCTATTGAAAGAAATCTCTCATTTTTCGTCGACAATATGGTTGGGCGTTATTTTTCGCACTAAAGCATCCAATTTATTTTTCTATCAATATCGTTAACGATCGGGCTAAACTTGACTGCGTTATCGTTTTTTTTCTCTGCTGTTGTTTCTCTTTTGAAGCAAAAATCAGTGATTAATCTTTTGCAAGCAACGTTGATCTATAGTTTGGCAATTTTGGTCGATCATGAAAAATTGGAATAAGCCACAATGATAAAATGTAGACGAAAATAAATCAAAGAGAACACTATTGTTCAATCTCCCAAGATTGATGGTTGAGCGCTCTCTCGACGCTCTTTCTCAACGGTCGCGCGAATAAACCAACGAACAAACTAGCGTACAAATTTGATATAGGAAAACTTGAGAAAATGGTCCCTTAATTTTGAATGAAATCGCTAAATTACGACCTACACACACAAACATGCATATAGTGTAATGGCCTTTCGAAAAGTCAAAATCTCGTAACATGTTCTCTGAATGAAAACACTAAAATAATATCTATAGCGTTATGTTGTTCGTCCAAAAAATCTATTCAGTATTCATTTGGTGTATCCAGAAAATGTATGCGGACAGGGCGAAAGAGAGGTTTTTGCCCTCGCAAGACTTGCATGCGTTTTGCTTTTGTTGCCCGGGTGCGTATAGATATTTTCTATCATACACACAACAAACGGTGGCGGCGGCAATAGAAGCACCATAACATACACTTGATTCGCATTTCTCGTCTTCGTACGTTGGTTTCATCTTGAGTAAGCAAGACACCAACTACCGAATGAGTGAAATGGCAAATGCCGATGTGTAAAAGCGTCTTTTGAACTCATGGCAATGCGTCAGTGTTGGTATTTTAAGCCGTTCCGTAAGCTTATAAGTACGTGCACTTACTGGCAGAAGGCCATATTCAATGCGCTTCGACACGATGAATAAAGGACGCTTTCGAATACACCATCGCTGCAGTTCACTTCGTTCGCATAAAACGAACTGTTTTATTCACTAGACACTACACACACATAGACGAAGTTATTGAGAAAGTCATACAATTTACGTTTTTTTTCTTCTTCTTCTTTCCTCTATTTCATTTTCTATTCGTTTCTTTTCATTCGTTCTATAATACCTTATGGATTACGGAGCAGCACGCAATCGAAACAAGAGGATTGATAAGGTTTTTTTTGAATCGAAATAACCATCCCGAAAAAAGAGAATGTCGCTTTGTTTCCGCCGGTTATTATAGTTCATTTTAAATATAGATTGAATGTGTGTATGTGTCGGTGCATAGAATTTGGTGTTCCGACATTATTCAAAGTAGATGTGACCGGAGAAAAATTATGCATTTTCAAAATCGATGAAACTAATCACATGTAATGTATTGTACGAATGAAATGGATTCGAGCGGATTAACAGGGGGTGGATGTCGTTAATTTATAGATTAATCTTCTTCAAATTTTGTATCTTCCTTTTTTTGGCTCGAGAGATTTGAAAATTTGCGCTATGCATATTTTTGCACGCTGAAATCATTAATTTCGCAAGCATAAACCGTCAATCAGACGATTAGATCAAAGCACCAATGACAAAAACTTTGCCAAATGTCACTGAACTAAATCTCGCCCACACTATCTATCTCTCGGTGTCTTTCTCATCGAATGTGTGTGTTTGTGTTTGTATATTAAAGGAAGAAGTGCTAATTCTAATGCTATTAGCTATGTGTTGAGATTCCATTGACATTACAGACCCGACACCAAAACACAAACTCCTACCCTCCAACAAAATGCACAAGATGTGTTCCATTTTCCCTTTTCAGAATTTTGAACTTTGGTACTCGTTCACGCTCGATGCACCACCATACCATATCGGGCAAAGTTTTCTTACTTGTTGTGTCTTACGTTTTATATATATCATCGGGTGTTGGAGCCGCTGAGCAAGGAGTAAGCTGCAATAACATTTGGTGTTGTCGACTTTTCTTTTCTCTGCTTTATTTTAGGTTACGATCGAACGATAACCTCAATTTCAAGTCACACAAACTTTTCGCCATCATTTTGTAATTTTGTGTGACTTGTTTCGTCATTTTCGTCTTTCTTTTGTTTTCCCGTGATGATGTGCTGTTCACGCGCGCACAAAGGGGGAAAATTTACTGGGAAAAATGCATTTTGCATCAATATTATGCTCTCGTGTAATCAGTTCGAAAAAGTCAATGTAACATATCGTAAAGACCGAGTGAAAATGAATTGTGTGAAATGTATACTTTCATATCAATTATATGTGATCGGTATTTACTTCGGCCTTTTTATTTCATATTCATTATTATGAAATATAGTGCACATACCCGGTCCAGTGTGTGATGCGATGAGGAAAAGCTACAAAAGCAATCCAGATATGAAGTTTTTTCACATCTTTGATTTTAATGAGATAAAGACAGCGAGACGATATATTAGTAAAAGTAGAGGAAAAAAACCTATTATCGGATGATGGTCGGTGAAACATTTAATCATGCACTGTATTGAGCACAAATGTAATAATAATGAACAAAAGATATCATGCTCGATGAAACATAATCTCTTATATATCAAAATGCATTTTTAAACCCGGCTTCGACAATTATTCTCATCGTCATTTTATCTCTCTCTCTCTCTCTCTCTCTCTCTCTCTCTCTCTCTCTCTCTACCGCCTTTGGATTTGCCTTTGTACAACGTTCATTGTCGTCATTATTTCGAGCAGTTTTGTTTCTTGTTGCGCTTCGGAAGCTTTAGATTTCATTTGTTTTTGTTTTAAATGCGCTCATTTTTGTTGTTTTTTTTTCTTTCTCTGTGTCCGCCCCAGAATATCCATCTTTTTATGGATCATGGATGCACCCGATGATGTGCACATTATACAAAAAGAGAAAAAGAGCTTTAGCCATTTTCGTTGTTGTTGTTGACTTTTTTTGGCATATTACTTCAGTTCTTTCAATCTTCTAAGGCTTCATATCATCTCATATGTGTGTGTGTGTGCATGTGCATATTACCGAACTTATTTTCATTTTTACAACCAGTTTGCATGCTTGAAATGTTGTCATTGAGTTACATGAGCCGAGAAATGGAAGAAAGCAGCAATAGAGGGAAATGAGTGTCTAAAGGATGAGATTGAACCAAAGATAGAAAAAAATGCACTTTTTCCGTGGTTTTTTCTCCGAAACTGCCATTTTTCTCTTCAACTACCTAAAAAGTCTTCAAAGGAGATTGAGTGAAGGCTAAACAGAATTGACGAAAAAAAAAATATGGCAACAACAACGACGACGACTTTGGCGGCGGTATTCCTCCCGTTTTATGTCTCCAGAGCTTTAGTAGTTTTTTGTGTGATTTTCGTCGGCGAAATGGTGATTTTGATCGTGGATGCAGTTAGCAAGGAGTACATAGGAATCAGCAGCACATATCCATCCAAGGGAGTCTCTTCGCTCGTCTTTTTTTGCACTCTTTCGCTTTTGGTTCTTTTTCTGTAAATGCAACTTTATGTTCGCGTTCCTATCTATTCTCATTCATCTATCAGTGTGTGTTTCGGGATTCTTGTCTTTTTCTATTTCGACGTGAGCATTACTGTTTTTTTTGCTCAGCTTTTTCGTCTTTCCATTTCGGTCGTATGCATTCCTTTGGCATATGAAGCCATATGGATTCGATCTGCCTTTTTACATCTTTTCCTCGTGCCTCTTGCAATGTGCCGTTATCAGCACAATTTTTTTCTCCACTTCTTCTTCTTCTTCTTCTTTCTTTCTCGCTCATTCAGTCACCCTGACTCACCCAAATGGCCATGTACATTCAATGCATTTACTATGTTACATTTGGAATTTGGCGTACTTCACTCTTCAATGCTGCCATGAAACATTCACTCAGTCAGTCAGTGCTTTTTTTCTCTCTCTCTCTCTTTCGAGTTTTTACACATCTTCGTTTTCTATCGTTCTATCGTTAATGTTTTCTATGGCTTTGTGATTATGTGTTTGTGTGTGTGTGAATGCCGTAGCTTGTGAAAATGGGAAATTTTCGTGGAAAACGATAACGAAAACGAGATATGAACGCCGTTTCATAAAAAAACGTTAAAAAATAAACATTTCTGGCATTGGCAAAATGACGAAAAAAAAATATCGAGCGCATAAAACGTAAATGAAACAAACACCGAGAGTAAAAAAAAGTAAACCAACATAAAATTATAGTAAGAGCGGAGTAGAGAGAAGAAGAGAAAAAAAAACACGCCGGCATAAAGAATGAATAAAAGAAGAATACGCATAAAAAAGGAGTTGCATGTGTTTTGCTGAGAGTATCGGCATCCGTGCATAGGTTGAAGGATATGCAGACGTACCATCAGCACTCGTTCGCTTTCCATAGCTCGTTCTTTCGTTGATTCTTTTTTTTCGGTGTACGAATAGCTATTTCGTTTTCATTTTTGGTTGTTTCTTCGGTGCATTTTTTTTTCATTCGTTTGCTTCTGATGATGATGACTAAGGCTACGACGATGCCGATGCTTTCGGATGTTAGTTGATACTGCTGCTGCTGTTGGTGGTGGTGCGATTTCGCAAAGAGTGTATCGCAAAGAGTGAGAGCCAGAGCTTGTGTGATGCTGAATTGCTGGATGTGTAAGAGTAGATATTATATAATTGGTTAGGTTCAACACACTTCATGGATGAAATAACAGGGCATTGAAATGCCGATTTTCTCTTTCTCTCTATCTATCTCTCCCTCTGGCCGCTTTACAGCTACGAGCATTGGTTTATTTTTCTGGTCGTTGTACTGAATACGTGTTACGAACACGTTTAGATTCGTAAAATTCAACGATGATAAGATTCGCCAAACGAACTTTTACACAACGACTGAATGCAATACTAAAAATATCATCGAATCGACTGGTGGCGGTGGTGCTGCTATTTCTGTTGCCTCGGTGAATGCCACCAAAAACCCGATCTCACTCTATGTCAGGTCAACAAACCTTTTTTCAAGCAATGTTCTTGTTTTCAATCTATCTCGCTCTCTTTCTCCGTCAATATATTGTGGGTGATGGTTCTACTTGTATATTTTTCGCGGTGGCGCTTTGTCTCACTCTCACCTCATCTCTCTCTTTCTCCCTCAGCTCTGTGTACATCTGGTGCACATTCCATCCACTTGCCATATTTCGTTTTGTGTGTTCTTTGTGAAATTTTCGAGGATGTTTGTCAATATACAAAATGTCGTTAGACCGCACTACTCACATTGAATCGGCCATCCGTTTGCTTGCTCGCACTCTTCAATGAGTTACGCAAATAAAACAAAAAAAACGAAAATGCGACAGCATGTAATCGAAAATACGAAAGAACAGAAATGAACAAGCCAAACGTTTCGAAATAAAAACGTAGACAAAATCTATTTGGCACCGATTATTTATTGGCCTGTCTCTTTGGGTCTTTCTCTTCCTCGTCTGCCATCATCTATGGATACACTCAAACCGATGTACCGAATTCGATCAGATTTCAAGGGTTTAAATTTCGTTGCATCAATTACCTGTCACTCATGCCAAACATTTTTTTAATTACAACTCTTGTGTTGGTATGCGTTCGGCTTCATTGTGGTTCATCCCTTTGTCAAACACAATTTCAAAGACTCTTCTTCCGTTATCTGTGTACAATATTGGAAAAATTCAATAAAATGCGCTCGGTTCGCCACATACACTCAATACTGTCTTTATTTACTTGCTTTCTGAAATTAATTATTCGAATGTTTTTTGTGCTTGCCGTCATCAAGATTTGCATACGCATATCAATTCATTCGGTCTCATCAAGCCACCCAATATAAGACTATATCGACAATGACTGGTACCATCAATCCTCAAAATATAATACTTGTTTACGTGTTGTACATATACGTTATGAATCATACTCTCATAAATGATTTTGATTGTCTTTTTTTTGTACTCGTCTTAATTTAGGAAAACAAAAAGCGTCTGGCATTTTTCGGGATATATTTCATTTATGATTGAGGTTCAGTTTATGTTATATATAGTGACGTGCGTGTTGGTTGTGAATTATACACATGAGAATCGGATTCGGCTGTTTACCACGCCGAAAAATTATTAATCTACAGACATATGTATAGAACGTGAAATGTGCGCACATGCACACCAATAAAAGAGTAGTACACCAAATGAAAAAAAAAACAGTAACAAGGAACACGACAAGTCGTAGGCAATGACAACGATGTCAAGCAATGGAGGGACGAAAGACGCACAGAGAGAGAGAGGCACGATCAAAACAATGTACATGAACTCACAACTTGCGTTCAACCGACGACAAATTGCGTATACCCCCATCGTTGTACATATATATATCGAAACGGACGAGATAGAGAAAGAGAAATGTACGAAAATCATGAAAAGTTCAGACAAAACTTATTGATCCGAATTTTCCTAGACCTATCCCAATAAGGTATTGTACTCTCTGACAGTCGTACCGTTTCTTGATGCAAACAATAAAAAAAACCGAAACGTTACACGCACTCACTCGCTCGCACACAATGCCAGAAAACAAAAAGAAAAACATGACAGTCACATTCTATACGGAATTGTGGCGGAGACGATATGTTTGCAGCACTTACACACATACAGTAACCAGCACAGACAAAATCGACACACGATCCACGACGGAAAAGAATGAGCAAGGAGAATGAGAGTGTCACGCGGCAAAGTAAAGGAGTTTTGCTCTTGTTTATGCTTTCAAACGCAACGCTTATTTTCGTTTATACAAATCAAATGGAAATGCAATGCTTGCGATAAAACGAAACGCGCAGACGAATATGCCTACAATATTGCGGGGAACCTGTGCGCTGGCATGCCGGCTTCAAGTGTCTTATGTTATCGCATGCATCTATATCTATAGAGGAAAATGTACGAGTGTCTGCTAAAGTGGAAGGCATTCGATTTGAAATGCCTTTGTCGCGCACAAAATACGATTTGTTTTTTTGGGAGTTGTTGTTTGTCTCTTTACTTTTTCCGAAATTTCTTTTGTGACTGTTGACTAGCAACCACTTGAAATCATTAAAAAAATAAAACAACAAAAAAAAGATGTTTGCCATAAGCACAAACAATGTGTACATATTCGATTTGAACAACAATGCCAAAAAAAAAGATAACGACGAGTCGGTTGTGCTCCAACGTATTTAAGAGAATTAACAAAGACCACTCTCACCCACCAGAAATGTCAAAGACAACAAAGTCTATGGCAATGTACTGGTTATGACTCTTCAGCCTGCGATCGAATTGAGACTGTTTGAGACGAACAAAAAAAAACCGCATAAGATTTTTAATAATATGAGAGGTATTCCGCCTCCTTACCATCATTCAGCAATTGAACAAAAAAAAAATACGAATTTTAAACGAAGAACAAGTGTATTTTGGTTTGGTTTAAATGGAACCGAGCTTTTTTTGTCATCACATTAACACTTGGTTACTACTTTAAATCTTCCTTCCAAAAAATCAACGATCAAAGTTCTTTGAAAGAATTTCTTGACTATTTTCGTGTTTCAGTTTACTTGACAAATTCGTGGAATTTTTTGGCTGTGCCATATATTTTCCGAAGTAAAAGTTACAGCAAGTATACCGATGACACACTACATGGTGGTCCCGGTGGAGGTAAGTCGCATATAAGTCTGACATACTGGACTCGACAAATATTCAAATATTCTCTCTCTTTCTTTCGGTTTTTGGCTCATCCGGCGTAAAGTTTTGAAAAAAAAATTGTTATCTGAGCAAAATATGCATTGACCACTTGTGAATATAGAAAAAAGTGGCTCGATACAGCATTCTAATGAATATGTTTTTCTGGTTGGAGAGGTAGAGAATGTCATTGAAAAAAAATAAAAGTAACGCTTCGACGGAATAATTTCGTGAAGGAAAAAAAAATGCCATAGTCATCGTGGTTAAAAACTAACGATGTCGTTTGCCAAACACATAGGAGCTGCGAAATTTATGCATGAGAAAATATTGGTAAATATTTATAATAAACGTTTGGCGGTGGTTTGAAGCGAGGCAACTGGTACACGATGGGGTTGCAGAGGGTGGCGGTGGTGAGAAGAGCCGTTGAGCTACGAATAGAATACGGTGTAGCGTACTTTATTATTTGTTATCTTTTTTTTCGGGGGTACTCAAAATATGTGTGTGCATGACATTACGCCGCACGTATATAACACAGAGTTTTGAATGGTGAACTGCACATTGCACGGACATGCACGAGCATTTTTAGAAAACATAACAAAGCAATGGCAAGACACGGGAATACTGTGTGTATAAAATATATATATTTAAAAAAAGATCGAAAAACGACAGACACACACACTCAAATTTGGCCAAAACCAAAACAAAAACAACGTAAAATTAGCAATGTAATAAAGAAAAATTTCGTGTGTACATCGAATGGCAGCTGAGTACAAAATGTGCATACACACGCCAACCGCTCAAGTCATTGTAACAAACATTGCACGTTCATTTTTTGGAACACAAAGTGAATGGCATTTCACTTGGTTCGATGCGAACGTGCTTGGCTTAGGTTGTTTCATGTGTGCTGTTGTTGTTGCTGCTGCTTTTTTCATTTTTTGTTCTGCATTTGGGTTTAGAGCGAGTGGAATAAAGACACTTTGAGTTAGATTGTAGATAGAGAAAGAGAGTATTCAGAGAGAAAGAAATAACGAAATGGCAACGACAAAACACGTGATGAACCGCCAAAAACACTTCCCGAAATATCTCTCCCCCTGAAAATTGAAGCATTGAAACTTTTTTTCATCCATGCTGACTGACGAATTTGTGTGCATTTTCTTTCCCTCTCTCCGCTCTCTTACTCTTTCGGTCGGTTTTTCGTTTCGGGAGTCATTGCAGAAAGTGCGATAGCTTTTTTGCCGTGCAAAGTCTCAAATTTTACACCGAATAATGTGAACTGTTAGATTTTAAGCTTTGGCATACGTTTGATGTATGCATACACACACATAACGAGCAAACTGTATTTATCAAAGCCGTGATGTGGTGTGGTTCGGGCGCATTGCACATCGTAATACTGTACAAAATTAATAGTACATTAATTTATTATAACACAAACAATTTATTTGCAACTGTGTAGAGAGTGAGAGAGAGAGAGTGAGTGAGAATAAAAAAAAGAAATAAGCAGAAGCAGCGAGAAAGAATGAACGAGAACGATAGCGGTGAGGAGAGGAGAATTTGTGTATACTCACCAAAAACTAAAGAGAAAAAAAAGAAGCAGGAATTATTATATAGAAGCGAAAATGTTGTTGCTTGTCTACAACAACAAAGAGGACACTCGAAAAACGGCGGCAGATTCGCATCGTGTGCACACTCAAAATGTTAGCTGGTACGTATATCAGAGAGTTTATTGCACTCGCTGCCATAAATAAAATATACGGGATTTTGTAACGCAAAGCAAAGAGCTATATGTTATCGTATTTATGGCTAGCATGCCGAAAATCCGAAAATACAGTTCCAGTTTTCCAAAGTTGTTGTTATTGTTGCTGTTTTGCGATAATGCCTTGGATTTTCGGCGAAGAAATACACCGACTGAACACTGAACCATGAAAAATATAGTTAAATTGGATACATGCACTGTAGTAAATAAATGAAATGACAGGAACATATTGACGATAGATTAATGACGGCAAGTTATTTTTCGATTCAAAATTGTGTGCGATGTGTTTCTTCCTTTATTTTTATCTTTCTCTCTCTCTCTATCCACATTGAAAGCTGGTGTTAATATTTTCATGCAAATGCAGTGAAGTTGAAATGCAGATATTACTTCTATTCTTTTGCTAAACGCAATCCAAGTTCCCATTCAAACAAACAAAAAAAAAGTGGTACAAACTTTTCATTTTGTATTTTAATACAATACCATTACATTTTAAGCGATCAGATTTTATTTTCAAAATAAAACCGTTTTTTAGAATAATAACAATAATAATAAACGTCAATTCGAAGTCGAATACAATGGATAGTCAGCCCAGAGAGTGCGGGTATTGTATGACATGTTTTTAAAATATACTTAGTAAAATTCGATGTTATGCGCTTTCAAAAATGCAAATGAGGTGCATCGAATAGAGAGGTTTTGGTCGGTGTAAAAAGTTGTTTGCTAAGCCATAATGAAATTTCCATTAAATTGTGATTTTGTTGTTGTCATGGATGTCTTCGTTCGAAAAAGATTGGAACCCATTTGAAGCCAGGGCAACGAATATGAATAAATAATAATCGTTTAGAATGAAGCCATATTCAATAAAATAAAGTCATATTCTTCTAAAAAAAATGTTATGCACACAATTTATAACATTCAATTCAAATGCACGCGAAATAATAAAAATGCGAATGCGGTTTGCTCTTATGGACGAATGAAAATTGAACCAATATACGCAAAATTATTCCGATTGTCTTCTATATGCTGAAGTTGTGAAATGTCAGAATGGTGCACTCTTGCATAATCTACGTTCGGCAAGCACAAATTTATGTAAAACAAAGTCGAAGAGCAACAACAGAAGCGGGAGAGGGAAAAAAATTCGAATCATAAAGATGTCAATGATAATTTCTGCTTAAGTCAACACTATATCGCGATGTGATTGCAAAACAAATATCAGCGGATGAAATAAATTAGAATTCACTTAAAGAGCGAAAGAGATTCATGAGAGTTCGATCAGTGGTCGCGTGAACGCATGTTCACATCGAGAGAAAGACATTAAAACACTTTCAAAGTAGCATGTTTTACAATGGTTTTTCGTTGTGTACCACTTTCGCATGCGAAATAAATGTTTTTCTCTCTCTCAAAAGTGGCTGTCCTTTGTAAATTTATGCATTTACATACATCTTTCCCTCTCTCAGTCTCTGAACACAGCGTACAAGCACACTCTTTTCTCTTGAATTGCAAAGAAGGAATGCAGCCAGCGATCTGGCGAATGCAGTGACCGAATATTTATGTGTGTAGACAATCGAATACGCGAACGAACAAACAAATAAAAAAAAACGTTAGCTAACGACGTAATCGTTGTAATAGAATCAGTAAACCACTTCATTTCCGCTCTTTGCCAACAACATACAACACGATGGCCAACGAGAGAAGAAGAAAAAACAACGTCGACACCGGAGAAAATACGATTTTGATTAAGATGTAAAACTATCGTGCAAAGGGCTCTTGAAGAAGCACTAACAAACCCAACAGATAAGACAAACAGAATTTTCAATATCGTTGGCCAATAAAAAAAACACAACCACACAAGATTCTTAAATCATTCAACTTGATTCCATGCGTTTTCTTTATGGTTTCTTTTTTCGGTGCCGTTGCTATTGGGACGAGAGATAGAGATAGAGTTTTTTTTACCGTCGCGCGATCCTTGATCCGTTGAGTGTCATGCCTCGATAGTCACCGTACCTACTTTCATTCGGGCCAACGCCGACTCGATTTTTATCTGCTTGCTTTTGCGTAAGAGAGACACAAAGAGAGAAAAACAGAAGAAAAAAATCATTTTACATTTCTTTTGAATCTCTCATAGCAAAACGTTCCATCTAAATTGTGTTCTTACCCTTCTCATACCGTGGAATACCAAATCTATTACTGTTTCATTTTGATTATGCTGAATTTATATTTAGGTGTTTGTAGTACAATAATAAAAGAACAAAAAACGAGAACGTGTATGCAAAAAACCGAAGCGGAGATGAAAACAAAAATTATTTCGTATGCATTTATTCGGGTACGTCATTGTCTTCTCGAGTCCGCTTTCGGCTCCATGCTTGTTGTTTTTTTTCTTACGTTTTTATTATTTCTTGTTTTCGTTTGTCGTTTGTAAAGAAATTGTCTGCGTTGAGCTTCTTTCCTTGTGCTAGAGAAAATATATTTCATTTTCGGTCGAAACAACAACAAGCCAGAGAGAAAATAACAACAACAAAAACAATAGCAACTAAATTATACTTTGCTGTATGAATAATATCGAATATAAACAACAGCAACAACGATGACCGAACTGTGAGTTGGTAGCCGATGCATGCCATCGGTGGCCACTGTAGACAATAGGCCAGTTGAAGTAGAGAAGTAGAGAAAAAAAAACTGAACTACATGACAATGAGAGAAGTCTCGAAGTTCGAAATGTTGAATGAAAACAAGGTGAAAAAGACGCCTTGGACCTCGCCAACCAAATTTATGGACAAAATCCGTAAAACAAGCTCAAAATGAGTCCAAACAAACCGAACGAATGAGAGAAACATGGCTGGTAAGAGATAGAAAAAGTGTCCAAACAGCGAAACGTTGGCGGTGTAAATAGTTTTTCAAGTGTGGAAGCACAATTCGACGCAAATAAAAATCAGGAATACATAATTACATTCGATAATAAATAATATTATTAGTGATTCAATTGTTCGTCGAGGACAAGTGAGAGAATTTGTATGTGTGTGTGTGTCTGTGTGTGTGTTTGGCTGGTTGGTTGACGTACGTGTAGCTCAATTAGAATTGTGCATTTGAAATGTATGTTACTTAAATGGTCGCTCGATCTCTGAACGTTCGTGTGACTCTTTGAATGTAAAACAATTTGCAAAAAATTGAAATAAACCCATTGCAAAATGTTCACAACACTACACAGTAGCACGAATGGTAAGTGAAAAAAATAGTGTGCAACAGCAGAAGCGAACATTTTTTATGGTGAACTCGTTGTGTCTGCCGCGTATCAGTCAACAGCGTGTCGTCGTCATAGGATTTGAATTTTTTTCCCTGTTTGTACATTGTTTGCTAATTTGCTTTCATGTGCATTCGGGCCAATATATCGAATGCACTCTGGCCTCTAACACATTTCACTCCATACTGGCCGAATAGAAAAAAAAACGCAGAAATGCCACTCATCACATGTGCAGTGATAGAAATGTTCTACTCGCGAGTGTGTGTTTTTTTCCGCTGCTTTCTTCTTAACGTCGTTTCGTGCTGTCGGTTGTCAATATCTCATTTTGATTTGATTGTTAAAAATTTTGATTGACTGACAGATTGGCCGTTTTTATTCTGTTTACGATTATTATTGTTGTTTCAACGAATGAAACGAACTTGTTTCCCCCTTTTTTTTTGAAAATGAATGGCTTTCAAGACAAAACCATAACGAATGCAAAGTTACTGTAAACACTGAAATATAGTTTTTTTCCTGTACACTAACAACAACCAACATCGTTGAAAAAAAAAATGTGTTGAAAAATTGCGGTAATTTTTCTCTGATTCGCATTTCACAAAACCGTGTCTCAATTTTATTAATCAGATATGGCCAGAACGGCGACCACGATTTTCACATATTCCTTGCGCTGTAATACACAATATGCACCCGGCCCAAACCGCACCACTTTGTATACATCTAATCCGAGATTTGTGCTTGCTCGATATATATTTTAGCTTCACTTGCTCTTCATATTCCACCAGTTCGTTCGCATCTATCGCCTCGTCTGATACAAATTTGTATGCATTTGTTGCAATGTGGAGGATGCCAAGAGAAATAAATAATTGTGTAAAAAGTTTTTGTATGTTTTCTTGGTTTCCATCAGTCGCGCGCGCGATCGAGCGCGGTTCAGCCAACAGAGAATGAGCCGAGAAATAGAAAAGAGCGCGTGAATAGTTTTTGTGTGAGTTAGTTGTATTTTTTTTTTGTTTTTCAGTTTAATCGCACTCTAGGGCACGCACGATTCGTCTACAAGAAAATTAATACATTTGAACAATTCACCAACATGTCCATAAATAGAGACGCAACGGCAACGAACGGAATTAACCGCACCGAATCGAATAATAAACAAAATTGAACGAACGAACAACAACAACAACAAAAAAGATTATAACCATCATACGATATACAAACTAATTCGTAGTGGATTTTTCTAAAATTATGCGAAACATAATTTTCAACATTGCATCCAATACGTTGGAATTGCCTATTTCTGGATTAATCAAAATGCTGCGCGAGCGCAAATGATATTGAATTTCCTCACCGTTGGGCATTTTACTTCAGCTAAAGAGAGATCTCTTTCATTCGATCAGTACCGAGAAGTGAACTCACTTACATCCAAGCACACACACACACACACACACACACAAAATGCCGATTGTATGGTGATCCAGCGAAGAAAAAAGCGCACATCTTCAGTTGATAATCCCGTCGTTACTTTGAGTTAGAGTCGGGATTCCGTAATCCACCTACACCATCAATTTATTTCCATAGTGCTCGCACATCACAATTTGTATATGTCGGTAATTCGACGTCAATTGCGTACATTGGCACACAAAAGACGACGATATCCAGTCAACGATTCAATGCTCGACAAATGCAACTATCAAAAAGGAACACACAAAATTAATTCGTTTTCTTTCTGCTGTGCTCTTCTCTGTCTCACTCTCTGCTCCCTTTGTGAAAATAAATATGTACATAAGCCGGTCGATGAGAAACACAACGAAAATCTCTAACTCTCTCTCTCTCTGTGTCTCGTTCACTCTCGAATGAATTCGACGGGAATAATACAATACGCGATAACCGCCCAATAATTTAATCGTCTTCACAATTATTTTCTTCTATTTTCCTCGCTATTCATTATTATTACCATTAGATTGTTAGCGTTTGTCGAACGATGTTCGATGCAAGCTTGATATTTCGGATGCCTTCTATTCTTTCATTCATTCTTTCTATCTTTCTCTCTCTCTCTCTCTCTTGCTCTATTTCGCTCCATCGTGTTCGTTGTGTCGTTTGCTCGTCGCACTCGTCTTCGTTGTTAGCCAACATTTCATCATCTCGTATGCAGATAACAAATGCTTGGATTTTAAATTTAGAATATATTTAGCGTAAGCCAACGATTTTTCGCTTTGCTATTTTATTATAGCATCGCTTTTTCTCTCTATTCACCTCATTGCTTTCGATTGTGATTTGTATTATGTTTTCGTTTCGCGTTCTTCTTTTTCTTTCTTTCATTTTTTGTTGTTGTTGCTTTTGAATACATTTTTTTTTCCTTCTCATTGAAACTGCCGTTGTTGTGCTGAGGCTAAAATTGTTGTGATGCTGTTCATTTGGGTGTGAGTGTGTTGCAGAATATTCGCATGAGACTTTTGGGTCTCATCTCAATGTCTACACTTTCCGTTGTTTTGTTGTTGTTGTTGTTGTTTGTTCAGCTAAAAGAGAAATGTGAACTAGCAAGAGATGTGTGTGTGTGTGTGCTTTTTGTTCGCGTTGCTAGTTCTTTTTTCCCTTCTGCTTTATTTCGGTGCATATTGTATATTTTGATGCCATTCTTCTTCTTCGCTGTCGTTGTCGACGTTTTTGTTATTTTCTTTCTGTTTCTCGTTGCATTTGACAAAGTTGGGGTTAAAGTCGTGACGCATGCACCATTTCAATTTAATCATATTTTTTTACTGTTGCTGCTGCTAACTGCTGTTGCATTTTATTCGCATTTACATTTCATTCCATTGCGCGAGCGAGTTCACTCCGTTCGCCTTTTTTGCCTGCAATGCATTTTTACATTCTTCTTTTATTATTCTGTTGATCGAATTAGATGAGAGGTAGAGAAAACGAGAGAGAAATAGAGATTCGAAGACAACGAGAACGATGGAATATAACAGAAAAAAAACAGCAACAACAACACACTCTGGCACATCGTGCGTAACCACAATATTGTGAATAAATCTCAATAGCCAACTTCAAAGCCATATTCCGTACCATTGCGAGGGAGGTGAATGTGTGTATGTGTATATCCAAATATATACGTTCAGATTGCATTATTAGCCACAGGATACGCGCTCAACGATATGCAACCAATGAATATCACAACAACATCATCAGAGAAAAAGAAAAGACAACAACAACACAGACACAAAATTACAGAGATAAAACGATAGATTTGATATATGAAATCGTATGCAAAACGACGAACGTGCATCGTGTACACACAAAAAAAAAAGCCTAGCAAAGGGAGTCAGAGGGAAAAAGAGAAGTTAGAACCAAACTAAAGAGCTCAACATAAACAGTAAATACACAACAACGGTTTTGATCACAATTCGTCACGAATCACGCGCACAATATATGTGTGTGTGTATGGCGAAGCTCATTCTACCTATATCCAACATCTAATCGCTTTACACATTCAATCAATTTGATTCATGCGAATGCACATTTTCTTTTTCGATGAATCTCATTTCATGTGTCACTCAGACTAACGCGCTTTTTTTTTCACTCGACACATTTCGACGCTCTCAAGCTATTAATTAACTATCAAATGAAAATCAATTACCATGAAATTTAAAAATGTGACACACCGAACACTTTTATGTTCAGTACGAAAATTAGTTTATTTCCTCACCTAATTTAATCCATACGAAATATTCATACACATTGACCGATATGTGGCATTTTTTTTAAAATAGTAATTTCAATATTTTTTGTTCGTACAACCAACCGTATTTGTCGCTATGCATATTTTATTGGATACATGTTTTTCTTCGGCGTAAATTTTTACAAGCAAATGCATCCTTCCGGCAACACAAAAAAAAAACGCAAATATCTATTTTTAACAAAAGTGCATATTTCAATTGAATGCGCATTACACGATTATGTTACATTATGATGCATGTCTCAGTTACAATGTAAACGCCATTTTCACGTAAAGTGGACTGGACCCAGTTGATAAATTATTATTTAAATTCATTAAAGGATGGATAAATGTTTACTTAAAATGTTCAATATTGTCTCTGACAACATTTTTTGTATTTTTTCTTTAAAGTAAAAAGCGATTCTGGAATATAAATTTAAAATCATCCAGGTCCTCAGATGGCTTGTCCTCACATATATCGCTCTGAGTGTAAACAGACTCTGATAAAAATAAAAATATTGGTTTTTCATTCCGCTAATATGAAACATATACTGAAAATTCATGCGACAAAGTGTGCATTGTATGCATGACAGTAACTTCGTTCTCCCCTCTAATTTACAAGATAGTGAAAGGAAAAAAATTAAGAGATGGAAATTCTTCTCTATCATAAAAAATCGACGAAGAAACAACGCACATTTGGCTGCCCGAATTTTCCAACAATAAGTGACAAACATTGCTGAATCGATCACTGATAAACATAAATTCTTAAAACACACAACATTTCTGTTGAAAACTAGTAAAATTATGCAATTTTTTTTTATCTTTCAGTATTGAGTGCTTATAAGATTTTCTTTAAAAAATGCCACATTTACAAAACCAGTTGATTTCCATGTTCCTCACACTCAACCATATAAATAATATTCAATGAATGCTATTGTATATCGATCACGTCCGTTTGCTATGCTCTAACCCTCTGATCTTCCATCTTATTCCCATTCGACTACACACAACGTTCCTTTTTCTTTTAAATATAACGAACTCATTTAGCATCGTTAACAGAGGTAGACGCACGCATTTTAATATTATTACAATTTATCTGATTCAAAACATTTCGAATCGTCTGGTATTTAAACGAGCATTTGTCGCGAGAGAAAAAAAACGCCAACATAGTAAGCATGTGTAAACGCAACTGAATAAATTCAATTTAAAACCGAAAAAAAGAGTCGAAAGATCGAAAAGGTGCCATATTAAGATTTCTGTGAATTGTCTGTGTTAAGATGCGACACGTAGATGGTCGTTTTGTTTGTGCATTTTTCCTATGTCATGCTTGCGACCATTTTTTTTTCTCTCTTAAAATCTTATCTTAATATTCAACAGTAGTAGCATAACCACAGCTTCATTCTGTAAGCAAAAGACCGTTTTTTCTGTTTTGAATTTGCATTCGCCAAGTGCGTATAATGTAAGATTCTTTTTTTCGGGCCGAATGTAATTTCGTCAAGTTCAGTTAAATTCATGCACGTATCGATTTCAATCAAGTCGTTAAACAACGACACACGTTGAAATCAATTGACAACCATAGCCGTGCCGAAGAATTGCATCGCAGTGACAGTTCGGCCGGATCGATTGATATACAAAACTCCATCAAATGATGTGGATGTGTATGAAAGCGTGGTGTAGAAATCATTTAATCGTAATTTATAATGGAATAGACTTTGAGGCACCTTTAACCTTCTATGCGATCGGCACATTGTTTTACCGTTAAACCGATGAATAGCTAGAAAACGCAAATAAATTATTTTCAGTAAAAGAAGAAGTCACCGATCTTGCGAATGTGATTATTCATCGCAGCAATTTTCAAATTCCCACGAAATTGCCTCAATTTACTCGCCATTATTATTACTCTTATTTTTTTTTATTCAAGTTATTTTAGATGCTTTGTGTGTCTGTGTGCCAGGGATTAATAGGCCAACATTCAATATAGCAACGGTCGTTTATCTATTACAACAACGCCGTAAAATGAGAAGAGAAAAATCCTGATTACTTCCAATTTAACACAAAACTCTTTTCTCTCGGTTGTGCCTTCTCTCTTTCACTCTCTGTCGCTCTATTAATTTCTGTGTATACAGAATACGACATATTCAATTGCCACAATGCAACAGAAAACTGAGCAAATTCATGCAATAACCAAATGAAGCGTTTCGTGTACGCGATTAATCCAAATGTGAGATGCATTTTACATTTTGGCATGCGCTTACTCGTCCGCTCAATGGAATTGAGCTGCAGTCGTGATACAGAAGAAAAAAAAAATTTGCGAGATATTTTTTTGATATGCAAATCATTTCCGATGAACTTAAGTCACATTCTTCCCTTCTTTCTTCTGCTTCTTCCACTATACTTATGCGTACGTACACATGCTTATGTGCTTAATCGTCAATGTTACCTACTCTCTTTCTCAAACTCATTACGTTTCATTTTGTGAAAACTGTATGAACTTCGTCGTCGTATCATTCATCATCACATACGAGTCATACATACGATCGAATACCTCATTGGTAATTGGCCAATGCCAACGCTAAAAAAAATATCTGCAAAAAAAGTGAAGTGAGCTGAATGATGGGTCAATTGAATGACAAATCCAATTGTTTGAGTATCATACAATTTTATTTAAATAATACCATGCATTTCTACTGTTTACAAAAACCCTACTTTTATCACAATTTAATGATGACTTTTCTTAAGTAATGCCAGCATTTTTATAGGTAAATGATTTGTATTCCACAATATCATATTATTCTCTGCGTATTGAATACAATATATAAAACTTAAACGGCTTAAACAAATAGCCAAATTTTTTTTTTTTTTAAATACAACTATCATCGACAAAATACAGAAAATTATTCTATTTACAATGTTTGACAGTTTCGTTGAAAAGAAAAACTGAATACATTACTTATATCAATAATCTCTGTGTATCGTCGAGCGTGGTATCCGAAAAATTAGTAAAACCGCTGATTTCCTGTTCTTCGACGACAGTCGATTGTTTGGCCGTGGTCGTTTGATTGTTGTTTTTATTGCCCCTTCGATGAATCATGATTTCATTGAGTTTGGACATTTTCACACGCGCTGCATCAATAGCCGATCGCGAATTCTCGAAATGCATGCTTATGTTTATGTTCTGTTTCCCATATAAACGCTTGTAAATGAACAATGCTCCCATCACAACCAGCAACAGTACCATGATAATGGAAAGAGTGCCTAGCACCATTTTCGTTATACGGCCACCGTTCGACCTGTCTCCAGTGGTGTGTTGATGGAAAATCGGTTGGTTTTGTTGTGCTCCCTATGCACAAATTGAAGAATATTTGATTACCAAAAATGTGATTTGTTTTGTTAACACACGCACAATGAAAATGTATGCACTTACCACTCTATTGCATTCGCTGCTTTCCGCAATCGTTTGGCCATAGTCACAGATGCATTTCCGGCCCAAATCGGTTGGTACACAAATCGTATTGCATTTATGGTTTGTACACGAATTTTCGGTGGATTTTTGTCGCGATTTTTGTACGATTACTAGATTATCCGCTTGATTGACGTTCAACCCAAGCGGTTTACATACTCTATCACCATATAGTGCACATTTGGCAAGGATTTTTGAATCAGCATTCGATACATAGGCATGACTTTCAAACAGATTGATTCCGATGGGTCGTGTTATGAACTCGTTTCGTGTAATCATCAGTTGTTTGCCCGTACCATCGTATTTCACGGACCAAATTGACCGTGTATCAAAGCTGACATAGTATACACGTTCGGTGTAAAAATCGGATGTAAGTGCTGACACAAAAAATGAATCCTCGCTTAATACTTGTATTCGGTTGCCGTCCAATTTGTGAGCGATGACTGTACTCTTCAGTGTATCGAATTCGGGTTTTTTCACGGTTACATAGAATAGACTCTGATGAAGTGCATCAATATCGAGAGATTTGATGTGTCCGCCGGATTTCATCTCAATCAATGTGATACAATTGCGTTCTTCCATGTGACACACTTTGATTGCCACAGACTTATCGATGAAATACACATTATCTGTGATCCAATCGACGGCCACTTTAGTTGGTATACCAATATTTTTCACTGAATTCATTCGCGAATCAGTCCAATTGAATTCGTACAGTGCCTCACTGTCTTCAATCGTAAAATAGAGCAACTGTTTATCGAAATTCATGCCCATTCCAATTATTTTTGAATCATTTGTTGATATCGCGGTCGTTAGATGCGTACCCATCCGGTAAATGGTGTCATACGACGAATAGAACATGAATGATTTGCTTTCGATCGACTTGCATGAAATTTTGTCGGCGCTCAGTTGAAAACCACGGAAACACGAACAACGATAACTGCCAATTGTATTTTCACACTTTTGTGCGCACGGCAATGTACTGTTTGCACACTCATTTATGTCGATGCATGATTTTTTGTCCGAATCTAATGCAAATCCATCGCGACACGCACAAACCGGACCATTTGGTGATTTATTACATAGGTGTTGGCATGGCGAATTTCGGCACGATGACTCACAATTGAGGCCTTCGTCCGATCCGTCCGAACAATCTTTATCGCCATTGCACACACGATCCCAATCGACACACAAAGGATACTCTCCGTTTTTGCACTTGAATTCAGATTCAGTGCATCTCGCATGGTAGTGATGACTATGATAGAGATGACTGGTTGAATTGCAATTCTTTTCGTCACTTGCATCTTTACAATCTTTCACGCCATCACACCGCCAGCTCTGAAGTACACACTGGCCGCTATCGGCACATTTGAATTCGTCTACGGTGCAATCTTTGCAGTCCATTTCATCTTCGCCTAATTTTATTTGAAAGAAGGATGCCATTAGTCCTACTGAAGAAGATCGTTTGAAGAGATCAATAAAAATATACCTTTTGGACAGTCAGTGTAGCCATTGCATCGTTTCTCCATGTCCAAGCAAATTGTTTTGTTACTTTTGCACTGGAACAGCTTGCTATCGCCATCACCACACTCAACTTCAACCCGTTCCGAATGAAACCATTCTGCACAATTGATTTCATCAGAGAAATCTCCGCAGTCATTGTCGCCATTACACCAAAGCGCTTTGGAAATGCAGGTTCCGTGCTCACATCGCATCATATTTTCGGCGCACTCCTCGGAAACTGTGGATGAATTGTTATTTTTTTTCTTTGAAATCAATCGACCAAGGATAAAAGCTACAATCAAAGTTAAATCATGAAAACTTACCGCAATTTTCTTCATCATTTGAGCAATCGAGACTACCATCACACAGCCAGGCGTTTGGAATGCACTGGTTATTGGAGCACTTGAATTCGTTCGCATTGCATGTTCGACTTTCCGAATTTCGGCAATTGGATGCAAGCTCATCTTCGCCAGATGAACAGTCCTGTGTGCAAAGAGATTCTTAATGAGAATACCTCGATTCGAATGAAAATCAAATGTCAAATACCTTGAAACCATCGCATAAAGCATTCGAATCGATGCAATGTCCGTTGGAACATAGAAATTGATTCTTGTGACATTTGGTTTCTTTGATGTAATCCTTACAGTCCTTTTCATCGGAACCGTCATCACAGTCGATATTTTTATCGCATCTAAAAGTGAACAAAAGCACACACTTATTTCATGATATGTTTTGAAACAAAAAAAACTGTCCAAAATATACCTATTTTCGCGGTCAATGCACTTCATTCTGTCGAGACATGTGAATTGATTCGGTTCGCAAGTGACAAACTTCTGCCGTTCTTGACAATCTTCTTCGTCGCTAAAGTCCAAGCAATTTTTAACGCCATTACATCGCTGCTCTTCTGTGACACATTCACCAGATCCGCAACGGAAAAAGCACTCAGTGTGTGGAACGCACGTAGAATTGTGTGCATTTTTGAATACTGTGCCCGCTGGACATAAACAGGAATATACTGTTTTACCCATTGCAATGCAAATGTGCGAACAAACGCCTTCATTACATGGATGTTTTGAATGAGTAGTAACTGGTGAAATTGTCAACAATTCTATATCGGCCGCCGTGGATGTTGTAAACGGATGCTCAATATGCATGCTCTTCGTACCCACATAGCTATGCTTTGGCGTCCAATTTAATTTGATTGATTTACTCGTTGACCAGAATATATCATCTCCGATAATAGCCAACGACACTGGATGATTGACATCGTACAAAAATGTATGATGCGTTTCACCTGAAATGGCAAAATGTTTAGTATTTCGGTACTGCCGAAAATCCATTAAATGCCAATGCAATTCACACTCACCATGAAAATCAGTGTATGAGATTTTCGATTGAGCATAGTCGGTCCAAAAGATTTCTTTTAGTTCGTAATCAACTACCATTGAAATGGGCCCATTTCCCAATTCTTCTTCAAGCATATGAAAGTGCGGACCTCTACCATTTGGCGATAGTTGATCAATGTGTGTATGAGCGAATGATCGGAGTGCTACGTATAATTTTCCGATTTCTGTAATCGCAGCCAGTGCAATTGGAGTCTCGGATCCCATGAAATGTTGCACCACAGCACGTTGTCGAGTATTAAATGAATATACTTCAATTGTACTGCGTTCGGCGTCCGTCCAATATAAATTGTTGGCCAGTTCATCTGTGAAATGAAGGAAAAATAAAACTCTGACATTTTACTTTTTGAAGTTGCGATGCTTACCGAATGACAATGCGGTTACGTTATTAATGCTTTCACTCATCAGCACTTTTGTAGCATAGTTTTCCAGGCTCACTTGTATGATAACTTTGCGTTTGTTATCAGCTACAATGACATCGCCGGTGATCGAATTGAATGTCATTTTATCAACTTGATATGGTAATGTTTTTCCCTCGCCGTCTTCATGTTTGCCAAATGATTGATGCTCGAATATAACTAAACGATTTCCAATGGCCATTAAAATGGCCTTTTGCTTGTCAGTCGTTCGACATTTGTGTTTATCGGCTGTTAATTCCATAAATTTTGGACAATCACATGTATACGAATCATTTTCATTGAGCAAACATAAATGACTACATCCACTTTCAATGCACGGATTTTTGCTGAAATTTTGCATCGCTGGATGATAAATATGAATATCATAGATTAGATTATCTCGAATGATTGTTGTTCGGTTTTTGCCCGTGAATTTGTTACACGATTGAATGCTTTTCGAATCCCAATCAGACCAGTATAACGAATCTTGGAAAACAGCAATACCATACGGGTGCTTTGACACTTGTTTGATTACTTGTCTTCGATCACTTCCATCGAGTCGACAATTTTCAATCGATCGAGATTTTGCATCCACCCAATAGAGTCGGTTATTCGGCCAATCGAGCGCCAGGCCATTTGGCCACGTAATATCTTCAGTTATCAATGGCTGCATGTTACTTCCATCCATTGATGCGACGGCAATCATTGGAGTTAGACCCCAATCGCTCCAATACATTTTACCTTTTTGTGGATGCAAGGCAATTCCACGCGGCCGATGTACATTCTGTGTAACGATGGCTTTGCAGTAACGAGCATCATTCGAACATACCGCAACGTGTTGATAGTCGTTGTCGGTGAAGTAAATATTACCAGTGACAAAATCGACAGCAACATCTTCGGGTTTACTCAAACCGGCTGTGAACAGAGTCTGTGAAATTCGAATGAAAATGACTATGAGCTCAGACGATTATCAAACGCTTTTGAGCCTATATGAATCGGTTTCCGTCAAATCATACCTGTAAATCACTGCCATCCTTCTTTGCCTTCATTATGCTCTCTACTTGTACAGAAATGTCCGTCCAATAAACATATTTTCCATCATAGCAGACGCCAATGACTTGATTCAATTTTTCGGCGACTCTTTTCAAATGTTTTGTTGCACCACGTAATTGGATCCAATTAACCGACTTACTAGCGGCATAGAGCAGGATTGGGTCTGTAACTCTAAATACTGAACATGTTCGATTGTCTCTCTCCAATCTGAAACCCGGTGCACATGCACATTTAAACGATCCAAATGTATTGACACAACCTTGCGAACATTTACCAAATTCCAAGCATTCGTTAACGTCCTAAAATACCGATTGTTTGATTGAAACGTTTTAATATACTACGATCGACATAATTGCCAAATTTACCTCGCATTGTTCTTTATCCTCGTTGAATTGATATCCATTGGGGCAAATACACTGCGGTCCATTTGGAAAATTATGACAGCGTCCGTTTGGCGCACACGATTTTGTGCAATTCCGAGCCGATTTGAGTTTTACACATTCATCGCTCTCATCGTTACCATTACTGCAATCTATTGGAATAAAACGGAACCACATGAAATGTGCGATAGCGCAAGCGTCGACAACAGCTTTCGAAGCGTAGCTTTATTCAATAGATATGTGTTACCTTTTTTGCCATCGCATACTTTGTCTAGCGAAATACAGGTATCGTTTTGGCCACATAAAAATCGGTTGTTTTGCGGTGTACAATCGTATGCTAAAAATAATGAATGATTTAAAATTGTTCGTTGATGTGACAATCGTATTGTTGGTCGGAAAAAATGTATTTTCTTGAATTGTATGGTCATTCAAATTGGAATAGAATTGAAAAAGTGATACTCACTGCAATTTGCTTCATCGCTGTTGTCACCACAATCATTTACCCTGTAAATGAATACAAACGAATTGTCGTTTGGGTTAAAATGGCAAAATATTCCAATTATTTTAAGTATTTTTTCGCTTTGTTTTGAAAAAGGCAAGAAAATAGTGCCAAAGATTACCTATCACAAACCCAGTCTCGGTCTGTCAGGCAATGTCCATTTTTACATAAAAATCCGGTACACTTCTGTGACAATGTTGCACAGCCAGAACTCTCATCGCTTCCATCGAAACATTGTTTTATACCATCGCAAACCAATTCGAGCGGCAAACAGATACCGTCACCGCATTTGAATTCATCCTTTGTACATTCAGTTACTTCGTGATGTGACACATAGTGGTCACAATTCTGCTCATCATCGTCGTATGGACAGTCATAATGTCCATCGCAGCGTTTAAAATGATCTATGCAGGTTGTGTTGTCTTTACATAAATACCAGTCCGGTTCCTTACAATCTGTAACAAAATTAGTAGTGCATTTTTTGAATCGGATCCAAAAATTAATGGAAATATCATTTGTCATTCAATTAGACGTTTGTGCATGAATTCGTTATGAATGTCTTTGATTCCATGGAAATTGCTCTATGTATTAGTATGTTGGCTCAGAAGCGACAAAAGAGATGATGAAAAAATATATGTATAACACGACTTTTCATAACCTCAATTTTGATGAAAAAAAATTTCAACGGGAATTTCTCACTCATGTACAATTCGAGAGACCAATAAATGGTTTTCAATGTTCACTTACCGCAGTTTTCTTCATCGGAACCGTCATCGCAGTCCTTAGTTTTGTCGCAAATTTTAGATTTATCGATGCATTTCTGGCCGGTCCGACACATGAAATCTGAATCATTAGTACATGACTCCGAAGAACATCCGTTAAGCCAAGCGAAAACCACTAGCGAGCAGAAAAGTATCTGATGCCAATCCATTTTTATTCGCCACTTGAAATGATATGGAAAAGACAAAGCACAAAAACTCAATAAAAAAAGTATGAAATTGGATTTGTCATCGTTGCTTAACACGTGTCAAGTTGCAACGAGCCGAGTTAACCGTATTTTCACACTGCGACTTACCTAATTTATGCTGAATTTTGTTGATTCTCTTTGGCCGGTTCACGTACGAGATAATTCGATTCTAACATGCAAATAGACCGAATATTTACAATAAAAAAAAATCTAAATATACAAATGAAATACGCAAAATATACAAAACGCACTGGAAACTGAACGTGTGAACTATGAGATGTCGATACACAAAGTGAACAAACTCAATACGTAGTTCAGTGCACGAAGCGATTAAATTGTGCGTGGTCAAGCATTGATTCAGTGCATCTCGCTTTGTCATATTTGCACTTGGAGGAAAAAAATACATCCGCCGTTTCATTAGACGTGCAAAAGATGCTAACTGACTCGCACTATTGCAATGCGTGGTAGCATGTCGGTTGACAGTTTATCGACAGTCCGTCTTATTGATCTCTTTCTCCCTCCCTTCAGTGCTCATACGAATGTGAATAAGAACATAGATAATGAAATCGCTTATGCTAATTTTGATTTCTTTTGTATTGGTCCGCAGTTTGTGTTTACGAAACGCATTCTGTGAAGCGTTCAAGTGTAGACAACAGAAGAAAACAAAAACGAAAAAAGGAACAAGACGTTTTTGACATTGAAAATGATTTGAAATGAAATTGGTTTTCTGCAACAGTAAAAAGGATATTTCGGCAATTTTCTCATTTCATTTTATTCGTCACAAAGCACATTTAAATGCTTTTAATACCTTTTTTGTTTGAGTTTTCTCAACTTAAAACAGAAAATGTTGCTTTGAAATTGAGCGTGAATTTCTCTCCGATCATTGCAAGGGTGCTTACATTTTTGTTCAAGAAATATAAGACAGCACACACACCTTCGTTATTTACAAGTTTAGCAAATGTATCAAACAAATCAAACAATTTGGGGCTCATATAAATTCAATACAGATATATTTTTTTGCATATAAATGCTATCGTTCATTTATTTTTCCACCGATTATTATAAATATGTTTTCACTCATAATTATAATACCTTTCGTTGCATACGACCGTTCCCATTACATCGTCGTAATTTTTTTTCTTATTTTTCACCGCATGAACATCACAGAATATCTATAAGAATAAAATTAAGACATTTTTTACATACGACTAAAGTACTGAGGTTTGATCGAATCGATCGTTCAATGTGAATACAGAAATGTAAAATTTCACGGAAGTTTTGACAAAAAAAGGGAAACATTTTTTTGCGAATGCACGTCTCGCTGAAAATGAAATCTTTTCGTTCGAAAAGAAATATTTCTTTACACCTGATAAAAAAATGACAATTACAATCGATGAAATTAGCACCAAAATTATCGTAATAATATTCATTTTTATTGTATACTTTAATTTTGAATCGTTCGATTTACAACTGATAATCGATTCAATGAGGAATCGACTTATATTCTGATCAAGATACATGACAATATGGTAATTACACACTTATTGACACACAAATAATCTCCTTAATCGCATACTATTATTTGTCTACTACTTTTTTTAGAAACTTTCCTATTGAACAACTTGAATACAAAACAAAGGTTGTACGAAGACTCTGGTGACCGCTCGGATTTTTTTCAATTGAAATGCCTTGGAAGTTTCTGTCAGTAGGTTCTTGAAACATTCATTTGGAATATCGGCAGGATCTTCACCCTTAAAAATATAAACACGCAATACAGCGCCTTGAAGAGACACATCTTCATATCTTTGAAAAAGGTTTCAAAGATAGATGAAAACTTCTGTTTTAATCAATACTTTGACTTACGCTGTATAAAATCGACCCCAAGACCTAACAAACAAATATATTTCTATTGTAATTCAGTAAGAATATTGAGAATGTGATCAATTTAAACGTACGGTTTATCACTTTTAAGTGTTCCCATTATATCGTCAAAGTTTTTCTTCTCTTTGTTTGCATAGAGGCAATCTAACATAAAATAAAGTAAAACTTATTACTTGTTTAACTCAATTAAGACGGAATGAATAAAAAAGTCAAATAAATTGCCACATTCGGACCAAAACGATCTTGATACTTTTCATTTTGACTGTTTTCGCTCAGAATAGATACGGAGAAGGTACCAATAGTTTGGCACATCGATCATTCGCCTTATATATAGTGATCGACAACCACGCATGTAAGATGTGATGGAGACTGTTGAACTATGTTTATGTTCGTCATTAAAATTCTTTAGTCCTGCAGTCTGTGTTTATTTTAATATTATTATTCGAATTTTCCAATAGACCGTTTTCAAGAAGGAAAAGCAAATAAACAAAATTCCAAAATTCAAATTTGCGTATTATGACATGTGATAATTGAAATTAATTAAACTCACGTAATAAAAGTTGAAGTTGCGTCATATAAAAAACGACGCATGTAAAATGTAAGGATACATACCTTTGCAAGTTTATACAATACTATGTAATAAATTCATATTTACTCATCGAAGCAAATTTTGTTTGGCGAGATATCGTAAATTCGTTAAAAAAATCGTAAAATTGACCTGAAATCGTCAAATATATACATAAATCTCCAGGGCTGTTTACAAATTGAACACTTCTTTCGATCAGCACTGACCTTATTAGCTTGATAAGATCTAAACTTAATTAATAAAGATCCCAGCAAAATCAATGATCATTTTAACAAGGACGATTTTGAATTTTTACTAGGCGTGCTTAAAGAGTATATATAGAGTTAGGAAAAAATATTGTCAATACAACGTTTGAATTACAAACACAATTTCATCATCTTTGGACAATTTAACTCAAATGAAAGAAGAAGAATTTGGGATCTGGAAATTTATATTTTAAGACACTGTTTTGTATATAACTAAACTATCTAGAGATATATTTCCACAGCTATATTTTACAAGATTCAGATAATTCTCAGTAAATTGTCAAAAAAAGTTTCAAATGTATTTTTTACGTTTCATTCATTATATTTAAAAAAATCTTTTTTTTATCAATATAAGTACAGTTTATTCTAACGATGCACTGCTCTCAAGTGAAGTCATTCGAGACATCGTTCCAAATATAGCGTCGAAACGTTCTAGTTATTTTTATAATATTTTATTAGGTAATTCTATACTATAAATTTGTCTAACTAAAGTGGAACCAAATTACCTGGCACGTCAGCGGGCTCATTTCCTTCAAGTAAATATGTACGGAGTAGTGCCTCTTTACGGGATACACGTTTGAATCTTTAAAATAATTTAAAAAATAGATAATTTCAAACCCATTGATCTAAATAATAATAATGCCCTACGTTCTCTCAATTGCCTGAATATCATCTTCCCTGTTAAAATGAATTATTCGAACGTTATTTTAATGTCACACAGACTAATTCGTTATAATTTTCAAACTCACAGATCACTTCTTCGAATTGAAAGGCCCAAGAAAAATTTAAGTGGATCAGTTGTGAATTTTTCCTTTAATACATATTTCGCTCGTTGATTATCTTCTCCAGTTAATCTGTTATTTATGAATTGATTTATTACAATTATGATTTTTTTTTTGTCATTTGAGTTTATAAAAAAAAAAAATCTTACGTTTTTTCAAACTCCGTAAAAAGTCTAGTCGTAACTTCGTCTAATGTTTTGAAAGCAATTTCTTCGTCAGTTTCACTTTTCGATTTTTTTGCCTTCCTAAATTGTAGTATTGATATTAGAATTTTATCAAAGATAACTTTCGGGAAAATTTATAAAACAAAATGGATATATTTGCTAACTTTGAATTGAATTCTTTGGTGCACAAGTTTTTGAATTCGTTGCAAGCCGACTTAAGATATGATAGCGATAGTGTATAGTATTTAGTCTTTTGACACTCATGTGTAGTTTCATCGTTTGTAATACAATACCGTATTAGTCTAATAAATATTTTAATAAAAAAATAATTTGAAAATAAAATTGAATTGAAAATTCGTTTTTTTTTTGTTTGAACTTACGATGCGTAAAATTTGCTAAAACTGGAAGAAATGAATAGCATTTTATTGTAATGAAATAAGAAATTCGAAAAATAAATGTCAAAACGCACCCTTTATTGCATTTAACTTCGCCGATGGCATCGTCATAATTCTTCTTATCTCCCCCCGCTTGAACATTAGAAGCAATCTGAAGTATTGTATAAATAATATCAATTAGATTAGACTCCACAATTGTATAAAATCAATAAAAAAAAACAATTTAAAATTACAATTGCTAAAGCCACAACAAAAATAATCGCAAAACGGTTCATTTTCACTCTTTTCGCTCGGAATAGGTACAGAAATGTTACTGATAATTTCGTGTATCGAACATTCGTCTTAAATACCGAAAAGATGACACGTGCATAAGTCGTGAAGTCGTGGATATAATTGTGTTGTAGACGTCATTGACATTTTTGAGTTTTTCAGTAAGATTTTAATTGGAAATTTGTGTTTGGAATTTTGTTTTTTCATATTCACATGTGTTCAGTCAACCCGCAGACAAATACAAAAAAGAAACAATTATTTATCATGATAAATGCGTCACTTGAGTTTTATCGAAGAAATTTGCGTGAAAATGTTGCGTAAAAATGGCATAGTTCTACTTATACGCGCTTATAAAGCTATAACCAACTGATTCAATATTGCCATAATAAATATTATTTTCATTCCCAATTCAAGTAGATCGATAAGATCAAATAGATCGATGTTAGGATGTAGTAAAAATAAAACAAACAAACTAATTTTGACACATTTATTCAGTCATAATAAATCGATTTACATTATTTGCTGTTAAAATATTCAAACAAATTATGTAGAATACTTGAATATTTACTATTAAATTATTAAGATATTCTAATGCTTTGGCCAGAATTAAAGTTTTTCGTGTTCATTTCTTATACATCCATTTTAAAAAAAGAAATCGAGTCGTTCTCAAAAATTTTATCAATTCATTTAACTAACTTTTTTTCAGATTTTCTTTTTTGTAAATGGACAGGATCTTTTTTATGACAAGAGTTCGTCGGGATTATTATTAAGTATATTTAAAAAATCATTTATTTGCATATTTTAGATAATCATTTCAATTTATTGAATCACACATATCAGTTGAATCTTATTATACCGAAGATGCAAGCTAAAAGAGGTCCAACTATTGTTGCAGCACAAGTCCAACTATTTGAATTTTGACCATACAATGGAAATAGATAGATAGATATCTACAGATATTAATATATAGATTTGCAAAAAGCGCTCATTTAACGCTTCCCTGCGCTCGGACGCTGTGTATATGAACGTAACAATAATGTCATTGTTTGAAATGATTTAAAATGTTTATATTTTTTGCTTTTTACTTTCACACAATGACACCATTGTATTCAGCATACACAGCGTCCGAGCGAAGGGAAGCGTTAAATGAGCGCTTTTTGCAAATCCATATATTAATATCTGTAGATATCTATATATCTATTTCTATTGTATGATTTTGACATAATGAATCGTCACATCTCCACATATGTAAAGAAATTTGGCCGATGACAGTGGAAGTCGGGGTCGAAATTCACAGAAGCTACAGTTATCGATGCAAACCTATTTTTTAAAATTATAAAATGAATGCAATTTTTTGATATATGCCAATTTTAATATTAATGACCTTGATCATATCATTTTCAACGAAAATAAGTATTTTAAACTGGCCACCATACTCAATTGGACAACCCCCCTCGTTCTCTTCTTCTTGCCATTTTTTGTTTTCCTTATGGTTTCGGACAATTTCATAAAGGGAAGGTCGAACACTCAAGTGAAAAGCTATATCACCGTCTGGTTCATAATATCCATTTTTAAGGTCAACACGGAATCTAACATAAAAATCAATTCTGCACTGAGTGTATTTTTCACATATATTTTAAGTTATGCCGTCAAACCTGCCACTTTGAAGCATTTGACCAGATAATTCAATCATGCTGTTATGGCGAAGACATTCTGGAATCGAGTACAACAACGGCACTTCCTAGAAGTATTGGAATAAAAAATGGAGTATTTTTATTTTGGTATCGATAAAATTAATTTAGGAAAACATTTCATTACCACTCGTATAAAAAAATTACACCAAAAAGTAAAATTTTCCATTTTTCAATAGAATTTTTTTTAAATTTCTCATTTTCAATATATGTATACTGCTATTTGCTCCATGTACTTACTGGATTTTTTGCGCATATTGATCTCATCATTTTAATTTAAAGACAAATAAGAAACGAAAATAAACTTTCTAAGAATTCGAATGCTATGGTTCGAACTTCAAACGAAACGGCACGCTGAAAAATGACTAATCTCAAGCATACATTTTACTTTGTCAGAACAGAGAGAAATTAGTAAATAATCACCGAATATTTCTTTTTAGAGATAATACCGAATAATCGCAAATGTTTCATTCGATTCTACTGCTTCAAGATTAAAAATTATTTTCGATTTGTTTGTGTATAACCCATGTGTGTATGGCATGAACTTAAACACTTTTATAGATTATTAGCACCCATTCGCAGATAATCTATTTTTCTTTTAGAAATGTATTTTCTGCTTCAGATTGTTTCAAAATACAAAGACAACATTTAAAAGTCAATTATTTGATAATCATTTCAATTTATTTAACTGATAAATCATCTGTATTGAAAATTCATGATCTATAAAATATTTGAATCTATCAAAGTGTCATATTAAAAAATGACATACAATTTGGTATGTGATTGATAACCTAATACGACATTTATTTATTGAAGTATGTTCGTCTTTTTTTCCTCACAACATCGTGAAATCGGTTTAATTTGATTTGATGACATATTACAAATATGCTCGACGTGCTATTGATGGAAATAAGTAAAATGTAAATGATTTGTTCGTTGAAAATTTGCCATTAATCTAAATCTTTTTACCTGAAAGCTATTTGAAATGACGGTCATTGTCAATTTGGATGTAATGAATTTTCACTTCGCCACTGATGTAAAGAAATTTCGCAAATGGCAATGGAAGGCGATGTTTGAACTTACAAAATGGTACATTATTTATGGCAACCTTTTTCAAAGAGCAAAATAATTGAAATTCATCTTATTATTTCAAATCGATAAATGACTGACCTTGAACTTTTCCTCTTCAACTACAATTACCATTCTAAATGGTACACCATATTTAATTGGACATCCACCATCACGTTCTTCATCTTGCCATTTTCCATCTATCTTATGATTTCGAACGATTTCATTGTCGCAAGGACGTACACTTAAGTGAAAGTTTACAAAAGAATCATCACGAAAGTCTACACAGAATCTAACATAGAAATTATTATTTAAATGTGTGTATTTTTCACATATATTTTTAGTTATGAAATCAAACCTGTCACTTTGAAGCATTTGACCAGATATTTCAATCACACTTTTATGGCGAAGACTTTCTGGAAGCCGATGCATCAACGGCACTTTCTAGAAGGATTCAAATATAAATTGAGTCACTGCCATGTGCTTCACGTACTTACCGGACTTTTAACGCTTGTTGATTTCATCATTTCAATTTAAATACAATTAAAAAACAGAAGATAAACTTGAAGACTTCGCATGCTCTAGTTCGAACTTTGAACAAAACGACAAACTGAAGAATAACAAATCTCAAGCATACATTTTATTGTGTCCAAACAGAGAGAAATTAAAATATAATCACCGGATACTTCATTTTAGAGATAATACTGAATTATCGCAAATGTTCTATTCATTCCTACTGTTTCAAGCCTAATATTGTGTGATTTGTTTGAAGTATAACCCATGAACTTAAAAAGTTTTTTTTTTTAGATTATAATAGCCTCTCGCAGATAATATATTTTTCCTTCAAAAATGTATTTTTGCCTAATCATATCAGATTCAAATCTAAAGAAAACATAGTTTTTATACTATATCAACTCATGGCCTGGAAATGTTTATGTAATTTACATATAAACGAGTGAGACTCAAACATGTTCTTCTTTTTCCATCAAATATACCAGTGGCGCCACCAATTTTAGATATAAGCGCATACAAAATATTCACTAAATGACTGACCTTGAACTTGTCCTCTTCAACCACTATAACTATTTTAAACGGTGCACCATATTTAATTGGACATCCACCTTTGCATTCTTCTTTTTGCCATTCTCCGTCCATCTTATGATTTCGTACGATTTTATTGTCGCAAGGACGTACACTTAAGTGAAAGTTTACAAAAGAACCATCACGAAAGTCCACACAGAATCTAACATAGTAATTATTATTGAAATGTATGTATTTTTCATATTTTAAAATATAAAATCAAACCTATCTCTGTGAAGCATTTGACCAGTAATTTCAATCGTGGTTCCATTACAAAGATCCTCTGGAATCAAACGCAATAATGGAAGAGCTTAGCGGAATTAAAAAGCAATACATTTATTGCACTTTTAATTAGATGATTAGGTATTTTAGGTAAGTTTCAAAAAATATGTAATTACTGGATTGATGGTAAGATGTAGTGAAGCCATTTGTTGAGTTCTTTATATATTTCAAAGAAAAAATTTAGTTTCAAAAATAGCGGAACAAAACCGCAAACAATTGTAAATTTTAAAATGTGAAATGACTGATTTCATGTTCGATTAACGCCTTTTTATACCAAATCTGAACATTAATATATGAACAAATAATTAAAGATTCTTTTATTTGTTTCATCAAGTTTCTGAAAAAATTTAAATATTCATAAAGCCTCAAGTATTGACCCCCGCCATTGAACAAATTTAGTGGTTTCTTTTTGAATTATTTTGAGTTTGGAGGCAATAAAAATCGAAGAATATTGAATCTGAACAGAAGTGAAAAGAAAATCAATGGAAATGAATCAATTAATGGTTGATAATGGTTTGAACAAAATATCGAAAAAAATAATTGTTCATTTCGAAAAACACATTAATTATTCGTCAGGGAAAAATAGTTGAATGTGAAGTAGTAAAATGCATAAGCACAAAATCATGAATCCATAAATGTTGTACGAATTATTCTTTAAATGTAGTTTTATTTTCTGGATTTTGTGAATCATTTTGTGCTCTTATAATTTATTGACAAAATTTCTCGCTGACATGGATTTACATCGGTTTTGTGTGCTTACATATTCATGATCACGATTTTTCCTGAATGAGATAAAAGAACATAGAGCAAATGAATGAAAAAATCAAACAACACAATATATAACGTCGAATTGATTTTGCACCGTCGTTCTAAATATTGAGCCAATTTATATGTACGCAAACCTACAAGACAATTGTCGTGGTAAGCATGCCGATCATTTTCGTCTTTTTTTTTCAAAACGAATTTCAACCTCAACTGAAAATTCCCCTTCAGTTGATGAATCTTCAAATAGAATGGCATCTCCTACAGAAATAAAAACATTAAAATAAATAGATTTTAACATACCGAATCTCTTTAGTGCTTTTTTTGTACGATTGCTTTTACGACGACGATTTTGATTGCACCATCGTTTCATAGTTTTCATCAATGGATCAAGTTTGTCCTTGGATCGTTCCATTTTTTGGTATACATTTTGCGTGTTGAAGTTGCATGTGTTTCGATAATTGAAAGTCAACGAACATAGATTGTTCCAACGTTCCTCCAATATGATCGAATCCTTCCACGTTTCGTCTTCTTCAGCAACTTTGAGATTTGAACGAGAAAATATTTTCGCGAAAAATTATTCGAATTTGGTAGGGTTTTTGATTCAAAAAGTGAAGACCTTTTTTTTTAGCTCATCAATGTAGAAAATTGAAGAGATTTGTCAAAATTTGCTAGGGTTTTTAGCGGAGAATTTTTTTTCCCGATTTGCTAGGTATTTCCGTCAAAAAAGAGCAAAAAAAAAAAAAAATTAAAACGAAATTTGTATTGATTTTTGTATTTGAGTCGACTAGAATTTTTTTATAAAATCACCCCTCCCCCCCTGGAAAATTTTGCCAATTCGCCCATTCTTTTGAGTCTTTCAATCAGTTCTTTCGTTTCTTTCTTAACTGTTTTTCCACAGCTCGCGAAATATCTAGTGCGTTCTGCACAACCGTTCAGGAATACATACATTTATGCTGTAGATTGAATGATGCATGCATCATTCAATGTACATCATATGCCGCAAACGCAACGCAGGCACGGATCAAAATTCAATGAACATCAACCGCAAAAATATGCTGCTAGCCAAAATTATTGCAGAAACATTACAAAAGCATGAAATCGATGCTTTTGAAATTGGCGTGGGATTTATCGAAAAGTACAATTGAAAAGTCGTGGAAAAAGCTTTTAAAGAAGGATTATAAGGACTACAATGATGCAATTCGCTAATTCGAAGATAATATATTTTTGCTTTAAAAATGTGTTTTTTTTTGCTCAAGGCTTGTATCCAAATCTAAATACAACATATTTTTTTATATTTTAACTGTAATTAATGAATATTTAAAAGTATATTGATTTTATAATCATTTCAATTTATTCAACTAATAAATCATAATAAACTTAAATGGTATTGAAAAATACATGATCTGATCTATTCATTGGAATATATCTAAATGGTTTCATTGATACACAATTTGGCATTTTTTTCTTGCAACATCGTAACATCGGTTAATTTTGGTTTGGTGGCATATTATAAATGTGCTAAAAGTTCTTTTGATAGAAATAAGCAGAATATAAATATTATTTGAAAAGTTCCAATGAATATAATGGAAAACAACGAAAATTCAATTAATTCACCTGAAAGTGATGTGGACCGTGTACGATGATCATTTTCAATTTTGATATAGTGAATTTTTACCATGCCCTTGATGTGGAAAAATTTCGCCGTTGCAAATGGAAGGCGGTGTTTGAACTCACAAAAATGCACATTATTTATGGAAACCTTTTATAATTGCAAAATGAGTGTGATTCAATTGATTTGAAATTTTCAAATTTACTAGCTAACCTGATACTTGTTCTCTTCAACCACAATGGCCATTCTAAATGGTGCACCATATTTAATTGGACACCCACCATCGCGTTCTTCATCTTTCGATTCGAAGCATGCTTTATCTGCTTGATGGTTTCGAACGATTACACTTTCGGAAGGTTGTACACTTAGGTGAAAAGGTTTGCACGAACCGTTAATAAATTCTACATAGAACCTAATATAGAAAAAAACCCATTGAAATGTGTATATTTTTCATATTTTAAAATTTGAAATCAAACCTATCTCTATTAAGCATTTGACCGTTGATTTCAAACATGGTTCCATGGCGAAGTTCTCCTGAAATTGAGTGCACCAATGGAAGATCCTACACATATTTAAATTCAATAAAATATTAAGCACATTTGATTAGATGTTTTGGCGTTCTAGTTATCTTTCAAAAATAATGTAAAACTATCTAATTACTGGATTGATAATAAGTTGTATTGATGACATTTGATAATTTTTTTATACACTTGTATTTGAGTGAAACAGCAAACAATTTTAAATTGTAAAATGACTGATTTCATATTCGTTTAACGCCTTTATATATCAAATCTGAACATTAATGCATGAAAAAATAATTAAAGATTCTTTTCATCTAGTTTCTGTAAAAATTTAAATATTCACAAAGCCCCAAGTATTGACCTCCACCATTCAACAAATTTAATGTTTTCTTTTTGAATTATTTTGAGTTTGGAGGCAATAAAGATCGAAGTAAATTGAATCTAAAGTCTAAACAGAAAGAAAAAGAAGTGAAATAATTAATGGTTTGAGCAAATAATCGGTAATTTCAACAAACATATGATACACAGTAAGAAAATATCAGCCGACGCTATACGCAAAACCGACTGGTACGTGCGCACATACGTTTTTACATCTTTTACATCTAGTGACCATACGATTTTTCGACTGATTCATTACTCTTTGTGCGTATCTTCGCACAGTCGAAAAATCGTATGGTAATAGATGTAAAAGATGTAAAAACGTATGAGCGCACGTACCAGTCGGTTTTGCGTATAGCGTCGGCTGATATTTTCTTTCTGTGTATTGCAGAAAAACAAATGAATATGGAATAGTGAAATAATGAGTGCAAGATTGAACAATTGAATTGAAATGTTTCAACTAACCATGGTAAATGCACAAGCACAAAATCTCGAAGCCATAAAAATTGTGTGAACAATTAAAATCGATTTCTTTTAATGTAGCTTTATTTTCTGCATTTTGTGAGCAATTTTGTGCTCTTTAAATTTATTGGCGGAATTTCTCGCTGACACAGAATTACATCGGTTTTGTGTACTTACATATTCCTAAATTGAGTGCAAACGAATAAAAGAAAATCAAAGCCATATGTTAGATTTGTTCCTGATTTTATTTGATATATTTTTTTTAATAATATTTTGAATAAACATATTTCAATTCAGATAACAATTTTAGATTCAATTTATGTGTATTTGTATATTCAGAAGTTGAGCACATTAAATGTGATGTTATAACTATAGTGGCCACAACTTCTTGCAGTCCTTTTCAAAATACATGTTTTCTCTCACTTGGTCGTTGCGTTGTTAGAAGAATCTGATTAACCAAACAACTATCTACTTCAAAGGAGCTCGCAAAATATTTGATTATTCTTTCCCCGTTGGGTTTGAAATCTGAATAAAAGCTGATGAAATGAAATTGGCAAAATAAATCACATTAACTGAAAATCCTCACTCTTTGAAAGTTTCGCTTAATTCACTTGACATATCTTATTCTAAATCATAATTTTCGTACTCTACGTTTATTGATACAACGTTTTATTGATAATAGTATTTATAATAACGCACCTTCATTCACCTGGAATAAATGTATACAGTATTACTTAAAGCTAAAACTATCGAATGCTAAAACAACAAAATTACTCAACCATGTAAATATATTGCTATTTATTTCTGTCTATTATTTAAATAGAATATTTTTATTGTATTTATTCTTCTTCTTCTACTCCTTCTTCGGTAAAACTTCAAGTGACAATTAAGCGCCTTAGTCTGACGATGATGATGGTCCACTTATTGAGCCGGATCGATGCAATGATGTGCGTGAGTTTTGTCGTTGTGGAATCACAAACTTTGGAGCCGGTTGCCGTGTACATTGCGGCTGTGGTATTGAATTGGCCGATGTTTGTCGTGCCAATGCTGGTCGATTCAATGGAGCGGATGTTGTTACTTGAATTGATGCGGACCGTATTGGTTGCGCAGGTACATTATTTCTTGGAGGAATGGCTGGCGGTGGCCCGCGTTGTGCTACCGACCCCTGTCTCGGTGGTATTTGTGGAAGTTTACCTTTGTGGAAGTAAGAAGAAAAACAAAACGAAAAAAATATATTGTTGGTGTATGTTTATTAACCTTTTTTTAACATTTCAGAGCACTTATGAGCACATTAAGTGATTTCGAATTTGATTCGGTACAATTTGAAGAATATGTGCAACCCACATTCTCAGCATTATTTCAGCTTTTGAGAGAAGCCACGGAGTGTGAAACAAAGATGTCAGTGTTAAATGTGATGTCAGTTGTGGTGGACAAAATGGGCGATAAATTAACAAATAATGCTGAAAGTCTGTGTCACTATTTACCAATGCTATGGAATGAAAGCCAAGATACATAGATATGCTACATTGCGCGATTCTAACCGCTTTGTCAAATGTCACTTATCACAAATTACTGTTTAAATTAGTTGAATAACGATTTTCGTTTAATAATAGCTAAAAATCATTGTTGCCATATCTGATATTCCACCGTTTCTTGCATCATTTTTGTACCCGGTTATCGCAATGAACACAGATAAAGAGGAACCCACACATATATGAACCGTTGAGAAACAAAGATATCTTCAGAAAAGTTGAGAAAAAATCTTCAACTTGAACTAGGATGTAAATCAAATGTCAACATTTAGGAGTTGAGAATTAGAGAACAACAATAAAATAATGAGAAACAAACTGCAACATAAGTTATGATGCAGTTTGTAATGAAATGTTTCACTGTTGCTCACTAATTTCGAACTTCTATTGGTTGCCCGAAATGTCAATTTTCTCACTATTCAATAGGTGTCACAAGGCAAGTTTATATGAAACTCTCGAAGACTCGGTATAGAGCACTCAATTTTTTTTCATTCTGATTTCACCAGGTGATACAGAAAATTGATAAGTATTTGTAAATCGAAGAAAAAAAATTTAATGATTTTATTTTTTTTATTTTTCGCGACTTTTAAAAATAATTAAACCATTTCTCGGTTTGCATCTGGTTTCGTATAATAAATATCAATTGAATTTTTTTTTTTTTTTTTTTTTGACAACATCAACGCTAAAGAATGATATACAGAGTCCCAAGCACTCAAATTGCACTGTTCGCCCGAGGCATTTACACCGTGCGTCAGCTAAAACACGAAACAGAATACGGAGCGAGATACGAAGAAAGTAGTATATTTGCATATATGCTTCGTGCCTTGCGTCTTGCGTATACGCACATCCACTACTTTCTTCGTGTGTCGCTCCGTATTCTGTTTCGTGTTTTCGTAACTGACGCACGGTGCGAATGCCCCGGGTGAACAATGCAAATTGAGTGCTTGGGGTTCGTTTCAGTTAAGAAGCTTACCTTTGGCTTGCTCTGCGGTGGTCGTTGACGATGATGTGGTCGTCGTTGTTTTTGAGGTGATGCTCGATGTTCGTTGGAGAATTGCTGAGGTTACATTTGATATGGATTGCGTTATGGAACTTTGTATTGTATTTGTTTGAGGCTGAACAGTTGAAACGGCTGTTGTCGGCCTTTGAGGTGCGATATTTACAATTTGTGGTTTCACTTGAGATTGTATAGTTTTAACCGGAACATTATTACTCGGTGCTGGCTGGGATGGTGGTTTATTTACAGCTGCGAAATTTAAATTTAGAGAAAAATCATATTTAAAAAAAATGTAAGGTTCCTTTTCGGGATTGCCAATGTCTTTGAACGTTATCTCAAACTAAAATTTCGAAAGCAAGAATTTGCTTACCAATTTGTGGTGATGGTATACTCGGAATTGGTTGCTTTGGTTGTTCGAATACTTTTTGTGGATTCAAAACTTTCTTCTGCTCAGGTCTGGCGGCAACCCACGAAAAGACGCACAGTACCGAATATGCAATTTGATCGGCCTTAATTCAAGAAAAATATTCAATCAATATTGGTGAAATTTAAATGTGAATACAACACGACACAAAAAAAATCCATTGTAAATGCAACGATTAAATGAACTTACAGAGAATAGAAAAATTGTGCACACAATTCATATATATAAAAAAAAACAAACGTATATACAACTAAAAATACAATACATCGAACAAAAGTGGTGGATGGTGTGTTTGTGTGTGTTTATGTGTTTGAGCGTGTGTGTGTGTGTTTGCTGGTCTTTGATGTTGAGTTTCTTGTTTTTCTGACAGAAAAATCATTTTATTTACAAAATAAAATCGTATTGAAATGTTGAATATCCATGATTTTGGTTTTATTATTTATTTGATCACATGCGAATTTAACATTTTACATATATTAACTAATAACAAAACAAATCAATTAAATTATAAATGAAAAACAAAATCACATGGCCTCAAGACTGTTTGCTATCAGTTTTTTGGTCAAGCAAATGGAAAAAATGCGATGAATGCTGAGTGCCATATCTGGTGCCTGAATTGATCATACGGCATTCGAACGTCACAAAATTGAAGAAAAAAACCACATTAATGAACATGATTTAAATAAAACGAAAAAAAGAGAACATATTCAATGACAAAATGGTTAAGCCAATCAAAAATTATGAACTACGTCTTTTTGACATGCATTTAAAGAATAAATAATAAAACATACGACGATTATCAAAACAAGACTACTTACCATTGACGACATGTATTTTCGTTGGATTAGCTGTTTGGTTTTTGGATCTGACGGAAATAAAATAATATTAATTTATGACGAAACCATATGGTCAATTGGTAACTCCCAAAAAACTTACTCGATTCTTCTAAAATGAAAATGCCACCCTTTTGAGTAAAACACCGCCGAATATTCTCCAATCGTACGAAAAACTGTGAAAAATTAATATTGGCATTTATTTTATTTGAACAAAACCACATTGAAAATGTCAAACCAAATGAAAATGAACAAAAAGAAACAATATCTAATCCTAACGGTATGCTTATGAGACTGAAATTTGTATATTTCAATGCAAACATTTTCTTAGCGTATAAAAATCGTTTGTTTCGTCGTTCAGAGGTGTGTTTTGATTTGAATGGGATTGGTTTTTTTTCTTCGTAATTAAATCAAGCAAATACAAAAGCCAAAGCAAAAAGTAACTCTTAACATTGACGGCACAAGTTTTTTTTTTTTGGCAATATTGTTGAAGAGTATTTTGTATTCGTTTACTGCTCATACACACACAGACAGACAGCCAAAGCTGATACTAAGTCAGATAAAGGATAATCGCATTTTACAAATTCCATATTTGTTATGTCATATGGGAAGCAATCAACACTACAATAACTACATGTGAAATTCATACATTCGCTAAAATCGAACTCAAAGCGAAACAGCTTTGTGCAGACAATTCAAATATGAAAAAAGCAAATAGCAAATTAAAAAAAATGTTAGCAGCTATTGATGGAAAGCAATGGAATTTGGCAATTGGCTAGGAACTAGGAAAATGGGCAAGCAAAAAAATGAAAATAAATTAGGTTGTTTCTTTAAGTGATTCAAATCAAATCTAAATACTTCGAGAATAACAAAATAATACAGTGTTAGCACTCATGAGATGGTCTTGAAAAGATTCAATTTTTTTTTTATTTCAATGGAAATTAAAAACCAAAATGTGTTTGCGGTGATAGTTGTTTTTTTTTACAATTCATTCGTTTTGAATGATAATCGATGGTCTCTTTCATATTTTTTAAAATATTTGTTCAAGTTTCTTGGCATTCATTTTTTTTTTGTTCAAAAATTGAAACCAAATTGGGCTTTTGAAAAGATTCTCAACGGAAAATTTGGGATATAATGGCCAAATAGTCTAAATATGTTCAGTGTACATGCAATCTATGCGCCTATTGCATTTCAACGGAAGCGCTTTTGATAAGCTAAATTGTGTTTGTTTTGTTGAAAATGTCAGCTACAAAGATAAAAATTAAATAAATCATAAAACAGTTGTTTGAAAAATGGTGATTTCTACGATATTATCTAATTCATTCAACGTTTTTTTTACAGTTTAATGCAAAACGGCAACTGTTTTTGAAAATGAAAATAAACAAACAAATAAATGTTTGGCAAAAACAAAGAGCAAACTCAAATTTGTTCACCGATTCGGAGTAGCAAAAATAATTAGAATTACCAACACAAGTCTAAGACTTCTATGTATTTTGTTTTTGTTTTCTATTGTTTTATACAATGTTTTGATCTTTTTGAGCTAATTTTGTGACTCAAATCATACAAGCAGCAGTGCTTTCGGTCCCATAAACCAGATACTAAATATCACACTTAAAATGAATGCGCTCTAAATTGATAAATCTAGTGAAAATAACCAAAGAAACAGGTAACCAAAAAAATAATCAATACAGAAATCTACAATGTGATTGATCATTGACTGTGTTGTTGTTGTTGTTTATTGAAATGCTAAGCAATGCTTCGATTTTTATACCTCCAAACAAAATTACATTACAATCATATCAAAGAATAAAGGAATATTTTAATTGTTCGCGAAATCGTAACAGTATTCGGTATTTGTTTGTGTACATGTGTCATGTGTGTGTATATATATGTGTGTGTGTGTGTGTGTGTTTGTGTGATACGTGTGATTCGTTTTCAATTTCGATCGATTGAGACGGCAATTTTGCTTGCAATCTTTTTTCGATCTCGAGTGAATGTGTGAGTGTGTTATAAGCGTGTCGAATCAAAAAAAAATATTATTATTATTTGGACAGGGTGGGACGAGCATAACTGTTAAATGTATATCGGGTTATTGTTATGATTTTTTTCTATTGTCATTTTGTGCGTTTAGTTTGTTAACTTCCTCTTGATTCAAAACAAACCGTTTGCCATTCTAACATCAACTAACTAAAACAAAATGAAAAATAATCAAGAAAAAAGTTTGTTGTAATACCTCGAAATCCTTTACGGACATAATTTTGTTTGTTTATTGTTTGTGAATATACGTTTTTGTGTAGCAAACGTACATCGGTAGAGGAGAACAACATGAAGATGACCAGTCCAATTTTATTTTTGAGTTTTTGTTCAATTTGTTTTTTTTTTTTCAAACATTTGTTTTGTGTGCGGTTTTTTTTAATCAAATCGAAGATTCAGCGGCAGCACATTTGGCACATTCAAATTAAAAATACACATATGAAATGTTAGTAATGATAAAGTATTTTTTTGCAAGACATAAAATTTGAAACATTTTCCAAATAAGTAAACTAACCAAAACGCAAATTAAAAATTGGAAATAAAAAGATATATTTTAAGTAACTATATTTTTTTTTTTTTTTCATTTTCAGTCTAACAATAAAATATTAAAATGAATCACATTTTGTTTGTTAAGTAAAAAAAAAGAACAAAATGATCACATTCATTTTCGTTAGTATTTAATGCTTTTCCAAGGACCATCTCAAAAGTTACTAAACAAATTGTTAAAAAGAATTGTAGCAAACAAAAAACCGAACGAAGAAATAAAAAAAAATGAGAAGAAAAGAACAAGGGGCGAATTTGTAAAATTATGAATTGAGAATTGATCGTTGTGAATAAAAGAAAAAAAACATTCGAATTTGTTAATTTTATGACCAATTTTAACTCAATTGAATACAATCCATAGCATAACCACTCACAAACACAGATTTGCACACAGTTTTTTCTTCTTCTTCTCTCATCAATTGATATGCGTTTTTAATGGTTTTTTTATACCGATTCGGTGATTTTTCGTGCTCATTTTTGTTAGTACACAAACAGACAAAACACCATTTGTTTTGTTTAATTTAAATCAATTTTATGCGATATATTATCATTAATTGCCGACATTTTTTTTAACTTGAATTTATTGAAATTATGACCAATTAATTGGTATTTTTGCCGCTTTCTTTCATTTAAACAAAACGAATTTAAAGAATTATGTAGAATTAATAATTTTTTGTTATGTAGAAATGAAATTAAAAAAATGAATAAAGTGAAGAAGTCGATGACATGCATTGACTGCATTACACTCTTTTCTTTAAGAATATGGGATGAAATTGTATACAATGTGCGAAAAAGTTATCGATTTACGACAAAAAAATGTATAAAATACCCATAGATATCGCTTTTTTTCATCTTTTGCTTGAATTTTCTAGCGAAATCTGTGAATATTTTTCACTTTTTTTGGATGTCAGTGTCGATAGAAATTTTCTGCGACTTGTAAAAAAGGAACGTATATGAAAAAAAAAATTAAAATAAAGCTGGATTAAAATTGGATAGATTTTTCACGGATAAAAAAAAATGAATAAAAATGTTCACGCATACAAACATCAAACACAATTGAAAATGGAGGAGAATTCATGATAAAAACGGCATAATGAAATGGCTCGTACAATAAATATGAAATATAGTTTGAAAATTTTATATTCTTAGCATTAATTGAAAAAAGAGCAAATAAAAAGGAGTTCATGAAAGAAACGAAAAAATGGAAAGAGTTGAGAAAACGAAAATGTTGGTATGTAAAAGTAGAGGATGCTTTGACATAACTGCTGATATGATAAAAAATAATTAGTAATTGATTTTATTATTATATATTCGATTCGAGTAATAATTATTATTGCGCGTTTTGTTCAACCATAACCAAAGAAAGATTAATATATTTTCATGCGTTTTTTTTTTGTTTCCTTTGTTTTAAGTGTATAATATTGAGAATGATTCTATTTAAACTAATTATTGGCTGGTTTTTGAACGAAATGTTCTCAATGTTTAGTTAAATTGGCTGCATTTTGTCATGCGTATAAGTAATTAGAATCGTTTTCGCATTTGAAGCATAAACAAAAGTGTGACTCGGACTAAAATAAAGAGATTAAATCCTAAAAAATCAAAACACAAACAACTAAAGGAAAACATCTAAACTGTAACTCTGTCTAAAGAGAAGGTCCTTGTTTCATTTCTATCATTCGGTTTTCTTTTCTTTTGTTTTTAGCCAACAAAAATAAAATGTGTCAATGATTGAAGGATTAAAATGTGATGGCATTCAAATTGACAGAGCGTTTTCAATCGTTGTGCACTGTCGCACGATGGATATCCAGAGGAAATCCATCAAAACAAACATCAATACCAACTGATTGAATTTTTTTTATTTGGAAATTGAAACTCTGTTTTTGTTTTAAATCATTGTTCTTGTTGTGTTTTCAATTAAAATGTCTCATACTGAAACGAAACCAAATCAAATTGAAACGAAATTCGGAAATGAAAAAACCTAATCTAATCATTCGACTAATAAAATTGCATTGTATTTATATAATATTTTTTTAAATTCTAAAATATTGGAATAAAATGTGGATTTTTAAACGATTTCGCCTTACCTTGCTATTTGCAAATAGCAAACCAACACCTTCAAGACAAACTTGTAATAGACCTCCTTCACCCGTTGCCAAATCTTGGACGGGAAATTCACCGCCCAACTGTTGACAATTTTCCGGAATTCCACGACGTTGCATTGACGCATTTATACAATAGTATAACTCTTTGCACTGTGAACAATCCCAAATGGTTTACAATTATTGTCAGCATCGACTTTCAATTGATCTCAATGATGTTTACCTTTCGTGTGTAGTATTTATGTAACTGTATTTGTTCGCCGTTTTTACGCCACAAACACAGAACTTTTGTTTTTGGTGAGAATGTCATATTTACGAGTCGTTCATACCACCATCGCTCAACGATGGCACCATTTACAGAACGAAGCACTAAACCATCATCACGGACTTCCATAAAACGTAATGGTCCGGTTGCATCAACGCCTTGATTTACGGTGAAACTCTGGCGATGCAACATACGGGAACCAAGCGGTTTGAGATCGATATCATTTCCACTCTGTTTATGGAATGAAATAAAAGAAAATTGAATGACATTTCTTGTCTGGCAACTATGTTCGGGGTACCTACCAAATTTGTAATTTGATCGAGCAGATCGTGTACTTCTTGCGAATACACTAAACCAATGTGACTTTTGCCCAATAAACGACGCACTTTTCGTTTAATTTCCTCTTTGTTAACATTCAACATGACAAGTTGAGCGGTGACATTGAACAACATCGTTGAAAGTAAACGATCTTCATCGTGCTCCAATCGTTTGCGCTCCGAATCGCTCAGTGATTTATAACGTTCCATCATTTCACTTGGGCCCTGATCCATTCCAATCATTTCACGCTCTTGACTCACCGCATCCAAAAAGGCGTCTTCCCAGAATTGCATCTGATCCCACAGATTCGATCTATTGCACAAAATTAAAAATAAGTGCGTCAATAAACAAAATAAGAGACGAATGAGAGATAATTTTCAAATGGTTTTTACCTTTCTTTTCCAAGCATTCCTTCGTAGAGATAAACACGTGGTGCATCTGGTGAGGGAGATGTTGAATTAATTAATTGACCACCAGTACAACGAAAACCAAGTGATAAATTTGATTTACCCGAAAAAATGCTGCTTGAGCGACTTTTGCTCTCCTTTGGCACATTCATGTGCTTTGGGTACTAAGAAAAATCAGATTGCAAATATGTTAGAAATATTTATGTAGTATTCAATGTCGTAGCTATAACCACTAATAGTTTGTCATGCAATCAAAGCTGTCACCTCATTGAACTGGTTATCGAACTAACTAAAAATAATAAGAAACTGTGCATGCTTTTTAAAATTCGTTGTATTTTTGATGTTTTGGTTTTTTTTTGTCATCCATTAAAATTTGAAACGATAAATTGGCCAAACGTTATACAATTTTGGTCTAACAGAAAATTAAGCTTCGAGGCATTTACAAGCGGTGGAATTTCGTTGTAATTTTTGTAATGCGACTAAACATCGATTTTAACTTGGAATTAAAAGCATTCAACTCCTAAAGACCGAAAGCGTCCTCAATGCTAACGTCCATCACTTACATTTTCGTATTCGGTATCGGAGACGGTCGAACGGCATGATATCGATGGTATCGATGATATGTGACCACCGCCGCCGCTGACTGCATGGGAAATTTGTGCATCGCTTGCAACAGATAATACTCCAGATGAACCATGCACCGTGGCCTATTGGCATTTAAACAACACATTTATAACACAAAACATTCAATAATCTCAATTGTGATGCACCACTCAATATTCAAAAGCCAATCGAATCAATGTTTTTTTTTTTCAGTTTTTTTAAATCAAAATTTTTATATCGAAATGTATTTTTGAAATGAAAATCAAATACGACGTTCAAACGTGAATTTTTTGTTTTAGCCAAACAATTATAATTTCCAATAAATTTATTCACAACTGATTTTGCAATGGTAATTTCAATACTTACATCTGATTCGAATGACGTGAGTTTGCTCATTATCATGTTTCGTTTTTGCGACAACATATCCTTGAACATGTCTGACGTAGATTGCTTTTGGTCTTGGGCTTCTTCGTGCAACGGAATACGGCGATTCATTGCCGAATCGGTCAACAATGAATTTTTGCGAGACAAATCGTTCCGTTGACTTTCGGGGCTTTGCGGTGAATGCAGATTTTCATGGCTTCCCAACGGACTGACAGTCTAAATTAGAAATTGAAAAATTTTATCATTTTATTCAGGTGCGGCAATTAAAAAATATATTGTTATAAGTGCCCGCCCTTCTCCGGTACCAACAACAGCCCTGATTAAGAAACGGATTTTAATAAAAATCTCCATCATTCACCTGACTCGATAGCAATGACGTTGATGCATGTTCGCTTCCTTCAGCCAGATCCTTGCTCCAATAGTGAGTGTGAGCGATTTCCATGACTTGAAACACTGAAGCCATGCCACCCAAGCCGAAATTAGCATAAGTCACCTCCAAACCGTGTGACAAAGCTTGCAAGCACTTGAGCATTCCACGCCACACTGGTTTCGGTATACACACATCATCGATATGATCATCGGGTGCAATTTTCTTATCGAGTGTTCGATTCAATTTGCTCAACACCAACATTCGATATGATTCATCTTCCATTAATTTTCTTAATCGATTCAATTTCAACCATCCAACACCTTCGCCCATTAACACTTGGGCACATACATCTTTCAAAAATGCTTGATTCTCCGAATTGCTTGACGATCGCTCCGCATTTTGTTGACGCTGAAGTTCTTCTTGTGTCTGTTTTGGTCCAGCATGTTTAATTAATGGAGTGCGCTCCACCAATGCCTTACGACCAGGAAACGAATCAAAAGGCAACAATTTTTCTTTTGTACTCTTTTGTTGTTGCTGTTGATTCGAATTTTTCTGGTTGTTTTGTTCTATAAGAAGACGAAACAATATTCAGATTAGACGTGTAATTTACTAAATAAATACAGTTAAGAAGAAGTCGAGTGGTAACTTACTTTTTCCGAATAAATCAGAAAACATAGAAGACGTCGATGAAGCGATTCCATTAATTTCACTGCTAAACGTTGAGAAGAAGTCACGACCACCAGAATGTGCGACAAGCGCATTACCGGTTGGTTGTGATTGTTGATGATGCTGTTGTTGTTGATGGTGTTGCATCGACGAAGGTGGTGAATATTGTTTTTGCGATTGAGCGTTATTCTCTCCTTTCATAAGACCTTTCTTTGTGGCTGCTTCTTTGGCCGTTTTCGTTAAATCGCCAATCGTCGATTTACCCACGTACGTCAAGTCTTCAAATGTATTTTTGCTTGCATCTGCTGCATGCTTCGACGCTTGTAACGCCTGTTTCGATGCATCTTCAGCCGCTTTCTTGGCTTGCAACGTTAACTAAAACAAATAATACAATCGAAAATCAGTGTCAAGAAACAAAAAACGGTAGTTTTTGTTATTAAAGCATAAAATAAATGTATAAGCCAACTTATAATTGTAACTACGATTAAGGAATGGGAGTTAAACATGCAATCAAAAATGCAATGTGCCTGGTTTAAAGTCGAGTGTGTTCGAATACTTTGAGTGTACAAACCTGCTCAAATGGAGCCAACAATTTTGCTTCTTCTTCAACAAACTTTTCCTTGGCTTGAGTTTTTAACTGTACAATAAAATGTCATGGTCATTTTGAGGGTCACAAATTGTTGATAGATTTGACGGAAATATATGGGACACACACAGATAGAGACGTATACAATATAATATCGGATTGATTTGGGTATCAATATTATGCTTCAACACATTTACACACATTTATGGGAATATGTTTAAGCATTCAACGAACGAAAACAAAAATGGTTAAAAATGCACTTACTTTGTCAACATGAGCCAATAGTCCATCTTGGCTACTTTGCCGCTTGGTTTCTTTAACCAATTCCTTGGCCTGTGTTGCAAACTGTTCAAAAAGCGATCCTTGTGAACTTTGACGATTCGAACTGGCTGAACCTAATGAAGGGTGTGGACTTCCTACGCTACCCGACCCCGAACTAGATGTTCGTGCCAATACATTGCCAACACTTGGTTGACGCGTTAATGATGAACTCAACGGTGAAATCTACAATTAAAAATGCCAAGCAATCAAGCCACCTATATTCATCAAGCCAAATGAGGATAAAACCACTTACCGGTTTTGGAGGCATTCGTCCTTTCTTATCCAAGCTTTCATTTGACGCAGTCTCTTTGGGTGATGGTAACATAGTTTTTGTTGTTACTGTTGAATTTGAATCGGATTCATTTTCAAAGCTGCTGGCTCCAGTTGGTGCCATTGCCAAAATATTATCACGACTTGGTTCTGCTTCGCTTATATCTTTTGTTTGGGTGGCAAAGTCAAAATCCGAGTCTTGATTTAAACTTAGTGAATTATCTGATTCACTCGAAGAGTCATCTGATTGTGGGGAATGGGGTCGAGAATCATTTGTTTCACCGCGTGGTTCCATGCCTTCTGGAAAACGTAATGAACTTGGTGGTCTGTACACCAGTTTTGTATCTAAATTCGATGATAGTGTTTGCGGATGATAATGTTGATGTGAATGCGAGCCATAAATATCACTAATGCTGGGCGATAAATCGGATGATTGCATTTCAGAAACGAAATCACTTAACGATGAATACGATGAACTTGTACTTTCCGCACCCTCTGAATCCGAACCACTTTCATCGGTTGGTTGATTCTCTAATTGTTGTAAGTTTTTCAGTGCTGTATTTATTGAGCTATTATCATCCCATACTGAAAATCTTATTGGTGTCAATACGTGAGCAAACCATTTCGATTTGTCACCAATTTGCGTGGGATCAAGTAAACCAGTTTGTACTCTAAGGAATGCAACATTTGTGGGTGTCAATGACCATTCAGCTAAAAATTCAACCGCCTGTGTACGAGCAAATCGATTCAGAAAATTCGAAGCTCTTGGCCGGGATCGCAAAAAACTGTTTATTTGAAATGCAACCACCGGGCGTGGATACAATCTCAAAGTGCGAGTATGCTCGGTAAAATTGGCCAGGGTATTTTGAGAGTTGAAAAATCGGACCATGGCAACACGCGTCGCTACGTCGACCGAATCAACGTCACTGCCATAAATGAAGGGGTTCATTGATGGTGGCAGTTGATTGGCCGGACTCAGGATTCGAGGAGTTCCTTGCGATGATATCGATGGACGCTGACTCGAGTTATTTGATGCGAGCCCCTCTTGTATTGATAATCGAGGGCTGTGAAAAATATTAAGGATATTAAATTAACAAAAATGTTTGGAATAGGAAAAAATCGCATTGTCTCACCTCAAGATCTGCGGTGACACCAAACTATCTCTGGCCGAAGTCATAATTGGTGCAGCAAATGCATTTTGATTGTTCGGCGACATCGAACTTAATGCCTAAAAATGCAATTTATATTTACCAAATCGAAAACGAAATATTTCTAGAAACTTTGAAAAAGCTAACGGACTAAATAAAAAGTGGAAAAAGGGCAAAAGATAATTATTATTGTGAAAAGGTTGCTTGAAAAGAAAGTGGATAAAACGCAAACAAAAAATTTCACGAAAAAAGCAATAAACGGATTTGATATAATGCACAGAACTTCTTCATTCATCACAAAAAAATGATTTTTTTTAAAAGAACACGTGCATTCCGAATCGATGGAAGAAGTAATGACGCACATTTTTGTTTCTTTAGAATGGTTTCAAAATCAATAGTCTTATGCTTGAATCAAGAAGCTTGATTTCGTTAAACTGAATTGGTAGATGAAACAAAAATGTGAGCCATTGTTTCCGAAAACAAATTTTATCTACAACTTAAGGCTAAAAGGATTATGTAAAGCAATTGAATATTTACACCCGCTCCAGCATGATCCATTAGCTGCAAAGCCTGGCATGATTGATTTTTTTTTTGTTTTCAAAATGTAATCACATCAATAAATGAAAGAAAATAGAAGAAGAGAGAAAGAAAAAAATAGAGAAGAACAAGACGAAAGATAAGTTGAAAGAGAAACCACATCAAAGCCAATATCAAATGTTGCGTTTGAAAATGCGAAACGAAAAAAGGTGTAAAGCTTGCAAAAATGGTGAGAATAAAAAAAAATTAATAACATCGCTTCACTTTAGAGAAAATTGAAACGCAAAATGTATATTCATAATAACTCCACGTTTATATTAGAATAAACAAGGCATTTCCGTTGAATCACATTGAATAGAAGAGAATTGTATTGATAAATTGTTGATAAATTCAGACACAGTGATGCATATAATGAGCTTCAAGACACAAAATGGTTACCTGTTTCAGATGATTCTTCAAAATGGTACCTATAATAAAAATAATGTTTAGTGTTTGCTGCATATCGGAGTTCAAAAGAAATGAAAAATATTTACAAACCTTCTGGCTCGGGCAGCAAAGGGATTTGTGAAATTTCTTCATTTGTTCCGGTCGGCGGCGAAAGTTTATTCGAATCGAGATCAACCAGCCAAATGTCATCGGGCAATCTAATGGACAAATGAATCAGCTCAGACAGGCACAAAAAATCGGCTCTAAAACTTCGTATACGTACCTGAAATTCTTTTTGTACATAAGAAATGATGCGGGAATGCCAATTACAAATGGTGTTGGAGCCAACAGCAATTGTTCGGCACAGGACATACAAGTAGGTAACAACGGAATGACCGGAAACATGTACTCAAGTGGATAGATCATTGTTACGAATGATATGACAGACATTGATAACGCATTATAGTCTCTTGATTGAAATAAAACCTTATTCTCGAGCAGAATCAACGTGAGGATTTTTAAACATGTATCAACACCTATAAGAAAAGACCGCAAATTAATTCGCTTGTCCGCATTTTCAATTTAGTTTTCTTTTTTTGCAGAATTTTATCTTTTCTCTGCCGAAAATTACTTACCAAGCAACTCGAGCGGCAGATGAAGCGGAAAATCGACTAATGAAAAACGAGTGTGATCAGGCAAAGCAAATAAGAGTGAATCATGTATGCTAGATGATAAAAGTTCGCATTCAATGCGGGTCGAGCCTGGCACCGGCACCGGTGCTGATAACAGTCTTAAAATCCACGTCTCAATTTCTTTGACATCGTGCAATGCTATTGACGGTGTATGATCCGTTGACTGGCTGCTTAATATCGACCAAATATTCTCTCTGTAAACAAAGGAATGAAGCAGATTATGCGTTATTCACCACAAAATACCGATTTATCTCAAATATAGGCCTCCATAAAACGGCATTACATTTTCTTATTTAGTTATACGAAGTAGGAAGTGGTGTACGCCACAGTGGCGAACCGGATGCTATGCTACTACTTTTTTCTATTTTTTTTTTGTACAGAGCAGAATATTACATTTTACAACCGCAATATATTGATTATTTTATGCACAAAAACTTTATTCATTCGATTATAAAAATATAAGCCCCCATAATGTTCTTCAACTCATAATAAATTGAGTTAGAGCTTGAATATAAAACTTTTTTGAGCAAAAAATGCTTTTCTGTGTTATATGCAGATTGGCGTCGTTGGAAAGTTGGTTCCAATGAAGATGATTTTCTATGTCGCGGATAAAAATATATTATGTTGATAAAGTGAAAATACAAGCATCGTAAAAGAAAAAAAAACACTTTCGTCAATGTTTTCTTTCCCTTAACTTCGACGTGATAGAATGTTTACCTTTAATTCTCAAGAAACCCACTATTATGTTTTGCTTTGTCCCTTTTTCTTGTACTTAATTCTCTGTAATGTAAAAATTGTACAGGATTTTTTCCTCTTTCTCTCTCTCTCTCTTTCTCGCGCTTCGTACAACTTTTTCACAGAAATCATATTTTATTTAGGTGTAGGCCCGAAGGAGAAATTATGTCAGTATGTTTATGCTTTTGCAGTAAAATTGTTTAATAGAATGCGGACAAATTTAATGTTGTTCACAGTATCGCGTTCATTTTGTTTTTGTTGCGTGTTGTAATGAATTAAAGGTAAATGTAAATTGGATATTAATTGAAGCAACAGGTTGGAATAGCGTTTTAATAAGAAATGTAAACCAGTTCATGTTGGATGGATAAAAAAAAACCTAATCAAGCAACCGATGTGCAGTAAACTTAATATTTATGTGGTTTCTCTATATGAGTTTGAAAAAGAACGATTTGTTTCATTATTTGATGGAATTTATTTATATTATGTGTTCCCAATAGGTATATCATCACGTTCTAATTAGATTTAATCGATTTTGTTTCCATATTTTGTTGATTATAGACATTTACAACATACCTGGGACTTTGTCGCGATGCACCGACACTCTTGGGACTGGCAGCTTCGTTGCATGCATCGATCAACTTCTTTAGGATAAACAAACATTCACGAAATGTACTGAAGAATGGATGATGAGACAAGAGGCACAACGAAGTTAAGGAATGATTTCGTATTTTGGTTCGTCGTCGCGATGAACGTGGCGATGGTGAATGGTCCGATTCGGAATCGGCACTTGGCGCTGTGATTCCCAATCGAGGCGTTTGATGTAATGGCGCATACGTGCCAGGGGCATGATGTCGATTTGATAATGTATCCGAATCACGTCGGCTACTTGAACAATCACGGTCTGAATCACTTGGTGCTATATTACTCCTGTAGTCGCTGGAAGATAATTTTAAATTCCATTGCTAAATAAATATTTTCTGTCCACAAATTGATCAATTTGTTTTCGAAATTAATTTTCGAGATAGCACACACACACAAAATCGTTGATGCGTGAAAAGAAGAAAATTCGAAGAATGCGATAAAAATACTTGCCTGGAAAATGCTGAATCGGAACTTTTTTCCATGCTTTTGCGCCAACTTTCACGGCGCAACGCAGAATTTCTTGCTCTTTTCGCCAGTGTACTGCTCGCTGCGCTTTGAGGACCATGACCACCAATGTATCGTTCGACCGGTCGATAAAAATTCACACAAACACCGTATCTTGTTTTACCCGAGTCCTTATCGGTTAATGTGAACACAAAGCTTGTTGCTTCACGAATAGCTGTACCAGTTCGACGAGGACCGACCGACATACATCCCTCAGGTTGACAAAAATACACCATATCCAATGGCATCGGAAAATCAGCATGGTCGTATGGCGGATAACGACGCAAGAGCTCCGGTATCTACTCGATTTTTATGAGAAAGAAAAACAAAACACCAAAAGTCAATAAAAGTCATAGTGTTTCATTACATTTGCCATTTCTTTAAATTAACATTCAAGTTTTAATTCGATTTATGGAGAAAAACTTTAGATTTTTCTTTTTCATTATCTCTCTGTCTCACTAGAGCATTATCTTCTTCTTAATAAGAACTTCTTATATAATCACAAATGAAACATAATCAACTAGTGTACTTTTTGTGATTTATGCAGTAAAGTTCACATCGAAAGGCTATATTTCTCATGTAATACAATAAACTTAAACAAGCAAATGGAGTTTCCAAACAAGGTTAAATAAGCAAATAAGACAAAACAAACAAGGATCATCTTTGCCCTTTGCATCCACTTTTTTTGTTTTTGGAACGTTTGAATAATAATGCGTTAGGAGAAACCCGCTTAAGCTTATCGAATGAAACACAATAATCCAATTCCAATTATTAATAAATTTGATTACATTTTGTGACCATCAAAATCATTAGTCCCTCGAGATCCAACCGTATTAAATTGTTCTCTAAGGTTTCACTTTCATGCTTTCGATGGAAAACCTACAACATGTTCGCATTGAACTCAATTCTGATAAATTTAGCGAATATAAAAGATACACTATACTATATGTGTATACCCATCGACTTTTTCCATCGATTGAAAAAAATAAGAAGATTTATTTTCTATGACAGTAACAACCAATTTCACCATCGGATCTTAAAAGAATTCCTTTTCAATGTATTCTATTGACTTTTCTCAACACATTTTGCCAATATATTTTGAGCAGGTTTTTTGCATTACAAATGGATTGGCGTGAAATGACAAATGAAACAGCTGAAAGCACCACCATTTAGAAATTCCCATGCAAATCATGAGACGTGACTTCGTTTTTATTGCTTTATTTTCCTTCCATTTGTTCTTTTTGTGAAACGATGAGCAAATGAACATTTACATATTGCATTCATGCCATTTTGGTACGCAAATGTTCTCAATGAGAACTTCCCATGGAATTGAAAAGTTAAGTAATTCAAATACTTTCTTTGAATTCTTGAGATGGAAAAAGAAACTTCACATTTTCAGCTCTTGCTGAATTATTCGTTTTGATTACACATTTCGACCCAAAGTTAATATTTGAACAACATTGACGTTAATTATGAAAAATTATCGTCGAATAGTGATATTAATTAACCGTAATAATTATAGCGAACTTTAATTAAAATGGAGTAAAGTTCATAATCGTTCGACGTGACTCGGTCGCATCGTAATTATCAATTTTTCATGTAAAACAGAGAGTTTTTCTACAGTCGATTTTTATGCGAGTAAAGTTGGAATTTAATAGTGTAGAAAGAACTGAAGGAGTGAAAAGTCATTTTACTTCTGATCGAATTTATTTCAATTTGTTTCCCTATTGCGATTAGACAGCATATATTGGAAATGGCGTAAGTGTGAGTAGTAATTTTTATTGCAAATATCGATTTGAAATCATTCTTGAGTGCATTCATCTAAGCAAAAAAAAGGCCAAACGAAAATGCAGACAATCAATGAAAGCTGTTAAACAAAGCTATTGTCATTCGATAGATGGAAGTTTTCCTTTGCTTATTAAATTACAAATTGTTGTTCATTCAACGAGAATAGCATAGATTGTCAATTGAATTTTATATCATTTGCGCATTTTTCTTCGAATGGAGAGTTCATGGCGTTTCCAAGCCGGGGTCTGTATTGAATGATTGGATGGCATTGTTAAGATTTTAACTTTCTGATTAACGCTTACGCAAAACCTTCACAGTATAATTGATGACAATATATTTTATTATGTGCGAATAAACCTACGCAAGAGCTTTTTCCAGTTAATTAGCTGCTTCAGACTTAGCTACAAGAAACATGCCATTCATATAACTCGTATTTCTGATTTGGGACTGAGTCGACCATATTTTCAACCGTCGCCGCTTTTTTATCGGTCGCACTGACACTCTCATTCTCATTTAAGACTGCTATCGCGAAACATGAAGCGTAAAATTGTGGAAATAGAACTGTGTATCATATTTCTGTACGTCAAAGTGTACATGGATCAAATCGTAATCAATTAAAAGGGCAGCGTTTTACTTGGTATTTGGTCATTGGATAGCTATTTTTAGATTTTAATTGTGGACGTTGTTCGAGACGAATTTAGCGTTAAAAAAAATACTTAAAACATGTGATTGAAAGGTATGACATTTAAAAAAAGCTGACGATAATGATAAATAAATAATAAGATTTTCTATGTTTTTCATCGAAATCTTCAACTGTTACTGGAAACCTGATTAATCGAATCTCAAATGAGTGTAATTATAATTTATTGAAAAAGCGATGAAAAATCAATTCACTTCCACTGATTTCTTATGAAATATATCTTATGATTTTCTGTTATTACCTGAACTGGTGGATTTTGTCCATTGCCTGAATGTTTGATGTTTGTGGATCGTGAACCAACAATAGCCAAATAGTCGATAAGACGAGGACACAACGATTGTCTCTGTTGTTCAGCCATTTTTAGCTCTCTCACTTACAACTAACGTTTTTAATTAATTTGATTAATCTGTGGTAAAAAATAAGAAAAATTAACATTAATTGATGGAAAAAATTATAAAACGGTTACCAACTCGTTTGTGTGGGCCCGCATTACAAAAAAAAATAACACCACATTTGCATAACCATTTCTGTGGGCGATAGATATTGTCAGCATGTAATATTCTGATAAAACTGCGACAAGTGGTTGCGTTCTATTTTCAATTGGAAAAATCAATTTTAAGCCCTTATGCGAATCCAACAAAATAATAATGCCATTAAATTTGTCTACGGCTTTAGCTGATAAAATAGGTCAAGAGTCAAATTACACAATACATTCAATCGCTAGTTGTATCATGGGCTCTTGGCTTAGTGATGTCATTTCTGCCATAAAAAACATTTCTTAACGTCCAACTGAACATAAGCCAAAATTGATTATTGACTCCAATAGACTAGCACACTGGATTTTTGCAAGGATTTAGAAGAATCAAACGAATGACTTATTTGAAAAGTCTCAAAGAACATTTTATTATAAATCTCTTTTTCTTATGGATAAAAAAAATCTAAAATATTCTGCAATCTCGTCATTTAACATTGGACGTCATTTCATTCGTCGCTCCTTCTTCTTCAAATCTCATGATGCGAATGAATTATGTACGAATTGGTTCGCTACAGTGAACAACGATGCAAAAAAAAAAACACTCACACACAATTCGTATAGCATTGAATGTAATAAAATCCTTTTGTGCTTTGTGACAAGGTCATTAAGTTGTATCACACAGAAAAATCGATTGAAGTGTTGAGAGAAAAGGGTGGCTATCATTCCGTATCACTAAATGAATGAGCTAAAAATAACAATCACGTAGACAATTAAATTGCATAAACATTTCGTTCACATGCATTTCATCAAAATAAAGCAATACACTTGAGGGTCAGGAATATTACGATGGTCACAAGTGATTCATAACGAATTCGAAGAAAGCCAAAATGGCGTGCGTCTATGGAAAAGCACTATAAACCTCACTACAACCAAATTGTCAGAAATATACTATTTTTACTCTGTTTTTCTTCCATTTGCTCACTGTTTTCGACATTTTTTCGATTTTGACATACATTTGAAATTCTATACCGTGAAAGTGGCATGAAAATTGAACTTTTTTCGAGAAAATCATATATAGACAATTTATTGATTTTTCATCACCAAATTTACCTCACTTTTGGTTGCACAATAGACTTCTACATTTTATTTCGTAAATTTATCGAACTTATAACACTCACTTTTTGTATTTTTACTAAATTTAATTAAAGCTATTCATTGAATTTTCATTTTATTCACAAAATGTTGAATCGATATGATTTTTCGAACAAAAAATATGCTTTGCTTATATATTACTTCGTCTTTCTTTTTCTACGCACGCACTGTATGGATTTTTTATGATGTGGAATATTTGACATGGACTAGATATGGCTTTTTCCTATGCGTCTTTTTAGGTGCGAACGATACTAAGTCCAATGTTCGACTGATAAAAATTCCAACACAATGAATGTATTATATGGTTTTCGGAAATTGTATGTCTTTTCTTATCCGCGCCTGGAAAATATCCACAATGAATTCCTCTTTCTGTACTCACTCATTTCCCCTGAAAAAAAGCATTTGTCGTAACATGTGCACGCTTCAAATTCAAATTCACTGTGCGTCGGCGCGCTGCCAATGTGTCAAGTTTACGATTCGAGTGCTTATCATTGTTATAGTCGCTTCACATGCCAATAATTGGCTTTTGATAAGACTCAGCCGTTTCATAGAGCATGAATGCCCTTGTTTTTTTTGCACATATTTTTAATTGCTTCATTTCTTTGACTTTATTTTTTGGTCGAATTTTGCAAAAAGGTGCTTATTTAGATCAAATATATGGAATTCTATAGAATTCTACATTTGAATATATATTTGACTATTAAAACTATTTTTAGATTTTGAATATTTACAACCTGTAGATTTTTACTTTGTACAGGTTTCAAATTTTGCTAGATTAATTCATCTGATAAAATAGTCAATTTGAAGCCATTCTTCTTTTTCTTTTAAGAAAACAGTTTGTTCAAGATCCAAATATGGAAATTGCACTTCGATTATTTCTTCACTTTGGTGACAATAAATCCCTTTTCGTTATTGTGATAATTAAAGTCGTAAATATCAGTATTTCCAACAATATGTGTATTGTTTTGCATATTGACACATTTTTTGTGCACAAAATTGCAAGCAATATGATTTTTTTCTTTTGCATAAAAACTGAAAGTAATTTTGGAAACGAAATATGCTTAATTGCCATTTTATTAAAGTAATTGCCGAATTCGATATCTTGATACATCTCCACTTGAATTTGGACAAGGCAAATTGAATACGAGTGGAGACGCCATTTCAACAAAGAGCATATACCTGTTACTTGTTGGACTCTCTTAATAATATTATAAAGAGACGGTGCAATCTCATTTCTATTTTGTTAGAAACAAGTATAATGCCCTGCCAAATCAGTTTTTTTTTCAATTCAATAGTACTGGAGATAACAATTTAAATGAAATCATATGCATGTTTAGATTGATAAGAAAAAACTGGTTCGCCTTCAATTAAGTTTTCATAATTTTTTCGATATCGTCTGATCTTCAAGAAATGAATAACAATAAAATAGTTTATTTGTATCAATTTTCTACAAAAAGTCTACGTAAAATGGCATTTCACAATTCGAAGGTTGCTGTACACATAAATTCATGGTACATGTATATGAATTTTTGCCACGGTACATTGAATTTGTGAAAGTAAAGTTGTTGCGCAATTTACCGTAACTACAAATCAGCTCCAATGCATTTTACAACCAACATTTAAATTTTGTCTCGTACTTTGCCTTTGAATTGGAAAATTATCACTCTTAACTCACAACCTTCGGTAGCTCAGTTGGTAGAGCAGTGGACTGTAGTGGCATAGCATTGAAATCCATTTGTCATCGGTTCGATTCCGATTCGAAGGAAACTTAATTTTTTATTTTTTGCATCAACTTTTTTCCAATTTTTTTTTTTTTCATATTTTAGTCGATTTTATAAATATTTTTTTTTATTTGGAAAAAAAAATTAAGAAATGAAAGAAGCAATGAAAACTATAATAAATAAAAACAAAAAATTCAATTAAAAAAAGCAAAAAAAATTTGGTTTCCTTCGAATCGGAATCGAACCGATGACAAATGGATTTCGATTAGATCGTTATACCTCTACAGTCCACTGCTCTACCAACTGAGCTACCGAAGGTTGTGAGTGATGAAGCACCCAATTACAATATGAATTAAGACCGTAAGTTTGTAGAAGTGAAAGTTGACTCAATACTTTGAGTCGTAATTACTTCAACTTAATTTATTTTGAAAGTTTTTCACGTGAATTTCGTTCAGAAATTCTACATTCTACATATCTTTTATTCATACTGAACACATTTTGTCTTTAAAATGCAATAAAACAACAACCTTTTAAACAATTGTTCAAACAAAGACAGCAACTGCCACAATTCAGTTGGTTGCGCAAGTGTTTTTCAAGCGTCAAGCGTTGTGAAATGTAAAACGAAACTCTCGTTAGCAATTCATGGTTTTTAAATACGCAATTAAGATTTTTACAGGACTTTTTTGTGGACTTTGAATGAAATTCATCATAATTCATTTTATTCGTATGATTTTTACCAAAATATGTAGTACCTTTCATTAAAAATATAGAAAAATGTAAAAAAGCAGCAATTCATATGCATCGAATTGTATCAATGCGATCAAAAACTTTCATCTTTATTCACTTCTCCATAAATTACAAGTTCAAACTTTTTTAAATGTTATTTTCGCTCCACTCTCTCCTTCTATTTAAATTCATCCATTCGTACAACTATTTAAACTAAAAAAAATCCATAATTAAACTGCCACGAGGTAAAATGATAAGCCAAAAATGTACCAAAGGTTTGGTTAATGACGGAAGCGAAATAGAAATTGAATTTTAAATTTTGGTAGAAAAATTTGTATCGAATGGAACATAAGATCACAAAATATTTGCAATTTACGCAATGTAAAAAACGTCGTACATTTTTGTGAATTAAACTAATTTTTTCGTTTCGAAGAATGTCTTGAGATGGCGCATTTGCCAGAAACCCATGGCGACTAGAACGATTACTTGAGCCAATGACCACCACAATACTCGTTTGTTTGTACTCTCGCTCGTTTGACGGAAACGCTCTTCGCGATACTACAATAACCAAAAGGAAAGAAAAATAATTCATGATTAGATTTGGTTGGAAAATGACCAAATGAAATGCATACCCGTTGATAGTTCTGTTCTTTGGTAATTTGGTCCACTTGGTTGAGTAATTGACGAATACGTAGTTGCAATTCGGTGAGTTTTTCCTTTTGTGCAACTTGAGCATAGTCGACAGCATGTTCGCCAACTTGGATATCAAAATGAACACGCAATTGGGATCCACTAAACCATTGCGATGTGTTCGAGTACAGACAAATTACATGCTCACCGGGTGTGTGAGATGTGAATGGAAATTTGCCTAAAAAAACAAACAATTGACATTAATGAGTGCCACGCACAATACAACATTTTTGACATACCTTCTGCACTATATACACGAGACAAAATTTCTTTATCGTCTGGGTCTTTCACTTCAACGTGCATTCCGATTCCTAATCAAAATGAAAACAACAACAAATAAATCAATTGTCTTCCAACAACTGCAGCTACTCAATATATATTTACCCAAAGTTGGTGGTGCAAAGCCGCCCGAACGCGTATCATATAACTCGATTTTATAATGAGCTGTCAAACAAATAAAAAAAAATCAATTGGGTTCTTTTTTTCCGTTGCTTAGTCTGAAATGAATTTCAAATGAAAAAAAAATGAGAACTTACTTGTCACCATCGTATCTGAAGGCACTTCTTCTATAAAGCATTTTCTTTCTCCTTCGGCCAAATGGAAATACAAACCGGTCACATAGTTAAGCATAAAAGTAAAAATAACTAACGAATAAAGTGGATTCCAATGCATATTGCGCGATGTTATTTTAATTTGGAAATGTTAAATGTAAATTGAAATTATTTTTTGCAAGTTTTTTGATGACGCGAAGCGTTCTGATACAGAATCGAATCGATTAAATCGAAGTATTATTTGCCTTTTGATTCTACGATTATACGACACGTCAACGTCAAATGCTATTGGGAGAGTGTTACCACAGTAAACGTTGCCACTCGCCTAATCGATGTCAGGCGATAGACATAACGGTTGGTTTACACAGTGAGCTATGAACAGTTTCTGGTGATTTTGACGATTTTACGTCTTAAAAAGACTGGAATTTAACGTTTGATCACTTTTTCAAGATGATTTCAAACCATCAACAACATTTTAAACCATTGATATTCATGAAATTGGCCATAAATCGATGAATTTCATCAATTTTTTGTGTAATTTGACAAGTACATCCAATTGGAACGCACACACAACCATACGAATGGCATAGACATTGGGAAATCATACAGAGCTACAGCTGATTTCTTGCTTTATGCCATTGGATTGTATTGGACTTGGAAAGTGTGTATGTGTTAATGATGCATGTGCTCAATCGTGTATCGTAAATGGAGAATCATGCACTACTACACACACAAACGGTAGCATCAAAACTAAATGCTATGTGCACTGCCATTGTGTGTTTGAACAGTATAAAAACAAAGGTTTAACACAAAGCAACATCAGAGCAAAAGAAAACATATAAAAAACGGATTGAAACAAGAGTGTACGCGAAAGAAGAAAAAAAAGACTGTATTCCAAATAATACGTAGAAAAACATTGACTACATTTACTTTGTGCGTTTCAGTCAAGCACAAACCATTGGCCGTAAACAACGACCTGTGTACAAAGTGAAGAACGAATAAATGCACAAAGCGTGCGGACAAATAAAAATATAAACAAAAATACGTAATATATCCAGTAAGTTCTCGTACATTCGATTGACGGATATTGAATCATCTGCTGTAAGTTTGACATCAGATTCATTTCATTTTAGATTAAGTTAAGAAATGTGCAAACATAGAAAGTTTATCAGAACTTAAGAATCGAGCGATTTTTCTTTTTTTTATCCAAAAGAATCGGAATTGTAGAGAAACACAAACTGGTTCAATCTGGTTATCCAGTCGCTTATAACTACGCAACAAACAAACCAAGTACCTATTTTATCGACAGTTGTTCAACTATAGTATATATAATATAAGTCAATTGCACCGTAATTTTTTTTCCTCTTCTTTTATGAGCAACAATTTTCTAAGCTCGCTGGCTATTTTTATAATTGAAAGTCTTTTTTTTTATTTGCTCGTAGTTTTTCCCTTTATTTTCACGATTTTCCAAAGAGAAATGGTTTTTTTTACGTAAACACAGTAACGGCCAACAAATTTTTTTTCTTTTTCAAGTTTTCGAGTAATTCAAGTTGTATTGTGCATGGTTTTTGTGTTGAAAAATAAAAAATTACTATTGAATTGATTCATTACATAAGTTGAAAATAAATATCGTAAAATAGAGAGGCTAAAAATTGTAATTTGATTTTCCTCATTCAATTGAGTGACACATAGAGTCGATGATTTCAATATACAATTTTTGTTTTCATTGGTGAGTGAGTGTGAGGGGGAGAGAGAGAGAGACAATAAATTCTCGTCATAAATTGGTTGCTCATTGTATATGGCACGCGAGAGAGTATCGTTTACCAATACTAGTTGAGTGGTTTGTGTCTATGAGCGAGGAAAAAAACTGTTTCTCGATGAACGAGACCTAAATTCGCATCGAATCAAAACATTGGATGAATGACGAAATGGTGGAAACCCTATAATGTTGACCTATTTCTCACTTATTTTGGTGCTCATCTATTGCTCCATGCGATTTTTTTTTCAATCGTCGCAACGTTATGTTCTCGGTTTTGCAACCAAGGCAAAACGCAGAGAAAGCGTCAATTCGCTCGATTAGATGTGAATTGGTTCGTTTGAACCGAGTCGAAAGAGATAAGATGAGAGCAAGAACGAGAGCAATTGAATCGAAAACAACTCGACTTACATTTAGACGTAAGAATTTCTATAAATAATTTGAACAAACAGAAGCACACACAAAAAACACTCACATTCTCTAAGCTTAAACCAATGAAATCGAGTTGAATATGATTTCAACACGAAGAGAATGTTTTCAACAAAGAAACTACTTTTCGTTTGCTTCGATTGGTAGGAGATTGAAAATGGTGCAGAAATATAAAACATGTTAATTATGCATGTAGACTAAATTAACGCATACACCTTTTGTTCGTACACATTTCATAATTACGGTGACACACAATGTGGAATTGTGTGTGTGTTTTTTTTAATTTCAAGTCACAACCTTGTTATCAAAACTGTAACTACAAAAAAAAATGTGTTTTCTCAATCAAGCAATTTAAAATATTAACTATAAATTCGACGCGTCTCAATTCGATTTGTTTCTAAAATAAAACAGTTTTCCAAATAGGTATATCATTGCATTGGCATACAATAGCAAATTACTGTATTGTTTCAATCTTCTTTGTTTTCAAAGCACACGTGCACATATATAAAATTCAAAATAGCGTGAACGAGGGAAAATATCGTATAAAATATTAGCCAGTGCACAATTATTTAATGTGGACATGTGGTCTTTTTTTTCTATTTTATCATGTGAATGCGTCAAGGCTTCGCAGTTGTGTGAGCCAAAGCTCAAATGACGACGCAACGATTGATAATGACACATTGAATTTTATACATCGACGGTGTGCTGTATTCTCCTATTTATATAAGTTATCATACTAACTGTTGGAACGCTTCGGAATAAAGACGAAGCACAAAAAAAGACGCTGCTGCTGCTACTGCTTCCTCGTTAGTCAGAGCATGTGAAGCGTTAGCGTTGTGTGTTGTAAACAAAACACAGATGATTTCAATGCGTTCAATGTTTACCTCACGTATAGAGAGATAGTGGTATAAGCATATATAAAATGGATGTACACACATATATCACACAGTTTTGCAATGCTTGTGAAATTGGCGGCGCATTTTTTCCCATTATTATTATAACAGACTGTGTCACGATTGTTGGATTGCAACATTGTCTCCGATTCGTTTTAGACTATGTTTTCAACACATTGAAAACATACGTAGAAATATCAGTAACGTCGCGACTTAGCTTCTTTAAATTATTACAAATCAAAGTTACCGTTTTTTTTATTAAATAAATTCGTGTTTTTTATCGTTTCAGAATATTGAAATTTGCAATCGACCTAGAATAGAACGTATTAAAATTTCATTGAGTCATTAAGAGCCGTTTTCGCCGAAAATCGTTCAGAGTAAATAAAGGGTAGCGCAACAAAAAAAAACATGCCGTCTGATTCATTTTCCAGGTAAGAGTTGCAAAAAAGAACATTTTCAACACATCGACCCATCGATGTGAATGAACCGAATTAATACAATTATAAATTTTGTTGATTCGTTTCTTAGAATGGATTCGCGGACTTCGGAGTCCGAATCGGTGAATGGTGCTGAAAGTTTGCTTAGCACATCGCCAGGTGCTGCATCGACCAGTTCCCGGGAACGTTTAGATAGCGACAGTTCAGATCGGTGAGTAATAAAATGATGAGTTTGTTTGGTGCAGGGTATTGAACCGACGCCAGGGCAACATTAAAAACAAAATTCAACTAGCTGGAAATAAATACGCAAAACGATGGTTATTCACCCCGTCTCGTATGAGCCACGAATTTCTGGCGTTCTTTTGTTGTTGATGTTGGTGTTTGCGTGCTTTCTTCATCCTCTCTTTGTTGCATACGTCGTACGTTGTGCTACGTTTCGTATTGGTTTTTGTTGTGCAAAAGCTTCGCAAATTCAACATACACACACACAACGATATATGTACACGACGCATATCTACCACTAAGAAATGGATAAAATTTTGTTGTTTCATTTCTGCGTACACTAAATACAAGTCAATTCTATTCATCGACTTTTAAAAACGTGCGTTTTTTTTTCTCGTCGTTTATTTTGTATCGCGAAAAATGTCGTTTTCTCCATATTTGGTCGAAAGGCCATTTATCGTCTGATCGTTATTTCTACAGTTGCATTTATTGCAGAGCAATCAATTCAATTCTCATTTTCTCATCGCTTGCTTTTGACTCAATCACATGAAATAATACATTTCCGTAATCCATAAATGACTCTGTCATGACGGGGATACATTAGCCTTGAAACGGTTCTTTGTTAACATCGTGTGACCTTTGGTGTAATGCAATTTCCCTTCAATTGACAATGAAATGAAAAATGCTGATGCTATTTTTATTGATGCGATATTGTTTTTTTCTTTCCCTTTTTTTATACAGACAAACGCGTTTCGTTTTACCCGGATCGGCCGGTAGTCCGCCGAAGATATTAACCTTCGACGAAGTTCGTGATGCCATTAAAAATGTCGAAGACATGCAGCTGGCACATGAAATTGCCATCAATCCAGATTTTAAACTGCAACCATATGATCCGCCTGAAAGTAGCTTGGAAAAACGCATAAAATCGATTATGCACGATTGCTTCTGGGATCTATTACGTTCACAATTGAATGCCGATCCACCGCAATATGACCATGCCATTGCTTTGCTTGGCGACATAAAAGAAGTATGTACGATTGGTAATTTGCATAAAATGTGACCGTCATCTAATGTATTCAACCTTTATCTGTTCGATTTTCAGGGTTTCACTCACATCATTTCGAAAAATAATCAAAAAGCATTGGACCGCATTTGCGAAGTACTCGACGAGAAAGTTATTCGACAACAGGCCGAACAGGGTGTACTCGATTTTAAAGCATATTCTGGCTTTATCATACAGCTAATGGCCAAATCGTGCGCACCGATTCGCGATGAGGAAGTGATGAAATTAAATGAAATCGATGATGTTGTGCTCGCTTTTCGGCGCATTCTTGAAGTCATGGATCTTATGAAATTGGGTAAGTGACTTTGAAATGTTTTCATTAATTTTTTTTAATTGATTTCATTATTTGTATTCAATTTAGATATGGCTAATTGTATTCTCGATGCGGCCCGCCGTGAAATTGTCGGCTCATCTGTCGAATATGAAAAACATAAATTTAACGAATTTCTCAAGGCTTATCCGGGTAATTTCATTTTCCCTATCTCTATACTAATTCTGTAAAAATTATTCAAAGAAATTTTCAAGAATGAAAAAAAAAACATTTTTTCTTTGTGAAATTAGGTGGTTTTCCAGAGACCGAAGCCTGGTTGCTTCGTAACAAATGTATTGATGTAAATGAACGCCATGCAAAAGCAATCACCTTAATCAATGCCTATATCGAGTTCCTTGATTGGAATCCAGAGAATGAGTATCCGGAAATAATGTCAATGGATTTGGATCGATTGCAAGAGCTTGCTGGTCGAGCAACTCGGTTGTGTTGTATTGCATCTGTTGTTGCAATTGCTTCATCGGTTCCCATCATCGGTCAACAGACCCAGAATCGCTTAGGTCTCCTCCAGCAAGTACAAATCCTCATGGAAAATGTCCAGAACAACAAGTACGTCGTTTTACTATTTTACATTCAGCTTAAATGTTCAATATTAATTTCATTTGTCTTTCGTTTTCAAACAGTGATATTGCCGATGGCATTGAGAATGTTTGGTTGCAAGTAAAATCGGTGATTTTGTCAAAAATGCAAGAAAAAGATCAAATTTTATCGGCCGAAAGTGAGAATACGTTGAAAGAGCAAATTCTATCGTTATCAAATAAGAAGGCACCAGTCCGTGAATTGATGTGGCGACGCCTTATTGCATACGTACGATTAGTGAAAACAAATAAAAATGTACCACCAGTACCACCGGGCTACACCGATCTCAGTGACGATCTACAGACATTGGCGCTCAAATTTAAGCGATTAACGGTACGAAAGGATTAATTTTGAAAATTTTATTTAAAATTTATTTAATTGGCAAAATTAATGTAATAAATTTAGATTTTTATTTATTTTTAATTATAAAAATTTTAATTTTCGCAGGCTTACAATTACTCAGTTTTTGGTGAACATTGCGAAAAATTATTGGATGATTTAATAAAATCGAGCACCACCGCCACCACCGCAGCAGCTGAATCACAGGCCGAAGCAACTACTACATCGACAAATGAACCGGCTGAAAAATCGGACGCGAGCACTTGAACTGCGGATGATTTTCTGTGCGACAGTTGTAAATGTGTCAACGGCAATCTCACCACCCACTGACCTGTTTTCCTTTTTGGGTCGACACAGATTTGTTCAAGTATAACATCATTTCCTTTTTTTTCGAGGACGTAGACGTAGACGATTTGTTTGGGCTGATCTGAGAGTATTTTGAAATATCTTCCATTTTGGATTCTATTTTAATTGTATTTTCTTAGGAAGTGTTTTTGAAACATTTTTAATTGTTTATCATTAGTTTTTTCCGGCTCTTTTTTGATGTGAATTTTTTTCACCAATATGAAGTGAATTTATTTTGTCAATATTTGTATATCATTTGGATTCCAAAATTATAATCATTCTCCAAAAACCTAATCGCATAAAATGTATTTTCTAATAAATTAATTATCGAAAGAATTTGAATAGCAATTACATTTACGAACTAATTAAGCCGTAGACGGAATGAAGCGTGAATTTTAGTTCATGGAATTGAACATGTGTTAGATGTGAATTAAGTGATATTGTAGACGAGAGCGTGAACAATTGATGTTTATTAGATGAACAAATATGAAATATACATATATCGATTATTTTAACAATATATAAAATTGATGGCTTTTTTTTATTTCGTCATGAAAATAAAATAAAATTTTAATTTGGTTTTTTGCTTGAATTGGAATCGGCATCCAATCTCTTTCTCTTTATCGGGCCGCTCAACTTGATCGAATCCTTAAAAGAATATGAATTTAGTATGTTGCAATTGTTGACCATTCAAATATTTCATATTTACATTTTCCTGCGACATTGGTCGGCCAAGACAAGCAATGTCTTCATCTTCTGAATCAGATGTGTCCACATCATCAGTTTGTAATTGAGCCCAATACATATCCATATCGGATGAGTTTTCATCGAACGTAATCGATTCCAATGACTGTTTTGGTGCTGGTTTTGGCAGCTGTGTATAAAAAGAGGGATAATCGTTTTAAAAAGGACGTGATTATTAAGCATCATACTTTTTTTAAATTGAACATACATTTTGTCCGGCATCTGTGTAGAATTGAGCCAGATTTTCAATTTCCCAGCGTTGAAATTGAGTGTGCATATTTTCTCGTACCCAACCAGATATGTTTTCTTGAGTTCTGGTTTGATGAAATCGTTTTTCACAAAATAAAATTGCACCATAATCGCTTTTATGGCGAATTATACGACCGATAGCTTGATTCACAGCTCGAACTGCATCCAATGAGTACCAAACATTACCGGACATCGTATCTCTTTCATTTCGTTTTCCATCCAAATATTCTTTTTTCAATTTGACTCGTGGGTCATGTATAGGTGCATAAGGCAATCCGGTAATGATCGCACCTCGTCCTTGATTGTCAGCAAAATCCAAACCTTCACTAACTTTTCCTCTCATCACAGCCATAAAAATTGCACCTAAAAATAGGCAAGCGCATTTACATCAGTGATGGTTTTTTCCTATCTGAATAGCGCTAGCTATTCGCAGCGCCTGTACAGCATTGCTGCCCAGATGCTGAATCGTAGCGGTTGCCGCACGTGCAACACACTTCGTTTGTACCACAAAGAGCATATACGTTCGCATTCGTTCTCTGTTCGACATGCGTTTGTATACTGACTATAGTATTAGTGTATCATACTCTGTGAGCTCACTGGTTACTTAGACTATATGACAATATGTTGTGTGGTACAAAACGCGTGCGGCAACCGCTTCGATTCAGCATCTGGGCAGCAATGCTGTTCAGACGCTGCGAATAGCTAGCGCTATTCAGATAGGAAAAAACCATCACTGATTTACATTGACCACTAACTTTCTTTTGATGTTACCTTTGCTGGTGGGATCGTTGTTCGTTCTATAGTAATCATTCATTGTTATTTGTAACTCTTGTTTGGTTTGTGGTTCCACAAAAATTCGCTTCACCTTCTCAATATTGTCCCAAATACGAGTACTTTTCCAAACTATGATATGTTGTTTCATGAGAGAGTATGATGTAAAGAAGACCAACAGACCGCCTGGTACGGTTTTTGCAAACTTCAATATCGTATTTCCAAGTGATTTATTGTAGTTCGGATTTTTTCTGCGGAATAAAATAAAAAATTAACTCTTTCCCGCGTGCAAAATTACTGACTGACCGCTCGGATAAATGGGTGTTTCAGTTAGAAATAACAAAACAAAATTGAAAATTTACCGATTTTTATATGTGGAATCGAGTTCAACTTCGTCTGGACCCTTTGCTACGACTTTGACAAATACTTGATTCGCTTCAATAATGTGTGAATTCGTGAGCTGAATTGGTATATCGATTTCAAGTTCTTGTATTAAAGCTGGCAGAGGGGCCAAAGTTCCGCTTGTCAAAATGAAACATCGAATGCCCTTATTGAGTAAGTATTGCATTCCAAATTTTGGACTGAAGCACCAAAAATTTACAATTTTTGCATTTTCATTGGGCACCACTGTCGTTTTCGATGTGCTGGCTTGAGTTTTCGGCAGTTCCGGCTCAATATAAACTTTGTAACACCGATTCACTTGACCTTTGAGATATGGAACGTTACTTGAGAAAACGACTTGCAAAAAATCTTTGATTGCACGTATTCCTGTCACATATTTTCGATTCTTTTTCGTTAAATCTATTAAAAACTCGATTATGTGTTGGAGTTATTCGATTGTACAGTTTACATTTTCGTCATCAATCTGAATTTTACAAAGAGAAAATCAAATGAATTCAAGCGCTTTAGATATAAGAATTGTTGGTTTGTTGAACAAAAATCTTGTCCACTATACTTACATCAACCGTTTTAAGAATTGAATGAATGAAGTCACCAGGATGAGTGGTCGATCCAGTGGGATTGATCGGCGTTCGAGTTAATGTTAAATCATCGAAATACTCTTTCAAGGCTTTAATAGTTGTATGTAAACGACGCACAATTTCTATAGGAATGTCTCTTGATCCTGACTCATTCAACTTATTGATGGCCTGAGAAACAGATTAATTCAATTGATTACACTTTTAAAATGTGTGATTTATCCAAAAAAATTACATGATCGATATTTCCGATGGCCGTGTCAATTTGTGTGCTTGTAATAAACGTTGAGGCACTTTGTTCGCACACTTTTTCGACATTATGTGCTTCGTCAAAAATGACGACTGCATTTTTCAAATCGATTTGATTTGCATTGCGTATTTTTGGATCCAGTAAGTAGTTATATGGCATAAAAATGATCTCCGGTTTTTTGTTCATTTCTTTAGATAGATAGTATGGACAACACTTATACTTATTTCCGATGTTTCCCAGTTCCTCAATGTCCAGAATTTGATTTTCATGTGATTTTAGTATGGGATAAATCAATGGCGAATCCAGACGTTCTTTATACTCGCACTTTTTCTTTTGTACCAAACTGCGACACATGGTCATCTTATCTGCATTTGTTTTTCCCGTTAACTTCGGATGAATACACAATTGTTCACGACTCGCAATGAGGCCTGCTTTCACATATTTATATTCGGATCGCTTCAGTTCGTCCATAGCTATTGTTTGAAATGATGAAATTATATGATGAAATTGTTGTGAGGTCATTGCCACTTTGAATACAACGCAATACCTTGTTTAAGTTGCGAATGAGTCCGAGATGCATAAATAATGAGTGGTATTTGATTGAGATCACAACATGCACCATTTTCATCCTCAAACATAGCACTGAGACTAGCACCATCGGCTTCATCAATTTCATCACAACGCTGTTGCATTTGTTTTTCATTTTCGACCCAGCCAAGTGTTGCGCATAAAAGGCTCAGTGTTTTTCCAGTGCCTGGGAATTATTTATGTTCTCAACATATTGTCAATAGCAGTTGATTTTTTATGGATACAAACCTGTGGGTGATTCCAATACAGCATTTTTACTGGTCTTGAGACTTTCAATCACTTTTGACATGTAATTTATTTGTGGGACGTAGGGTTCCGGGAAAGGAAATTTCACTGGTATTCCATTGATATTAATATCAGGCATTTTGAATGCATTTATTCATGTATTTTATGCAAAGATTTGCGTCGGAATTAAAAAACTACGGCTTAATTAAAATTAAAATGCTTAGTACACGGATTGCATTTTTGTTTGACAGCTAAAAAAAAAAAACAAATGAAACTCGATTGGATACGTACGACGAACTGAGTGTGTCGTATTTTACATTTATTATTAAATCGTGTGATCGTTGCGTATACCGATGCGGCAACGCGTTCACATCAATGCGGCACAAAGAAAATATATTGTATTTTGAACTTATTAGAGATCTATTCAGTTTTTTTTACCCTTCATTAGAAGAATAAATGTTTTTGTTTGTCTTTTGATTGGATTGATGTTGGAACCTTTGACGATGAACTAGAAAATACCACATTTAGAATTTTGTGTGCTGTCATTTTCCGGATTTTCTGTCGTATCTGCTATGAAATTTGATGTTTGTAAAACGGATTGGCTCGATGAGGGTGAAACAAGATTGTTCGGCACCGTATCGAACTTTGTCTTCTTCGGCAGGTCACAGTTAGAGGAAGTGCTTGGCGATGATTTCATTGGACTGCTTGCATCAACATTTTCAACTCCGTTGCGTTTAAGTGCGTGAATTGTGACTTGAGGACAGTTGTCAGCAGAAATATTGTTAAAATTGATGCTCTGAAATATGAAATCGTTTTTTTTGTTTCATCATTTGAAAAAATCATTTCACTTAAATTCATTTATTTTTCCTTACCTTTTCTGATTCTGACTGTGGATTTTCGATTGGTTCATTCGATTCTACTTTCACTTTCGGTTTTGGCAACTATAACAGAAAACAATGAATAAATTCTCAGGGTTTTCAACATTTTAATTTAGAGCTTACCGTATTTTCAGCATCATCGAAAAATGTTGCTAAATTTGTGGTGGTTGATCCGAATGTTGTATTAAATTTTTGATTTCTCAAACCTTTTTGCAACCATGACGAAATATTTTGCTTCACATTTCTGTGATCGAAGCGATCGTCACATAACAGAATAGCTCCATAATCGTTTTTATTACGAATTACACGGCCAATTGCTTGATTAACAGCTCGGTAAGCCTCTGAGTAGTACCTAAGTGGAGAATCACAAGAGAAAAGAATAAAATTTAAAATAATCGATAAGTAATCGGAAAACAATCAATAATAATTAATAAGGTAGTACCATTCTTCCCCACTTGGTAAATTTTTGATGATATATCGACTTTTGTTAAGATATTCTTTTTTCCATTTGACTTTGAGATCCTTAATCGAAGCCAGTGGAATGCCAGTGATACATACGCCACGTGCATACTTGTCTTTGAAGTCCAAACCCTCGCTGATTTTGCCTCTCATAACGGCCATTAGAATTGCACCTTTACTATTTTGTTCGATTTGTCCTCGATAACCATTCATGGCATCTTCGAATTCCCACTTTTGTTTTGATTCAATGAAAATGGATTTTTGTTCTTCGATCATCGTCCAAATTTCATCCTCTTTCCATACCTCTATGCACTTGTTCATCATTTCATATGCTGAAAAAAACACCAGTAAACCATCGGGAATCACTTTTGAAAATTCTATAATTGATTTGCCGAGTGAACGAACGTATCGTATATTTTCTCTAAAAATTACAAAACAAAAGTATATTTGTACTATATTGAAAACGACAAATTAGTCATATTTTTATTACCTATTTTCGTATCGTGAATCAAGTTTTTCATTGTCTGGTCCGTATTTGACAACTTCGACAAATACTTGTGATTCTTTGATTATGTGGTTGAATGAGTGCCGTATTGGGGCCAAAATTCCCAACTCACTAACAAAAGTATGCAAAGGAGCCAGAGTTCCGCTCGTCAAAATTAGGCATCGTAGTTTTTCATCGCATAAATTTTTCATTCTGAAATTGGTGAATTCAATTTAAAGATGAGTTATTTTAACTGAGCCGATGCCAATAACACCTCTGATTATATAATTATTGGATTGATTATATTGATTTACCCAAAAGCAGGACTGAGACACACACATTTTATGGTCTTTTTATTTTTATTTTTATCGATTTGGAGACTATTTGGCGTCTTGGACAACCCTTTTGTAGACGAATTAGGTGCTTCTTTGGTTGGTGTTGTAGACTCTTGCTGTTCATTTTGTTCCGTTGCAGCCACTTGCTGTCCACTTCTTTCATCTACTATTTCAACTTTATAACATAGATTGATACGTTCTCGGAAATTTTCAGAGGATGAAGATATGAATATCAATTGGATAAACTGACACATCTTCCGCAATCCGTCCGCCTTTCGATTAGATCCAGTTTTTGTTTGTTGTCCCATCACAAATAATATTAGTTCTTCCAAATCTTTACAGACACTTTCCTGATTTTGTTCATCTATCTAAAATGTATTGGGTGAATTTAGATTTGTAAAAAAAATATTGTTTGAAATGTTGCGTATTTACCTCGGCAATGCTCAGTAATTCGAATATGTATTTCCCATCCCTTGTGCCGGGTGGAAGGTTTCTTATTGTATCAAACAGATTTTTAAACTTAGCCTTCAAAACGTTCACTGAGTTCATGCTGGGGTAAAAAGAACGTTCACGCTTCGGTTCACTCTCTTCTTCATATAAGCTTTGAAGTTGCGAAGTTACATAATTAAAATCGTTCATGGCCTTATACATGTCCAAATTTGATAAAGATGTTGAGAATGCTTCTTCGCATGCGCTCAAGATATTACTTGCCTCATCCACGATTACAATGGCATTTTTCAAATCGAAGTTAGATAAACTTTTCCGTATCATGGGATTAATTAAATAGTCGTACGGCATGAAGATCAAATCTGCCCTCTCAGCCCTCATTTTTGTTATAAAATATGGACAGCATTTTAATTCTTGTCCCAACGCAGTGAGTTCTTCAATGTCCAATATTGGGTTGTCACGAATTTTCGAATTCTGTATTCCCTCGCCGATGCCCTCATAATATTGGCATTTATGTGCATCCACTAAGAACTTGCATTTGTCCGTAATTTCATCGTATGTTAAATACGAATCTTTTAATTCTTCATGTATGCAAAATTTATTTCTAGATCCAATCACCGCTGCACGCACGTCATTGTATGGTGATTCTTTTAGTGCCTTCATGGCTATCGTAAATAATGATATTTTTAATTGACAAGAATCGATCGATATAAATAATTTCAATGTCAAAATCTGTCTTACCTTGTTTTATCTGTGAATGCGTCCGTGATGCGAAAATAATGAGTGGAATTTTTCTGTCAGTCGACAAAATCTTGTCAGACATTCCATCATTTACATGGCGACTTTTTTGTTTCTCAATCCATGCGAGAGGTGAACATAAAAGGCTGTGCGTCTTCCCAGTACCTGAAGGTCACAAATATTTTTCAACTATTCAAACACTATTTTTTATATTTTATTTACCTGTGGGCGACTCCAAAACTGCATTTTTTCCATCTTCAATTGCTTCAATCACTTTTTCCATATACTGCCGTTGTACATCGTATGGCACAAATGGAAACTTTACAATGACACCGTTTATTTCAAATTCATGCATTTTTACTTTTTGTGCAAATCGAGTTAAAAAAATCCAATGAGAATTTTAGGGACATGCAATGAAATGAATGTTTCAAACAATTTCACAATATGATGTCACAATTCTCGGAACAAGCACAATGTGAATCTACAAGCATAAACAAGAAACTACGAGTTTTTTCTTTCTTAATTTTCGATACTTGATTTGGTCAAGTGTAATATGACACACTTTAGTTTGGCTTTGTGTGTGTGTGGCATTCACCAGCTGGGTATGTGTATGTATGGACTTAATATGCAATGTCTTACTCAATAGAAGTACTGTCGATCGCTGTCCGAATTGATTTTTCTCTGATTGTGTTGGTGTTTCGTTTTTAAATTTTAATTTTAACTGAAAATTTGAATACATTGACAATAAAGTTACAAAAGTAGTAGGAAAATGGGGATTCGTCAGCAACTCTTGCGTCAACAAGCATGGTTGACGCAAGGCTGACGCAAGGGTCCTTGCCTCATCCATGCGGTAGCACTGCGAGCGCGTGCGTCAGCCCGAGAGCGAAGCCCATACGCCATACATAAAAGGTGGTATTGCCTTTTCAAGTCTGTGAAGACCAAAACAAATAAGCTTTTTTCTGCTTAGTTGTGCCATTTGGAAAAATGAAAATTTCAAAAAAATTCGGACTTTTCGTGACGGCTCGCTTTGGCGATCCGTTTTGTTAAGCAAATATTGTCCGATTTGGCTGAAATTTGAATGGAATAAAGTCAATATATTGATATTCAATATTGCATAAATAAAATTCATATTTTCGTATATTATCACATTGAAATTCATGTATAAAGACAAAATTGATTAATTTTTCACACATGCATACACAACAAAGAAATCAAAAATGCTGAAAAAATGAGAACATCTTTCATTGATAAAAAAAATATATGTTATAATATATTGTCATATCGTATATTATAGTTTTTGCATTTTCGACACGAACGCTCTGAAGTTGCCTTCTCGCAATTTCACTACACTTTTTGTCAGCATTGCTGATTTTGTTATTTCAAACAAATTAAGAAAAGTCGTTTTCTTTATATTTATGTGCTGAATTGATGTGCATCTTTTGGTATTTGTACTGATCTCATACTCGAATGTTGAGCAAAATTGTAATTTAATTGAGCAAAAAGTCAATGTACCGCTTAGCTATGCTTTTCCTTCTTTCCTCTATTTCAGCTGAAAATATGACAGTCCAAAATCGCCGCCATTTTTTCTAAAACGTCAACACATTTATTAATGT